>NC_084552.2:42610332-42930332 GCF_033978685.3 Nerophis lumbriciformis
TCCTTCTTCAGCTTGACGGCATCCCTCACCGCCGGTGTCCACCAACGGGTTCTAGGATTACCGCCACGACAAGCACCAACTACCTTGCGGCCACAGCTCCAATCAGCCGCCTCGACAATAGAGGCGCGGAAAATGGTCCATTCGGACTCAATGTCCAGCACCTCCCTCGTGACATGTTCAAAGTTCTTCCGGAGGTGGGAATTGAAACTCTCTCTGACAGGAGACTCTGCCAGACGTTCCCAGCAAACCCTCACAATGCGTTTGGGCCTGCCAGGTCTGTCCGGCATCCTCCCCCACCATCGCAGCCAACTCACCACCAGGTGGTGATCGGTAGAAAGCTCCGCCCCTCTCTTCACACGAGTGTCCAAAACATGAGGCCGCAAATCCGATGACACAACTACAAAGTCGATCATGGAACTGCGGCCTAGGGTGTCCTGGTGCCAAGTGCACATATGGACACCCTTATGTTTGAACATGGTGTTTGTTATTGACAATATGTGACGAGCACAAAAGTCCAATAACAAAACACCACTCGGATTCAGATCCGGGCGGCCATTCTTCCCAATCACGCCTCTCCAGGTTTCACTGTCGCTGCCAACATGAGCATTGAAGTCTCCCAGTAGAACGAGGGAATCACCCGGGGGCGCACTCTCAAGTACTCCCTCGAGTGAATCCAAAAAGGGTGGGTACTCTGAGCTGCGGTTTGGCGCATAAGCGCAAACCACAGTCAGGACCCGTCCCCCCACCCGAAGGCGGAGGGAAGCTACCCTCTCGTCCACCGGGTTGAACTCCAATGTGCAGGCTCTGAGCCGGGGGTAAACAAGAATTGCCACCCCAGCCCGTCGCCTCTCACTGCCGGCAACGCCAGAGTGGAAGAGAGTCCAGCCCCTCTCGAGAGAACTGGTTCCAGAGCCCTTGCTGTGCGTCGAAGTGAGTCCGACTATATCTAGCCGGAACTTCTCCACCTCACGCACTAGCTCAGGCTCCTTCCCCCCCAGCGAGGTGACGTTCCACGTCCCAAGAGCTAGCTTCTGTAGCCGAGGATCGGACCGCCAAGTGCCCTGCCTTCGGCTGCCGCCCAGCTCACATCGCACCCGACCTCTATGACCCCTGCTATGGGTGGTGAGCCCATTGGAGGGGGGACCCACGTTGCCTCTTCGGGCTGTGCCCGGCCGGGCCCCATGGGGGCAGGCCCGGCCACCAGGTGCTCGCCATCGTGCCCCACCTCCGGGCCTGGCTCCAGAGGGGGGCCCCGGTGACCCGCGTCCGGGCGAGGGAAATCTGGGTTCCTTGTCAGTGTTCCTCATAGAGATCTTCGAGCTGCTCTTTGTCTGATCCCTCACCTAGGACCAGTTTGCCTTGGGAGACCCTACCAGGGGGCATAAAGCCCCCGGACAACATAGCTCCTAGGATCATTGGGACACGCAAACTCCTCTACCATGTTAAGGTGGCAGCTCAGAGAGGAGACATACATTTATACATACATAAATATATATAGATACCCTTTTTTTTTTAAACTCTTCTGTTAATTTCTATTTATACTTTTCAACACCTTTGCTGTTTTAATTTTAATTTCTGGCCTTCATCACTGTTTAATCATTTATCGCAGTAATTTAAAATATTCATAGTTAATTAATTATAATTATGTATACAGCATATATAATTCTAATTAATTAATTGAAATGTTATGTATATATATATATATATATATATATATATATATATATATATATATATATATATATATATATATATATATATATATAATTATAATATACATCCATAATTTATCACTGTATTCACCATTTTGCATGAATTTTGCAATCCTGTCAAAGTGTATTCTCTATTATATATTCATGTATTAATTTAGGCATAATAGCTTTACTTATTACTTATGATTTATGACTTCTATGTTATAGTTTGGATTATTTAAATTATCCTAATTTATTTAATCTGGTATTACATATTTACTTTATTTCAACACGTTTGTTTTCCTTTGACACTGCACAACCAATGCACTCATTTTTTTATATCAATTATTTATTTATTTTCAGCCCCCCAGTGTCCCCCGCCCCCAAAAAAACCCTCATAATTCATAATTGTTTTAGTTTGTTTTGTTATGTTCAGGTCGCATGGATATGCGCAGATCGTTTCCCCAAGATGCAAATGGACATCCGGAAGCAGTGTGCAGGTAAGAAAAAATATGTATTCTAATAAATAAATCAGGCACGAATACAAAAACAGAATAAGCATGCCGATAGTACGGGAAGCTATGGTAAAGCTAAGGGAAAAGTTTAGCACATGAACAAGAATCTAGGATTTACCAAAGTAACTGTTGCATGAAGAAAACACAACAGCCAGACAGTGTGACGATGGGCAGGAATAAATAGCTCTCTGATTAGTGACCAGGAGCAGGTGAGCGTCCCCACCACTAACCAGAGGCAGGTGAACATAATCAGCAGCCATGGCAACCAGGAACACAAAAAGGGGCGCTGAAACAGAACTAAGGGAACCCTAAACTTAAACAAAACATGATCCGGGCAACGGATCATCACATGTTTTTTCATTCAAACACAGAAAGTGAAAACACTTTAAGTGACAAAATGTAAGAAGGAAATATTGTAAGTGTAAAAGTGTAAGTGTAAAAGATATTGAGGAAATCAATGACCAATAAAACACATGGAGAAGGGGTAGGATTAAATAAACTCTGCTTCTTCCTACTCCTTTTTGTACATGTTGAATTATGCTCAATGTAGCCACGTGGTGTTCCTTAAGCATGCATTTCCAAAACAAATATACTGTATCGTCACGTTTCAAGCAACTTTTGAACAACTTTGCGAAGCAGGAAATGTGGTGCAGTCCTTTCGAGGGCAAGCCTTTTTCTCCAGTCTGGTAAAAAAGCAACAATTGGGCGTCACTAAATCAAAAAGTAATTTGTTTTGACCGCTTTGCTCTGGATTAAACACCAGACTTTGAACAGTAAACTAAATGTTGCCATTTTTGCCAAATAAACCTCCTTCATGATGATTAAAAAGTTTAAGTTACATATTTTAAACCAAAAATATAACAATAATAACAATGCTAGTTTATGTTACCATTAGTGGTTTAACACAACACATTTTTATTTTTGAATTGTCTATATTTCTAAATTAAAAAAAAAAATGCTTGTCGGTCACCACCGTCTTGTCCACACGTACGCACATACACAAAAACAGTCCAGAAAAAGCAATTAAAAATTTGCTGTTGTTATGTTAGAACAGCTCCATCTAGTGGTACACCAATTAATCACTTGATTAAAGTACAGTGTTATATTTTCCTATATTCAAACACAGTGTTACTGTTCAAACTGTGTGTAATATTACAGTGACCAATATGATTAAATATACTTGTCATAAAGAACCTCTACCTTGTATTTAAAAAAAAAAAAAAATACTTAGGCCTACTACGCTACTGTATTTTAATGTTGGTCATTATGGTGGCACTTGGAGAGCCAAGTTTTTTCTGAGGTGGTACTTGGTGAAAAAAGTTTGAGAACCACTGTGCTAGAATATACATTCAATAATAGCTAACATTAGTTCAGTTTCAGTTTATTTCGAACATGCAAACGATACAAGGTAATGCATCACACAATTCCAGTTGTTTTCATTACAGCACGTCCGAAAAGGAGCAGGAAGAAGCAGAGCTTAGTAACTAAACGTTGCCAAATCACTATCATTACTTACTCAGTGCCCTTGTGGTTAGAGTGGCCGCCCTGAGATCGGTAGGGTGTGAGTTCAAACCCCGGCCGAGTCATACCAAAGACTATAAAAATGGGACCCATTACCTCCCTGCTTGGCACTCAGAATCAAGGGTTGGAATTGGGGGTTAAATCACCAAAAATGATTCCCGGGCGCGGCCACTGCTGCTGCTCACTGCTGCTGCTCACTGCTCCCCTCACCTCCCAGGGGGTAATCAAGGGTGATGGGTCAAATGCAGAGAATAATTTCGCCACACCTAGTGTGTGTGTGACAATCATTGGTACTTTAACTTTAATCATTAGAAACTGACCACACACAAAGTGTGTGTGTGTGTGTGTGTGTGTGTGTGTGTTACATACGGGCACTGTTACGTCATTACGTGCTAAAAGTTGGTACGATGCTTTAAAAACACTCTAAAGTTAGCGTAAAGGCTACAAACAGCCCCTTTAATATGGGGCAGCTTTGGGCGTGTTCCAGTTGAGTTGAGACGAGAACTGTCATTGTTCTCAGATATTTGGAGAAGTTGATTTATGTGTCATTCTTGCACTCGTTTTCATAATCGGACATTTTGTCCTGACGATGTCAAGAATTCATCATTGCATAACTCTTTTGTGAAGACTTGAATCCACCTCCTGGTCCGGGGTGAAAGTGGATTGTAGGAGGTGTTTGTGGAGCTTCCTGAGCGAGTCGAGCAGGTTTCATGGAAGGAAACGTCTCTGTGTGTGAGGAACAGAAAAGCCGCAATGGAGGGGGCTGCTCATTGTAACCATTAACCTCCATGTTTTCCTGTTATTCATTCTCATTTACAAGAAGCAAATGTGAGGAAGTGATGACAAGAGGGCAAACAAACGGCATTTTGACATTTAAACACACGTAGGAAAGGAGTATCCAAAGCATGCTGGAGGGGGCAATTTTCTTCTTTTTTATTTTGTAAAAAAATATATATATATATTATATTTAACAAAAAAAATGGCTGCATGTCAGTTTGTGTTATATATTTGTGTGTGTGTAGATTAATCTATTACAACAATGTTCCCTGGGTAAATAAAAACACTTTGGATGGCCCTGATGTCAGCTTTTTTGCAACTTTCTTAATAAAAATTTTATTTGCTGCTGGGGACAAAAGTGCGGCCTTGGGTTATTTGGCAATAGCCCGTTTATTCTAAATCATCAAAAAATGTAAACAAGAAAACTAACAAAGAAAAACAGCAAAGGTTGAAAAAAAAAAAAAAAAAAAAAAAAAGAGACGCGGATGTTAAACCCCGGGACCTTCTCGCAGTGAGGCACGAGCGCTAACCACTGCAACACCGTGCGGCCCCGTTCAGAGACCTATTTTCAAATATTCCACTTTGAAACCCATCCATCCATCCATTTTCTACTGCTTGTCCCTTTCGGGGTCGCAGGGGTTGCTGGAGCCTATCTCAGCTGGATTCGGGCGGAAGGCGGTGTACACCCTGGACAAGTCGCCACCTCATCACAGGGCCAACACAGATAGACAGACAACATTCACACTCACATTCACACACTAGGGACCATTTAGTGTTGCCAATCAACCTATCCCCAGGTGCATGTCTTTGGAGGTGGGAGGAAGCCGGAGTACCTGGAGGGAACCCACGCAGTCACGGGGAGAACATGCAAACTCCACACAGAAAGATCCCGAGCCCAGGATTGAACTCAGGACCTTCGTATTATGAGGCACATGCACTAACCCATGTGCCACCGTGCTGCCCCTTTGAAACCATTTTTAGTAAATACAGCATATGTTGTGTTTTTCCCAATTTTTTTGTTTTGTTTTGTTTTGTTTCGTTTTGTTTTTACAAAAAAAACACAAAAAAGACAAACAATAATAAAAACCTATGGAAAGGTCAATCAATCAATCAATCAATGTTTACTTATAGAGCCCTAAATCACGAGAGTTTCAAAGGGCTGCACAAGCCACAACGACATTTTCGGCTCAGATCCCACATCAGGGCAAGAAAAAACTCAACCTAATGGGATAACAATGAAAAACCTTGGAAGGGACCGGTGCAATGGACATCGAGTGGATCTAGCATAATATTGTGAGAGTCTAGTCCATAGTGGATCTAACATAATAGTGAGAGTCCAGTCCATAGTGGGGCCAGCAGGAGACCATCCCGAGCGGAGACAGGTCAGCATCGCAGAGACGCCCCCAACCGATGCACAGACGAGTGGTCCATCCTGGGTTCCGACCCTGGACAGCCAGCGCTTCATCCGTGGCCACCGAACCTGTGCCCCCCCTTCCACGAAGGAGAGGGGGGCAGAGCAGAAAAGAAACGGCAGATCAACTGGTCTAAAAGGGGGGTCTATTTAAAGGCTAGAGTATACAAATGAGTTTTAAGATGGGACTTAAAAGCTTCTACTGAGGTAGCATCTCTAATTGTTACCGGGAGGGCATTCCAGAGTACTGGAGCCCAAATAGAAAACGCTCTATAGCCCACAGACTTTTTTTGGGCTCTGGGAATCACTAATAAGCCGGAGTTCTGTACACATATTATGTATATATTCGTATATATGTTAGATTTTTTATCGCTATATTGTCTATTTATACCTGCATTGTCCTTTCCATCCTTACACTTTCCATCATTGTAACTGAGCTACTGTGTTGAACAATTTCCCTTGTGGATCATTAAAGTTTGTCTAAATCTAAGTCTAAGTCTAAGTCTAAGTCTTCTTTGAACGCAAATTTCTTGCCGAAACATATGGTACAATACAATCAGTAAGATAGGATGGAGCTAGACCGTGTAGTATTTTATACGTAAGTAGTAAAATCTTAAAGTCACATCTTAAGTGCACAGGAAGCCAGTGCAGGTGCGCCAGTATAGGCCCAATATGATCAAACTTTCTTGTTCTTGTCAAAAGTCTACCAACTGTAATCTTTTAATGCTAGACATAGGGAGACCCGAAAATAATACGTTACAGTAGTCGAGACGAGACGCAACGAACGCATGAATAATGATCTCAGCGTCACTAGTGGACAAAATGGAACACATTTTAGTGATATTACGGAGATGAAAGAAGGCCGTTTTAGTAACATTCTTAATGTGTGACTCAAACGAGAAAGTTGAGTCGAAGATAATACCCAGATTCTTTACCGAGTCGCCTTGTGTAATTGTTTGGTTGTCAAATGTTAAGGTGGTATTATTAAATAAATGTCGGTGTCTAGCAGGACCGATAATCAGCATTTCCGCTTTCTTACCGTTGAGTTGCAAAAAGTTGCTGCACATCCATTGTTTAATTTCATTAAGACACGCCTCCAGCTGACTACAATCTGGCATGTTGGTCAGCTTTAGGGGCATGTAGAGTTGGGTGTCATCAGCATAACAGTGAAAGCTAACACCGTATTTGCATATGATGTCACTTAGCGGCAGCATGTAGATGCTGAAGAGTGCAGGGCCAAGAACCAAACCCTGGGGAACTCCACGCGTTACCATAACATACTCCGAGGTCACATTGTTATGGGAGACGCCCTGCATCCTGTCAGTAAGATAGGAGTTAAACCAAGACAAAGCTAAGTCTGACATACCAATACATGTTTTGATACGCTCTAATAAAATATTATGATCGACGCTATCGAAAGCAGCGCTAAGATCAAGAAGCAGCAACATAGATGACGCATCAGAATCCATAGTTAACAATAGATTATTAGTCACTTTTGCGAGGGCTGTCTTCGTAGAGTGATTTGCCCTGAAACCGGATTGAAAGGGTTCACAGAGATTGTTAGACACTAAGTGTTCATTTAGCTGCTGTGCAACAATTTTTTAGAGTATTTTCTAAATAAAGGGAAGGTGGGACACCGGCCGGTGGTTTACCATGAGGTCAGGATCGAGGTTAGATCTTTTGAGCAGAGGATGAATAACCGCTTTTTTGAATGCTAGGGGAACAGTGCCAGAGGAAAGTGATACGTTTATAATATTTAGCACTTATATAATATTTAGAAAGGTCTAAAACTGCTGAAAGATTTAAAGTGTTTAAAGTTTTTTTTTTTAAATCAAAAATTATTTACTTAACACTTTTATGAGTTTGTTCATTTTTTGGCAAAGAGGGATAGAGTTTTTTTTATCCAAAAACTGTCATTGTTCCTAAAATAATGCTGCATCAAAATGAGTGTTGTTACAATGTATTGTTTTCCAACAATGGGAAGGAAGAAAGTGAGTGTGAAGGACAGTGTTGAGAAGAGTAATTTGATGATATTCATTGAATTAAAGAAATTAATCATCCAAAAACATGACAGCATGTCGCCAACTTGGCAAAGCAATTTTAAGCTTATCCCTGCTAGTCTGCACCATACCGAAGCAGAATGAGTTTATCACCAGCCAAGAATGTTAAAATCATTTCTAAATGGCAGACATTTATCCAAGAAAATATGGAACCACTGATGTTGTGTTTGATGGAAAAGCAGCTTGAAGGAGATACCATAGAAGCCCACTCTCCAGGATAAATGTTGTACATTATATCGTGACATTACTTCATTGTATTTGTAGTTGTTTCTAGTACATTTTATTGTGTTGCTTGTATTCCAACACGTGATTTCTTCTCAAAAGATCACTATACTTTATCAAAACAACATTTGTCGAGTGATCTCAAGGATTATCCGTCGGTGGAGTTCCCAGACGTATTGAACTGTTTAGTGCTCCAGACATCATTCTACATGACAAAACAGGACACTTGGAAAAGCATGGAGGTCTACAACTTCTTTGTGCATGGCTGGGTCAAGGAAATTAGTATCAAGACTCTCCCGGATAAATATGGATGGTTTTTGCTCGGGTAAGGTTGCATTGCATGATTCAACCCTGCATCTTTCGTCCATGTAAACAAACTAGCACCCGACAAAGATTTGCAACATCAGTATTTTACTTTACTATATTCAAACACAGTGTTACTGTTCAAACTGTGTGTAGGTCATTTTCTACCGCTTGTTCCTTTTGGGGTCGCGGGAGGTGCTGGAGCCTATCTCAGCTGCATTTGGGCGGAAGGCGGGGTACATCCTGGACAAGTCGCCACCTCATCGCAGGGCCAACACAGATAGACAGACAACATTCACACACACATTCACACAATAGGGCCAATTTAGTGTGTGTAGTGTTAACAAAATTAAATATACTTGTTGGATAAAACACCTGTTTTTTTTTTTTAAACAAATACTTAGGCCTGCTGTGCTACTGTATTTTATTCTTTGTCGCTATGGTGGTACTTGGAGAACCAAGTTTTTCTGAGGTGGTACTTGATGAAAAAAGTAAAGAAAACCACTGTTCTATATGTTACTATCTCACGTGAATGACAAATAAAACGGCTGTTTTTGAAAAGAATAATACTAAGAAACTGGCGATATATGAGAATGACGAATGATGAAAAACTATTTTACTATGGCAAGTATGGAAACCAACTTTTAGCGAGCTTGTATTAGCAATTTGCAAATCTTTTGAGGTACTTTTATCCCTTTCAGTCCATAGTGTAGATTAAACTCTCTAAACGTGTATTTATGAGCCTTAAATGTGTGACTTCCACTGAAAATGCTTAGCTTTTCCTTTTTCCCCAGTTAAAAAGTATCTACTGAGTTACAGTTTAGTGGCGTGAACGAGTCACTCTCACACACACAGCACACATGCCCAAATAAGGGCGTATATTAAATCACCTCCTTTTTGTTATCTCACTGCTGATGAGCTCACTTCTTTTCCCCCCTCTCTCTTTTTCAGACTGAGGGAAGTGCTGCACTGATTTACCTCACAGTGAACTTAAACATTAATGCATGCTGCCAAAAATAATAAGCAATACGTTAAATGTATCTGTGCGCCATCTCAAAGCACATTTCCGCCCCTTTTTTGTTGACTTTGAAGCTCTTTTTAGAGTTGGGCCAAACGATCCAATGCTTTTAGAAAGCGTTAGTTACTGCAGCACAGGGACCAATCAGAAGCCAGACTAAACAGGAAGAGGCGGCGTCTTCCTGTACGGGCCCAAAGGAGTCGCTGTAATCCCAGCGATATGTCGGATATATCATGGGTGTCCAAAGTGCGGCTCGGGGGCCATTGGTGGTCGGCAGCTATTCTTTTAACGGCCTGCGGCACATTCTAAAAATACATTAAAAAATTGAAGAAAAAGGAAAGCAGGTGAAAGATAATGAGGAAAAAGTTGCAATATTGACAACAAACAAACAAAAGTTAAAAAAATAATAATGAATCAAAATCAATGTTCTGAATTATTGACCAATTGAAAGCTCCAATTACTTCCCGTCAAATACTCCACTTTGAAATATTTTTGGGAGAAATATTGTGTACTTTGTGTGTTTGCCAAATAAAAAAACAAGGTTGTCTTTGACAAAAAGGGCATAAAACAAAAACATGACAAACTAATTCCAACGTATAATGGACAGATAGATCTGAAATTGATCTGGAGATTTAAGTGTTAAATGTAAAAAAAATTTTAAAAAAAATGGATGATTTATTTGATGCCCAATAATCTTAGTGGGATTTTCTTCTAAACGGTCATAGCTCAAAAAAAAAATATGAATTCAAATCAAGGTTGTTATGAATTCTTGAGGCTCCAATTTCTTCCCTACTTACTTTTGGAGAATATATTGCATGCATATTTTGTGTTTTTGCCATAAAAAGCATGGTTTTGACAAAAAAAGGCATAAAACATAAAAAAGAAAAGCTTCGTATTGACAGATAGACCTGAAGTTTATCTAAAGATTTAAGCATTGCATAAAAAAATAATAATATTTGACTTATTTCAAAACAATCTTCTGACGGAGAACCTTCCAGGTCCCCAGGACCAGACTTAAAGGGAGCCCTACAGGTTACAAAAGTCTATCTGTTGTATTGGTTTTGAAAATGAAAAATATCAAAAATGCATGCGTTGACTTTTCATTGTGTGGCCCTTGGTAGAAAAGGTTTGGACACCTCTGGTCTGTATAGATTGAATTGAGCGTATTGGTATTCGACTGTAAAAGTGTTTGACTCACAGCTGTCTGACTAACACTTGCAGCGTGCGTCTGCAAAGGCGTCGAGGGTCTCGCCGCTGTCGTCACTGTAGAGGCCGAGGAGGCTGCTGATGAAAGCGCCCTGCAAGTTTTCAGTCACATGAGCCATTAGTCAGTTTCTATTAATAGAAACAGGCACAGCAGCTTGTATATTATCTGGCAGCCTGAGAAAAAAAATCCCAATTTTTACCTCATTTCCTCCCCGCCCACCTAACAGCAGAATACCACGCTCTGTGACGACTGCTCACTTTTATTTTTAGCCCGCGGCAACCGCTTGCTCCTACTTGCAAACCTTTTGCAAATGTTTGTACAAAAGCAACCTTCTTTCAGTCAGCTGTTGAATCACGTAAACCAGAAAAGTCTTCTTTCTGCCTCGACAGAATATTTGTTTACAATTCCAGAACGTCAATATTTGTGGGGAAATAAGCAATTTAAAGGATGCATTATGCTTCTTTCTTCATTGTAGTGCAAAATAGTAGGGGCGCTGTTTTCCAGTAAGTGAACTCGTCAAACTACTTAGGCTGCTAGCCCCAATTTGTACGAGCAGCGGTTTTGTCCCCTGCCCTTTTTGACATCCCCAAAAAAATGGTACGCTATTAAATGGAGGCAAGTCAAACAATAGAGCCAGGCGGAAAAATGGACGCCCAGGCTGAAGCTTGTCCCTTAAGATTGCCCAAAAGATCATTGATTGGCTTTCTGGAACTATCTTCTTAACAACCTGACTATGAGTGACAACACACAGCACATGACCAATCAGCGGTTAGTTGGCCTCCACACAGCACTATGAATGACGAACGAGTAAGACAAACAACAAATCCTAACAGGAGGAATCTAATGCTCCACTCAAAGGGATTCAGAACACATATCTTTTGTTGCAAAGGACATGGTCCGATTCCCTGCCATGACATGAAAGCTAAACATTAAACTAAATCATGCAATGCAATCTTGAAAAACCAAAGTAAAGTTACTAGGGACGGCGTGGCGCAGTGGAAGAGTGGCCGTGCGCGACCCGAGGGTCCCTGGTTCAATCCCCACCTAGTACCAACCTCGTCATGTCTGTTGTGTCCTGAGCAAGACACTTCACCCTTGCTCCTGATGGGTGCTGGTTAGCGCCTTGCATGGCAGCTCCCTCCATCAGTGTGTGTGTGAATGGGTAAATGTGGAAGTAGTGTCAAAGCGCTTTGAGTACCTTGAAGGTAGAAAAGCGCTATACAAGTACAACCCATTTATCATTTATTATTTATACCAAAGTGAAGTTATTTCATTCTGGTAATGTTATTTCGTACAAAAAACAATCATTGACCAATTTGATTCCGACTCATTTAACTACAAAACATGCATCAAATCCCTTCAAACCACGGCCCTTTCAAGCCACGCACCCTGTACTAAGGCAGGACAGCGCCACGCCCAGGCAATTAGTGTTCTAAGGGGCACCTTGCCCCACCAGCACATTGATGTCGAACACAGCATACTCCTAGTACAAGTCAATTGAAAACAGAGTGCAAATAGGCAGTATAAAATGCATTTAATTATGGAAGGTCTCCAAAAAACGCTGCACCGCAACATTAACAGACATAATTTTTATAGTGTGGTGTATCATACTGATTTCATGTTTTCACACACTTTTTCAGAATGGTGTATAAGAATAAACCCGCCTTCCGCCTGATTGTAGCTGAGATAGGCTCCAGCGCCCCCCGCGACCCCAAAGAGAATAAGCGGTAGGAAATGGATGGATGGATGGATGTATAAGAATATACATTTAAAGGCTGTCTCTCAAATGTCGACTGTTATGTTGTTTAGTTAGCATTAGCGCTACATTTTGACTATTACTTTGTCTAGTTAGCATAAACACAACATGTCGACTAACATGTGGTCGAGTTAGCATTAACACAACATTATTATTATTATTATTATGTTGTGTAACTAGCATTAACGTTGCATGTCGACTGTTATGTTGTCTAGTTAGCATTGGCGCTCCATGTTGACCATTATGCTGTCTAGTTAGCATTAGTACTACATGGGGATTATTATGTTGTTTAGTTAGCCTTAGCGCTACATGTCACCTATTGTTTATTTAGAATTAACGCTAAATGACAACTATTAAGTTGTCTAGTTAGCATTAGCGCAACATGTCGACTGTTCTGTTGTATAGTTAGCATTACTGCATGGGTGCTTTGTAAGTTTGATAAGACTACTAAATATGTTGGAGAAGGAATAAAGAAAGCTGTAAAACAATTAGAAGCACACAGATAGAAAGATAGCACTTAGCTTTGGCGCGGCAGCAAACTTTTCCGGACGTTGTCGACGACAATGTTGTCTAGTTAGCATTAGCGTTACATGTCAACTGTTATCTAGTTAGCATTACTGCTACATTTCAACTATAATGTTGTCTAATTACTATTAGCGCTACATGTCGACAATAATGTTGTCTAGTTAGCATTAGCGGAACATGTCGACTATTATGTTGTATAGTTAGCATTAGCACTATATGTTGACTCTTTTGCATTAGTGCCACGTGTCAACTGTTGTCTCGTTAGCATTAGTGCTACCTATCCACTATAATGTCGAGTTTTACTGTTCTACAAATTAGACATGTTCACAAGTTTAATTTTGTTTTTAAAATGGTAATTATTGAGATAAAAGGTGGGTCAACAGTGGAGCTACGACAGTCTGGTGAGGTATAATATTGTGGTCAGGGCCACATGCTGTGTGTGTGTGTAGGGCCTCGCGATCCGTGGGTGCCATGTTTTGTGTGAAGAAGCACATGTAAAATGTCAATGAATGAATAACAAGGTGCTTCATCTGCATTTTTTACCACAAACTTATTCCGAGCTGCTTCCTGCTCTATAACTGGCAGGGATATAATGGCAAATTTTCAGTCACAAAGCAAATGTGCCTGTTTCGTCAGGCAGTTGTGCTGGCTTTATATCCTGGTTGATGTCAATATAGAAAAGTTCATACATATATGGTTTTATTATTACTATTATTATTATCCTTTGTGTCCTGGACATGACATTAAAGTGAATCCGACAGTGGAGGCTCCTCTATGGAGTCTTGGGGCACAAGGAGGTTAACCCCTTTACTACTGTTACCCCAGGTGGCCCTTGGCAAAGGCCTAGTACCTGACTGCCCCCTAGCCAGGGATACGGTGAAGACCTCAACGGCGGAAGACGGTAGATTTAAGAACTACCACAACGGCTGCGATGGCGGAAGAAGGCTGCAGCAGAAAAGGTTCCCCTGTCGTTTTGGACTCCATGCCACTGGACCCTGACCCGATTCTGTAAAGGATCGTGTGGTGACTGTCTGTGCACCAGTCTCCCCACGTTAAACTAAGTCACGCACAGGCATCCTCCATAAAGGGATACACCCCTACCAGGAGGATTGTCATACTCGTTCGAGTGACCGCCGATGATGATTATTATCCTGCACCAAAAAAAAAAAAAATTGAACACGTTATTTCCCATGAATTCGTTTTAGTACAAAATAGGCATCAAATTAAATTTAAGTTTGATTAAAAAAGTGTAAAAATATTTCACATAAGTAAAAAAGTATGAACATGTTTGTAAGGGGTGGGGGGTCCAAATAAAAGTTTGCTTAGGGTCCAATTTAGTCTGGTTATGGTATTATTATTATTATTATTATTATTATTATTATTATTACGAGTGTGATTCTGCTTATGCTTCAACTGTCAGAAATGCATGCACCTTATCTGCGTGTGTTAATTGAAAGAGCCCCTGTGCAAATGGTATGTTTATTCTACAGCCATGCTGCCCCCTGGTGGATGTTCCTGGCTCCTGTAGGTTAAAATCCAGTTCCAACTCTTATGATGACAGCTGTAATTTAAAAGATGACATTTACGAAATATTTCAAGTCACCTGATGGATTGTAAAATATGCCCCGCCTCGCTCCTGCGGGAGGTGTTGCGTTGAGTCAAGTTGTGGTATGTGTTAGTTAGTGGGTTGGAGCCAGTCGACAGCTGCCTCGGCTTCTACAACACAACTGAACGCCAAAATTACACAATTGAGCACCAAAATTAGGACAACATGGACTTTTCTATCAGGGATGCTAACGTGGAGGACTGCAAGGATGTGGCGCGGATGAACCTGGTGACGCGCACACACACCACCTGACTGCCAACAATAATCCATTTATGCTTAATTGAATGTTTATCTTAGGATCTGGCCGCGTACGAGAAGATCCCAGAGCAGGTGACAATCACACACAAAGGTAACAAAAATATGTGTTACATTCCTAAAGATAACAAACCTGTTTCTCAAGAGTGTGTACCACACAAATTCTGCGACTTAGATTTGGAACAAGATGGTTTCTCCAAGAACCCGTTCTTCCAGTGTCTCATCGCTGAGGTCCCTCAGCAGCACAAAAGTAAAGATGGTAAGAAGACAAATGTCATCATGAGACATCACCTCCTATCATATAGAAAGTCTAACATGCCAAGCAGATGTGGCCCCCAGTGGCCCCGAGCATCTCTTAGTGTTACTTGAAATGGGAACTGAGGTTGGAAAATGTTCAATAATGAAAACAGCGTCTTGGTGTGACCGATGTTGGAAGTAGGCTTGTACGGTATACTGGTACTAGTATAGTATCGTGGTACTAATGAATCAAGAATTGTACTATACTCGGTTTGAAAAGAACCGGTTGTAGGGCATGACAGCGTGTCGTCACGTCGTGACATTGCTGGTTTTACGAGCAGAGGAGCATGTTCGGCAGCGCACAATCACGGAGTACTTACAAGCAGTCACGGTGTGTAGACAGAAAAGGGAGAACGGACGCATTTTGACCGAAAAACTAAAGATAAAGGTGAAGTTATAACACTGAAACGCCCTCAGGAAGAGGTGCTTTAAGACATGACTAGCTAGCTAGCAGCTAACATCCATCCACAAATCCTCGCCTCCATGCACGACAAATAAAGTTTCATACAAGTATCCTCCCTGCAGGACGAGGAACAGCTAAACATGCTTCACTACACACCGTAGGAGGATACAACAGCTCACCGGCGTCACCGCTAACAAAAGCTAGCGCGTCTGAATGTAAGCAAATGCTATGGGTGGATCTACACCTGACATCCACTGTAATGATACCAAGTACAATAGCGTATATAGTCGATACTACTATGATTACATCCATGATTTTTATCGTCACAAAATCTTTTTTCCTTTTTAAAGAAATCATATTATGTTTAGGAAACTCAGGAAATATGTCCCTGGAGACATGAGGACTTTGAATATGACCGATGTATGATCCTGTAACTACTTGGTAATTTGTAGTATCATCCAAAACTAATGTAAAGTTTTAGATGTTCATTAGACAACGTAACAGTCAATATGTAGCACTAATGCTAACTAGACAAGATAACAGTTATTATAGCTCTAAAAAGTGGATTCATATTTCCTTTTTACAGCTTGTCCCTCATAATGTAGACAAAATAATAGAATGATAAATGACACAATATGTTACTGCATATGTCAGCAGACTAATTAGGAGCCTTTGTTTGGTTACTTACTACTAAAAGACATGTTGTCTAGTATGTTCACTATTTTATTTAAGGACAAAATTGTTATTCGATTGCAATAAGAAACATATGTTTAATGTACCGTAAGATTTTTTTGTTAAAATAAAGCCAATAAATCTATTTTTTTGTGGCCCCATTTATTTAGAAAAGTATCGAAAAGTATCAAAATACATTTTGGTACCGGTACCAAAATATTGGTATCGGTACAACCCTAGTTGGAAGTGATTAGGCTTGACTAATAACGGGGTTTAGTTTTGGTGATAGAATCCTTGTAAAGTACAGCATGGGTTTTGTGCATTTCCTTGCGAATGGCGACATTCAGCTTTTAATTTTCGGAGCTGGGGTGTGCCAGGGAGTAGTTGTGGTGAAGATAACAGACCGGGATTTTACTGGTGCAAGTGAGTTTAGCGTGCTGCTTAGTTCTTTATTATATATTATATGTGTTAAACAGTTAGCACGTTGTCTGTTACAGTATATTTTGTACATTTAGCATTAGCGCTATATATTGACTTTTATAGTTTATATTATACATTTAGCATTACTGCTACATATTGACTGTTATAGTTGATATTAAACAGTTAGCATTGGCACTGCATGTTGACTGTACAGTTTGTGTTCTCTAGTTAGCATTCGCACTTAACAGATTTTATCATTCGTAACTATGTAAAGCAGAACTATTTTGATTATACTGTAACTGTTTATCTATTCATCCATTTTCTACCGCTTGTCCGTTTCGGGGGTCGCGGGTGATGCTGGAGCCTATCTCAGCTGCATCCGGGCGGAAGGCGAGGTACACCCTGGACAAGTCGCCACCTCATCACAGGGCCAACACAGGGGCGGCATGGCGTAGTGGGTAGAGCAACCGTGCCAGAAACCTGAGGGTTGCAGGTTCGCTCCCCGCCTCTTACCATCCAAAAAATCGCTGCCGTTGTGTCCTTGGGCGGGACACTTCACCCTTTGCCCCCGGTGCCACTCACACCGGTGAATTGAATGAAGAATGATAGGTGGTGGTCGGAGGGGCCGTTGGCGCAAATTGCAGCCACGCTTCCGTCAGTCTACCCCAGGGCAGCTGTGGCTATATAAGTAGCTTACCACCACCAGGTGTGAATGATTGATGGGTTCTACATGTAAAGCGACTTTGGGTACTTAGAAAAGCGCTATATAAATCCCAGTTATTATTATTATTATTATTATTATATAGACAGACAACATTCACACACTAGGGACCATTTAGTGTTGATGTTCATGAAAAATGTAATGTAACATCACCATTTAGTATTTTCAATGTACGCAGGAAGAAAAGACATGTATGAATATTATGTTTCATTTCAGGTTACACATCGATCGGCTTTGCACTTTACTTCTACTCATACTGCGCATGGAGAGGGAGATCTATCTACTTGGAGGGCCTGTACGTCATGCCGGAATTCCGAGGTAAGCCTCATCAATGCACATCTTGTGTGTGTTTTTATTTTTTTTTACATCTAAATGCATTTTTTCAGGGCAAGGTGTGGGTAAAGCGTTATTGAGCAAAGTAGCACAGGTGAGTGATATGCTACACTTAACAGTATTATGTCTGTCGGCTGTTGTGTTGTCTAGTTAGAATTAGCACCACATGTCAAATATTTTGTTGTCTAGTTAGCATTAGCGCTATAATGTTAACGGTTATGTTGTCTAATTAGCATTAGCACTACATGTCGACTGGTATGTTTCTAATCAGCATTAGCGCTACATGTCGACTGGTATGTTGTTTAGTTAGCATTAGCGCTATAATGTTAACTGTTATGTTGTCTAATTAGCATTAACACTATAAGGTTAACTGTTATGTTGTCTAATTAGCATTAGCACTACATGTCGACTGTTATGTGTTATGTTGTCTAGTTAGCATATGCGCTATAATGTTAACTGTTATGTTGTCTAATTGGCATTCGCGGTATAAGGTTAGCTGTTATGTTGTCTAATTAGCATTAGCACTACATGTCGACTGTTATGTTGTCTCGTTAGCATTAGCGCTATAATGTTAACTGTTATGTTGTCTAATTGGCATTAGCGCTATAAGGTTAACTGTTATGTTGTCTAATTGGCATTAGCGCTATAAGGTTAACTGTTATGTTGTCTCATTAGCACTAGCACTACATGTCGACTGTTATGTTGTCTAGTTAGGATTAGCACTATAATGTTAACTGTTGTCTTGTCTCATTAGCATTAGTGCGACATATCGACTGTTAAAGTTGGCTAATTAGCATTAGCACTACATATCGACTGTTATGTTGTCTAGTTAGCATTAGCACTACATGTCGACTGTTATGTTTCTAATCAGCATTAGCGCTACATGTCGACTGTTATGTTGTCTAGTTAGCCTTAGCGCTATAATGTTAACTGTTATGTTGTCTAGTTAGCATTAGCACTACATGTCGACTGTTATGTTTCTAATCAGCATTAGCGCTACATGTCGACTGTTATGTTGTCTAGTTAGCCTTAGCGCTATAATGTTAACTGTTATGTTGTCTAGTTAGCATTAGCACTACATGTTGACTGTTATGTTTCTAATCAGCATTAGCGCTACATGTCGACTGTTATGTTGTCTAGTTAGCATTAGCGCTGTAATGTTAACTGTTGTCTTGTCTCGTTAGCATTAGTG
Organism: Nerophis lumbriciformis; assembly: GCF_033978685.3. Classification (NCBI taxonomy): domain Eukaryota; kingdom Metazoa; phylum Chordata; class Actinopteri; order Syngnathiformes; family Syngnathidae; genus Nerophis; species Nerophis lumbriciformis. The sequence goes on from NC_084552.2 coordinate 42,629,238, forward strand.
TGACATATTGACTGTTATGTTGTCTAATTAGCATTAGCACTACATGTCGACTGTTATGTTGTCTAGTTAGCATTAGCGCTGTAATGTTAACTGTTGTCTTGTCTCGTTAGCATTAGTGCGACATATCGCTAATTAGCATTAGCACTACATGTCGACTGTTATGTTTCTAATTAGCATTAGAATTACATGACAACTCTTGTATTATTTAGTTATTAGCACTACATGTTGACTGTTATGTGGTCTAATTAGCATTAGCGCTATTTATCGGCTTTTATGTTGTCTCGTGAGCATTAGCGGAACATGTCGACTGTTATGTAGTGGAGTTACCATTAGCGCGCACGTCAACATTATGTTGTCTAATTAGCACTAGCGCTAAGCCTACATGTCGAATGTGCAATGTGATGACTGTTATGTGGCCTAGTTAGTATTAGTGCAATGTGTTGACTGTTGCAGCGGGGTTTAGCTGCAGGCTGCAACATGCTCAACTTCATCGTGATGCACGCCAACCAGTCGTCTGTGGACTTTTACATGCGGCAAGGCGGCTCAGACTTGACGTCTGATGTGGGCTATCACTATATGGCGTTCAAAGAGGACGCCCTGCAGCAGCTGGCACAGACCTGACACTCGATCCTTGACCATTGCAAGTGGAGACAATCAAACTGCCGTGATGTTATTGCTCACATTAAAGTTAATCTTTATAATTTCCTTCTTTCGCTGCTGTTGCCCGGGGTCACTTATGCAAAGGTAGCAAATTTGATTGGTTTGCTATTTTCATGTAAACAATGATTTCTGAGGTTTCTATGCTAATGCTGCTCGTCAAAGATGAAAGCCGTCACACTGTATGACAAGGAGTCCAAACTTTCATACTTTTTGTTCATCAAATCCTAAAAAAAAAATCCAATGTTGATCAACATATGCTGAACTCTCTGAAAAATCTTAGGTTTGCGTTTTAGGTGACAAATCAGTGTAATGAAATTGAGGTTTTTCCATTCCTTTTTCAATTTGTATTGTTAACATGCAAACATCACTGCTGTCCCCTTATTGTATATGAAAAATGTCTTCCAAATAATTAAATGAGTTACATTTATTGAGTTGTGATGCTTGTTAACTGTGAAGTACACACACACACACACACACACACACACACACACACACACACACACACACACACACACACACACACACACACACACACCATCATCGGCGGTCACTCGAACGAGTATGACGATCCTCCTGGTAGGGGTGTATCCCTTTATGGAGGATGCCTGTGCGTGACTTTGTTTTACGTGAGGAGACTGGTGCACAGACAGTCACCACACGATCCTTGACAGAATCGGGTCATGGTCCAGTGGCATGGAGTCCAAGACGACTGGGGACCCTTTTCTGCTGCAGCCTTCTTCCGCCATCCCAGCCGTTGCGGTAGTTCTTAAATCTACCGTCTTCCGCCTGCTCCGCCGTTGAGGTCTTCACCGTATCCCTGGCTAGGGGGCAGTCAGGTACTAGGCCTTTGCCAAGGGCCACCTGGGGTAACAGTAGTAAAGGGGTTAACCTCCTAGTGCCCCAATACCCCATAGAGGAGCCTCCACTGCCGGATGCACTTTAACGTCATGCTCAGGACACACACACACACACACACACACACACACACACACACACACACACACACACGCACACACACACACACACACACACACACACACACACACACACACACACACACACACGCACACACGCGCACATACAGTAATGGGCAATGTAGTAAGATAAGCTACAAGTTACTCTCGCAAGTTTAGAAGCCCTAGCGCAGAGCAGGATGACGATGACCCGCGCTCCCCGGAGCTCATTTGATTGGTCGCTGCAAAGTCACTTCTTCTTCTGGCTGCTCTCGCTGATTTCTCATGCAATGCACCATTTTTTGCTGAGGGAAAATTAATCGCTGTCTTGTACAATTAAAGAAGCATCCTTAAGGTAAAAATGTGATGAAAAGTTGACAACATTGCACTCACCAGTTGTCATGCCAAATGCAAATTGTACACACTGCCAGCAGCCAGTGCTGAACATCCACTTTTAGGGGCAGATTAGACTTGTTTTCCATGATATTAATACTTAATCCATCCATCCAATTTCTACCGCTTGTCCCTTTCGGGGCCGCGGGGGGTGCTGGAGCCTATCCCAGCTGCATTCGGGCAGAAGGCGGGGTACACCCTGGACAAGTTGCCAACTCATCACAGGGCCAACACAGATAAACAGACAACATTCACACTCACATTCACACACTAGGGACCATTTAGTGTTGCCAATCAACCTATCCCCAGGTGCATGTCTTTGGAGGTGGAAGGAAGCCGGAGTACCCAGAGGGAACCTATGCAGTCACGGGGAGAACATGCAAACTCCACACAGAAAGACCCAAAGCCCGGGGATCAAACCCAGGACCTTCGTATTGTGAGGCACATGCACTAACCCCTGTTTCACCGTGCTGCCGATATTAATACAATTCAATTATGATTGCCAACTGCATGCTCTAGTGCACGGGTGTCAAGCTCATTTTAGCTCAGGGGCCACATGGAGAAAAATCTGTGCACACACGGGCCGAACTATTAAAATCATGGCATTAAAACTAAAAAAATAAAGACAACTTAGATTGTTTTCTTTGTCTTACTTTGGCCAAAAATATAACAAACACATTCTGAAAATATTACAATTAAAGTATAGAAAAAATTACCGTCAGCGGTAAAGTTTAGATCCACGAAGGAAAGAAAGAAGTGAATGAATGTTTATAACTGAATACATTTACATGTGCATGAAAATGTGTTTTCTTTTGTATAATTTTTTTTTAATGAATTAACATTTATGACAACCTTTTTCCAAAACACAATATAGAATGTGAGACATAACAGGATAATGCATACATTTATCATTTGTTTTCAAAACGGTTACAAAAAAGTGGGACCCCAAAAATGTACTGTGAGACACCATTTTTATGACATTTTGAAAATTCCTAACACCAACACTGATAGAGTATTGGTGCGTGCAAAACAGCAGCAGGCGGCTGTGGCCTGCGGGCCGGATCTAATACTAATCAGATATCATCCCGGGGGCCATAAATAATTTATTTGCAGGCCGGCGGACCGTGACTTTGACATGGCTGCTCTAGTCTATGCTATCACCATGTGGCTCTCTGTTGTGAAAAACGCGGGTTCTTCTTCAGAAGCTGTAATGCTGTTTTCCTTCAGAAACTATGCGGAACCCTGATGATTTAAGTTTGTTCGTCAGGCAGTTGATATGAGTTGCTAGAAAAAAATATAGGTCATCTACCGTTAGACATGTGCCTTGAGTGCCTCTCTCAAAGCACAAGCGAGAGACTTTGCAGCGACCAATCAAATGAGCGCTAGGGTTTCTAAACTCGCCGGGTGGAGAGGACCCTTCATATCACGCATGCACCAGTCTCAACGCGCGCGATACAACCCGGAAGCAAATACCATTCAATAAAAATGTAGCAACAATTGTAATGAAGAGGATATATAATTTGCTTTACAAATTAAAAGAACAGAACATAGAGAGAGAGAGAGAGATCAGAAAACATAAGAAAAAGTATCTACATTTGATTATTTACAATCCGGGGAGGGTGTTAGTTTAGGGTTGAAGTTGCCTGGAGGTGTTCTTTTAGTGCGGTTTTGAAGGAGGATGGAGATGCCCTTTCTTTTACACCTGTTGGGAGCGCATTCCACATTGATGTGGCATAGAAAGAGAATGAGTTAAGACCTTTGTTAGATCGGAATCTGGGTTTAACGTGGTTAGTGGAGCTCCCCCTGGTGTTGTGGTTATGGCGGTCATTTACGTTAAGGAAGTAGTTTGACATGTACTTCGGTATCAGGGAGGTGTAGCGGATTTTATAGACTAGGCTCAGTGCAAGTTGTTTTACTCTGTCCTCCACCCTGAGCCAGCCCACTTTGAAGAAGTGGGTACTGCACGGACTTGATTCTGAAACAGTATTTTAGGAAATGCTACATTTTAAAGCGATTATACCTTTCACCAATTACCTCTGTTTCTTGTTTTTTTTGTATTTTAGAATGCCTCTTTTGCATTCATACACTCATGCACATAATCACGTTTCATCAAACAAATATTGACGTTGTTGCACTAGGGTAAACTGGGTAACACATGGCACACTGACAAAGCTTAACCTATTGTTACTATAATGATCTACAAGGTTAATATAGGTTGCGTCTCTTTCTTCCCCTCCATTTTTCTGCATCCTTTTGTATCTCTAGTTATCATTATGTATATGTATTGTTGCATTTGAACAACTGTATTGTTGATAATAGAGGTAAATTATTGGTATTGTTCATTATCAATAGCGCTATTTATATTGGTATTTGTATTGCTCCATTTGTAGTGTAATAATGCTCTTTGTCATTTCTGTATTATTATTTATTTCGCTAATTGCTTCTTTGCTATCACTATTACCATCATGTTTGTATATGATGTAGCGGCTAGCTACGGGGTGTTAGCCAATGGCTTTGGCTGGGGGGCGGGACTTCCGGGGAAGTTAGGGAAGTGACGTTGTTGACAGGAAGTGTTAGTTCGAGTTTTGCCGGGAAAGAGGGGAGACGCACTTTGGAGCTGTTGTGTGGTTACATTGCATCTTATATAATAAATACGAGACAAACGAATAAGTCTATGAGCCTACGTTCCTGGGAATATTACACTGGTGTCAGAAGTAAAACCGGCGTTTTTCGAAAGAGACTTTGTCGCGGTAAGGACACGCTGCGTACCGCGCATTAGCCAGTTAGCTTCAGTCTGTGAGTTAGCTAGGACCGCAAGCGTTTAGCATGTTTAGCTACGGTGAGCATAAGTTTAAAGTGGAGCGGGTGACCGTCGAACAGCCGCCCTCCTGCTCGCACATGAGCGGCTCGTCGTCCCGTGGAGATGTAAAGATGTCGCCGCTGCCGCCGCCGCCCACAGCTTCCCCGCACGGCGCCCCCCCCCCCCCCCCCCCCCCCCCCCACCGTCTGCTGCCTCAGTGAAGACGCCAAAATTTGCCGGTGGATCAGATTGGGAGGCGTTCCACGCTCAATTTGAACTTTTGGCGGACGCTAGAAGGTGGGAAGCAAGGGACAAAGCGTTACAATTGGCTTTGTGTCTGGAGGGAGAGGCTCTTTCGTGCCTCCTGCTGCTGGATTCTGAACAACAGCGGTGCTACGCAGCCCTGGTGGGGGCGCTCAAGAGGAGGTTTGGGAGATGGTCTCAGCCAGCGCTTTTAAAAACTGAACTGAGAGGGAGGTGCAGGAAGCCTGGCAAGCCTCTCCGGGGGCTCGCTAATGACATTGAGGGCCAGGTACGCCGTGCATATGGTCACCTGCCTGCTGATGCACGGAATGAGCTCGCAACTGACCTGTTTGTTGGAGCCATTACTCCTCCTGACCTGCGCGTGCAGGTGCAGCTTCAGCACCCGAGGTCCCTGCAGGAGGCACTGGAAGCTGCTGTTGAGAGGGAGATGCTGGGGAGTGCAGCTGCAGCCGGGGAACTGGAAATGAAACCCCATCCAGTGAGGGCGGCATCGTCACACACGTCTAGTGACGGGGCTCCGGCTTGGGCGACAGAAATTACCGAACTACTGAGGTCGGTGACTCTGCAAAGTCAACGTGGCCCGCGCCCCATGCAGGTCTGCTGGGGATGTGGCCAACCTGGACACTTTCGCAGGGAGTGCCCTGCCACTCGTCGAGAGCCGGGAAATGGCGCCGGGCCCGCATAGTCAGGGGTATGCGGGCCCCTACGTCCACCGCGGACCCTGACTCGCCAGCCCAGGCTCGTCAAGCGGGTGAGGGAGCCCAACAGCACAGCCAGGGGGGAGGGGCTCCATCCCCCCCAGAAGCAGACGACGACTCGCCTTCTGCTCCTTCTTCTCGCTTTCGGGCACCCGGAGGAGCCCAGCGACACAGCCAGGGGGGAGGGGCTCCATCCCCCCCAGAAGTAGATGACAGCAGTGTGCCACCTATGGCGGTGGGCTGGACACGGGGGGGGCCCAAAGGTGGGGGCTCCTGCCATGTCGCTGTATCTGTCCAGGGGGTGCCTACCGTGGGCCTGGTAGACACGGGGTCATCGGTAACGCTGGTAAGACCGGACGTTCTGCCCAGCAGTACACCACTTGAGCCCACAGCAGTACAGCTACGCACAGTCACGGGCCAGCTAGCTCCTATGGTGGGGAGGGGGTTCCTGTGGTTGTGCGTGGGGGGGAAGCGAGTTCGCCATCTAGTTTGGGTGGCAGACGTGCAAGACTGCTGCATCTTAGGGCTGGACTTCCTCCAAGTCACTGGGTGCCTGCTAGACATGGGGAGGGGTACACTTAACTTCCCGGGCGGCCCTACAGTTGCCATGGGTACCCTAGTTTCCGGGACCCTGCCCGTTTCACCGCATGCCTCTACAGTCTTGTTGCCTCACACCACACCTAGTTACTACCCCTGCCCTCTCCCTGTCTCCCTTCAGCCAATGAGGGGGGAGACAGAGCTGTGTATTACCCGGGGATGCCAGCCCTGGGCATCCCTACCCACGGCCCCCCACCCGCAGCCATCACCCCCGGTCATGGGGGGAGGGGTGTGGAGGGAGGAGTATGGGGACTTGGAGAAACAGCAACAGGAGCAGCTGAAACAGCTGCTGGTGGAATTCCAGGGCAGCTTTGCAATGAATGATAGTGAAGTGGGAAGAACCCACTTGGCAGAGCATGTCATAGACACTGGCTTGGCGCGGCCCATCAAGTGCCACGCGCGCCGCATTCCCCTCGCTCGACAGCAGGTATGTGACAAGGCCGTAGATGACCTGCTGCGGGCCGACTTTATTGAGCCGTCTGAGAGCCCCTGGGCCGCACCTGTGGTCATGGTCGCGAAAAAGAAGGCTGGTGATTGGCGATTCTGTGTGGATTACAGACGGCTGAACGAAGTGACCACAAAGGACTCTTACCCCCTCCCCCGTATTGATGAGTCCCTGGACCTAGTTTCCGGCTCTTCGTGGTTCACCACTCTGGACCTTAAAAGCGGATATTATCAAGTACCCCTTTCTCCTGAATCTCGCCTTAAATCCGCCTTCTGTACCGGCCGGGGCTTGTGGCAATTCAAAGTCCTTAGTTTTGGACTCTGCAATGCCCCCGCCACTTTTGCCCGGTTTATGGACAAAGTGCTGGCTGGTATACCCCGCCAAGAGTGCCTGGTATACCTGGACGACATCCTAGTACATGGGCGTTCTTTTGAAGCAGCCCTCGGGTCCCTGAGTCGAGTCCTGGAGAGGATTCGAGCATTGTGCCTTAAACTGCACCCTGACAAATGCAGTTTCATGCGGCGAGAGGTAACCTTCTTGGGACATGAGCTGGGTGCCGATGGCATCGGCGCCATGGGCGAGAAGGTGCGGGCTGTGAGAGACTGGCCTGTCCCTCGGGGCCAAGGACAGCTGAAGAGCTTCATCGGGCTTGCCTCTTACTATCGGAGGCACGTGCGGGGTTTTGCTACAATCGCCGCGCCCCTATATCGATTGCTGGAAAAAAGCAAAGACTTTGTGTGGTCCGAAGGGTGCCAGGAGGCATTCTGGGGGCTGAAACGGGCCCTGTGTGAGGCCCCGGTACTTGCCCCACCTGACCTCACCCTGCCCTTCTTACTGGACACTGATGCCAGCGGAGTGGGGGTTGGGGGGGTACTTGCACAGCCGTGGCAGGAAGGGGAGAGGGTGGTGGCCTACTTCAGCCAGAAACTCACAAAGTCGGAACGGAATTACTGTGTCACCCGCCGAGAACTCCTGGCAGTGGTGCTCTCTATCAGACACTTTAAATATTACCTGTGTGGCCTCCCCTTTGTGATTAGGACTGACCACTCTGCCCTCCAGTGGCTAATGACTTTCCGGGAGCCGGAGGGGCAGGTCGCCAGGTGGTTGGAAGAGCTACAAGGATACCACTTTGAAATAGAACATCGGCCAGGTACTCGCCACTCTAACGCGGACGCGCTCTCTCGCCGGCCGTGTGCAGCAGACGGATGTCGTTACTGCGAGCGCAGGGAAGCTTGGGAACAAGAGCGGCGGGCAGAGGGCGCCGAGTGTGCGGCCGTCAGTCAGGCTGATAACGTTGACTGCAGGGAACTACAGACTGTAACGAATGCTGATTGGAGGCATGCGCAGGACGAGGACACAGACCTTCAGCCTGTCTTGCAGTGGGTGGAGGCTCGGCAGCGCCCACCTTGGGAGGCGGTGGTACCGTTCTCCAAGGCAACCAAGGGCCTGTGGGCCATGTTTGACTCACTGCGGGTGTCCCAAGGTGTGCTGCAGCGGGCATTTAAGGCCGCGGCCACGGGGGAAGAACAATGGCAGGTGGTGGTGCCAAAGGGACTGCAAGGGGCGGTGCTTAAGGCAGTGCATGGGGTAGGTGGGTCTGGACATTTCGGGGTTGCCAAAACACTTAAGCGGCTGCGACAGGGGTTCTATTGGGGTCGGCAGAAGAGAGATGTGGAAGACTTCTGCCGCCGCTGTGACCCCTGCGTTGCCCGCAAAGGCCCCACTGGGCGCTCACAGGCACCGCTCCAACAGTTCCCAGTGGGGTGCCCCATGGACAGGGTGGGGATTGACATTACAGGGCCGTACCCACGGTCTGACAAGGGGAACCGCTACGTCCTTTCCGCCATAGACTATTTCACCAAGTGGCCTGAGGCATACGCCATTCCCAACCAGGAGGCAGAGACCATTGCCGATGCCCTGGTGGAGGGCATGATAGGTCGGTTTGGCGTCATGGCGTCTTTGCACAGTGACCGAGGCACAAACTTTGAGTCCCGGGTGTTCGCGGCCTTGTGCGAGCGCCTGGGCATTCACAAAACCCGCACAACCCCATTGCACCCTCAGAGTGATGGGTTAGTGGAGCGGTTCCACCGCAACCTGGGAGACCAGCTCGCCATTGTCACCTCCCGCCACCAGCGTGACTGGGACCAACACCTACCACTGGTGCTGATGGCGTGTCGCTCTGCTGTCCAGGAATCCACGGGGTGCACACCGGCACTTCTCATGCTAGGGAGAGAGATGCGCACACCAGCAGAACTGGCCTTTGGCCGCCCACCGGACGCCCCGGCCTTCGCTGCAGGGCCAGAGTACGCCAGGAAACTACAAGACCGGCTGGACTCAGCCCACAGTTTCGCTCGGGAGCAGCTGCAGGAAGCTGGTGTAAAACAAAAACGCTACTATGACGTGACGACCCGAGGGAGGGACTTCGCGCCAGGCGAGTTGGTCTGGGTCTACAACCCGATTCGGAAGAAGGGCAGCAGTCCCAAGCTGGACAGCAAATGGACAGGACCCTGTAAGATACTCCAGAAGCTGGGAGAGGTTGTGTATCGTGTCCAGCTCCCCCCCCGGGGAAGGAAGGTGGCCCTCCACAGAGACAGACTCGCCCCCTACCGGGGGGGTCCCCCTTCCCCTGCCTCGGATACACAGGTGACCTCTCCCTTGCCCGCCCAGCCCTTTACCAATACCCCGCTTACGCCCCAGGGGGAACCAATTTCCCCACTCCCCTCATCCCCCGCCCCCTCCAGCTCCCGCCCGAGGACTGGCACACCCGACCCAGCTGTTCCACTGCTGGGGGATGGAAGAGAGCGGCCGAGGCGGAAGAAGAGGCCTCCGGACCGCTTGCAAGACTTTGTGGTGTCCTTAGACTGAAGGACAATAAGGGAAGGGGGTGGGGGGGTTTGTGAACCTGCTTTTATGTGATGTAATGGTTATGTTCGTTTACACTGTTGTGTTTGCACTAATGGGTTGCTCTGATTTACATGCTGCTATGGTGTTGCCAAATGTTGCCTTACGGGTCAGTCCTCGAGGGCGAGGACTTTTTGTAGGGGGGGGGTGATGTAGCGGCTAGCTACGGGGTGTTAGCCAATGGCTTTGGCTGGGGGGCGGGACTTCCGGGGAAGTTAGGGAAGTGACGTTGTTGACAGGAAGTGTTAGTTCGAGTTTTGCCGGGAAAGAGGGGAGACGCACTTTGGAGCTGTTGTGTGGTTACATTGCATCTTATATAATAAATACGAGACAAACGAACAAGTCTATGAGCCTACGTTCCTGGGAATATTACAATATCGTATTTGCTGATGTTGCTCTATTGTTGTTGTTGTTGTTATTGTTGTGTTTGCTGTTGTTGTTTTTGTCTCTCTGTCTAATCCCCCTCTTGTCCCCACAATTCCCCCCTCTGTCTTCCTTTTTTTCTCTTTCTATCGGTCCTCTCCGGCTCCGGCCCAGCTGCACCAAATGATAATATAAATACATTTAATAAAGTCAAATACAAATAAATGGTAATGGTAAATGGGTCGTACTTGTATAGCGCTTTTCTACCTTTTTAAGGAACTCAAAGCGCTTTGACACTATTTTCCACATTCACCCATTCACACACACACATTCACCCATTCACACACACACATTCACACATTCACACACTGATGGCAACAAGAGAAGTGTCCTCCACTTCTCTTTTGTAAAGTAAATCTGAACAGCCGATATGGGCACCTACATCAACTATATGATTTTCCTGAGAAGCTGGACAAAAAAAATTAAAAAAATAAATAAATAAAAGAATTAAATTTTTTTTTAAAAAGCCTCTTTTTGCAAAACTAATGCACAGCAGACTTTTTGGGGGGTGGAATTTCACCTCTAATTCACAATCTTTTTGAGGGATAAGAACATGTTTTATATGCATTATAACTGGTAAATAAATTTAAATAAAAGTTATCTTACAATGGATTCAACAATACTCCATTTACATTTTGTGACCTGAACTTTAACCAAGTATTAGAAATATTGTTATTTTAAGTGCTAGCATCAAGGACTTACATTTAGCGGTGCATTGTCACAGAGAGATAACTTCACTATGTTGCTATTTTGACATCAGCTGGTGAGCTGAGCTGAGGCGAGGCTCGGACCTTGTGAAAGTTTCCTGTAGATTACAGATTATGTCCCTCACCTTGATAGTAAAAGGATGAGGACACATTCCGAGAACTTGGTACACTTTTACATCTAATTTAGACCCAAAGATGGAGATTGTGTCTTTGCAGAATTTTGAACAGCACTTGCGCGTCAGGAAAAAGTCAGAGAGAGCAGTCTTACCCTACACGCTGCTGCCCTCATGTGGACACTTTAGGAACTGCAAACACAACTTTGGACGCTGCATTTTTTTTCTTCTCTCTTTTTTTTTAAGTTGATTGGGGGGGAAGAAGAAGAAAGGGAAAAAAGTGCAGAGACACAAGAGGGGAGGAAAGGCTCTGAGCATCAGAGCTCAGCTGGAGCCCCCCTGGCCCCCCTCTACGGCCGTGCAGCCCCCAGCAGGACGAGGACGGCGGCAGACTGAAGGATGCAACAGTTGCTGCAAGACATCAGCAGCATGTCCGTCCAATTAGCGAGCGCTGGTCTTCATTAACGAGCTGGAATGGATCCGAGGAGTCGCTCGGGGGTGATCGGCGCACCGTGAGCATGCATCGCGTCGTGCACAGGAGGCGCAGGCTGCGGGCTCTGTGGGCTTCTCTGGCCCTGCTGGCTCTCTCCGTGGCCGCCTGCAGCGCGCTCTTCACGGCGTGGACCTGGCGTCAGACGCGGGACCTGTCCCAGTCCTTCCACATCCTCCAGGACCGCCTGGAGCAGGTTTGGAGCAACACTTTATTGTTACTAAGTGTGGTTGCGAGAAATGCGTGTTTTTTTTTTAATCCACATTTCACAACCTGTCAAAAAGTGTGGGCCGCCATGTCTTGTTAATCTTGTTTTTACTTTAGTTATGTTTTTTCTTCTGTATACCGGGAAGTCCTCACTCGTGCATGCGCGGGATTTGACAGCCAGTGACGTCACAGACACCCCGTGTTGCGCAAATTCATTTTTGCAAACAAATGTCTTCCAGCTTTTAAGTTATTGGTCCAAATCACGCGCTTTTTACTCTTTGAGCGCATAAAACAAATTCATGCACACTGTGAAATATGTCAAAATATCCCAATAGTACGATGGTTTGCTCAGTTGAAATTTACAATGTTGCTATTTCTGGGGGATTTTATGGCATATATGTTGGTGGCCTTAATATTCCAAGGGTTTGATCAAATTCAACCCTCCAAGGCTCCAAATGTCAGTGAAAATAAACACTGATTTGAATGTGGTCAGCTCCTTTTTGATCACGTGGCCCCCATAGTGGTTGTGGCCCCAAAGGTTGTGGTTGTGGACCCCCTTAATTGAAATATTAAAAACCTGATCATATTTATTTATTTATCTATCTGTATGTGTCAAGCTAATTGTTAAATAGCACTTGCTCCAAACAGGGGCGCCGAAAAGGGGGGGGTAAAGGAGACGGATTCTAGAGGCCCATGATGGAGGGGGGCCCAGAGAGGCCCCTAATGATGATGAAATTATAATACAGAAAAAATAATGACACTGTGTTGGGGGCCCTGTAAAGATTATTTTCATGGGGCCCAAAATCCCTAGCGGCGCCCCTGGCTCCAAATAAAGAGCTTATTCTACTTAAAGATATTATTATACTGTGTATATAACAGGTGTCAAACTCATGGCCCGGGGCCAGATCTGGCCCGCTACGTTGTTTTATGTGGCTCGCAAACGCCTGGAAATAATGTGCATAAATAAAGCACTTCATCTTTCTCACTACACGCATTCACTTTTTTGACAGAAAAATGACATGTACTGCATACAATTTCATGTCTTTAACATTTTAATATTATTGGATCATGCAAAAAGCATTATCTTGACTTATATTCAAAAAAATTGTCAAAATAAAATGCATATCTGCTTATGATTTCAAAGCAAATCAAATGCATAGGCAATACATTGAAAAGCAAATATATATTTACTGTTACATGTGGCAGCCATTATAGCAATGTGGCCCTCAATACAGTGTTTATCATCGTTAGCTCACGCTAAACACAAGGATTATGTATACTTAGTTATATTTCTTAACTGGAGGTTTGTCTTTCAAGCATTTATTAAGATGCTGGTACTGGAAGTTCTGAAATACTGAATTTACAATGCAGTTTTACCTTCGAATAAACTGACAGTACTGATGAAAAAAGAAACCGTCACTGGCGGAACAGCGCCCCCACTTGGCTGTAAAGAGGCACGTAAAATAATGCGCAACATCTGGTGCCGTGCAGGCTGGACATTGTTTGTGTTTGAAAGGGTCAAATAATCTTAGTTTATGGGATTTTGGGGGTTTATTGATAGTCAAATAATCAGACGTCTGGCAACGCTGATGGACACTTACACCTTCACTCATTGGCTATGACGTGGAAGGGGAGGGGCTAAATCAAGTGGTTCAAAATAACAATTAAAAAAGTAGAAAAGAAGCCAAAAACTACTACGTAATTTCCGGGAAGTAATGTATCTCAAATAAAATCAGGCCCTCGGTAGCTAAGTAGACATTTACTATGTTTCCATGCACTAAATTAGTCTGATTTCTCAAATAGTTGTTCTTTTTTGTATTTTCACACCTTTGTGTGAAATCTAAATATCCGTGCATTTTCTCTAATGCGACTATTGGTCATACGCCATGTGCCTCCCGTATTGCTTTTCTGGTTGACCTATGATGTCACACGAGGCGTCTGTGGCTCTTAACAAGTTAACAGCCTCGCTTTGTTGTGATGTCCGCTGTAATATTGGCACATATTACGAATATTACGTCTCTAATGGCTATTCTGATGTTGAATAGCAAACAGCATCAAGAAATGTTCTTGGATTGCGCTACGAACATGACGATACTACCAAGTATTGGGGCGGATGCATGTCCGAAACAACGACAGACTGGCGAAATAGTTCTTTCAAAATAATTTTTGGACCGAGAATCAATCAAACCAAACTTTCAAATGTCTCGGTGCTCATTCAAAAGGCTGTGTAGATTGATGGAAGGAGTTTTAAATCCATAGGAAAAGACAGTTTGTGCCTTGAGTTGATGCTGTTCAGATGAAGATTGCTATTGTTCTCGACTATCTTGCCAGCTGTGAGGAATACAGAGTTATTGTTCATCAGTTCGGAGTGCACAAAAGCAGCTTGAAGAGGTTTGTGTTTGCTTTTGGGACGGCGTGGCGCAGTGGAAGAGTGGCCGTGCGCGACCCGAGGGTCCCTGGTTCAATCCCCACCTAGTACCAACCTCGTCATGTCCGTTGTGTCCTGAGCAAGACACTTCACCCTTGCTCCTGATGGGTGCTGGTTAGCGCCTTGCATGGCAGCTCCCTCCATCAGTGTGTGAATGTGTGTGTGAATGGGTGAATGTGGAAATACTGTCAAAGCGCTTTGAGTACCTTGAAGGTAGAAAAGCGCTATACAAGTACAACACTTTTTTTTTATTTTTTTTTTTTATTATTGCCCTTTAATATACCTGTTTCATTATCTTTTATCTCATTCGTATTTTGTTCGGAAGTCCGAATGAAGCCGGCATTCTATATTTCCTTAGCTACCTTCTTAGATAAGTCAGTCTAATTTCTTCTACCATTTATGCTCTTCAAAATGTTTTGTTCTTTTAATTTGTGAAGCAAATAAATAAACAGTCTCCTCTTCATTACAATTGTTGCTACGATTTTATTGAATGGTATCTGCTTCCGGGTTGTATCCCGCGCGTTGTGACTGGCGAATGAGCAATATGAAGAGTCCTCTCCCAGAGGTGGGACCAAGTCATTGTTTTGCAAGTCACAAGTAAGTCTCAAGTCTTTGCCCTCAAGTCCGAGTCAAGTCCCGAGTCAAGACAGGCAAGCCCCGAGTCAAGTCCAAAGTCAAGACTGGAAAGTCTCAAGTCAAGTCCTAAGTCCTGCATTTTGAGTTTCGAGTCCTTTCAAGTCCTTTTAACCACAGACTAATATATTAACACAGATTGTGTATGCTTTTCAAACGCTGTATTTATTTATTAAAACAAGTGCATTTTAAATTGCAGGAAAGAAAATTGTGCTGACATTGCACTTCATAATAGCACTATTAACCAGTCATTTTAAACATTAACTCATTCCTTTACAGAACAAACACATTGAAAAATAAAGTGCAAATGTACTTATTTGTACAAAAGTGTTAACATTGAAAAAACATGACATATACGTGAACATAACAAAAAAGTTGTACTTTTTATGTCAGGGCCCTATGCTGCATTGCATTTGCAAAAGACCAAATTAGCCAAGAGTCTGTCAGTCATTTGTGCACGATGGGGGCGTAGTATGATGCCACCATGGCTGAAAACTCGCTCCACTGGAGCACTGGAGGCAGGCACTGCCAAGACTCTCATGGCCACTCGGAACAGTGAAGGAAGAGTCTTCATGTTCAATGCCCAGAACAAAAGGGGGGAGAGAGTTTTTTTGGGTTGGTGCACTACTTGTAAGTGTATCTTGTGTTTTTTATGTTGATTTAATTAAAAAAAGAAAAAATATATTTATATATTTCTTGTGCGACCCGATACCAATCGATCCACGGACCAGTAGCGGGCCGCGGCCCGGTGGTTGGGGACCACTGAGGTAAACAACCAACAGTATGTCAGAAAGCTAGCTAAAACGGTACACTTATTCATAATATAGTATACATTTTAACTGACCTTTATTTTACTATTTTTGTCTTTTTTTAGGTGGCTAAAATACGCGGTGCTGCTGACCGCCGTCTAACGTTACGTGTGATATATTGACTAACGTAACCCTGCTTGAAAAAAATCACTGAACAAAAAGTATGAATAAGGTAGTGAACTGCAACAGATTCCCGTGTTTGCAATAACGTTATAACGTTAGCAGTGAGTTTACAGCCTCACTGATTTAACTACACAGCAAATAAAAGTCCAGTTACTTAGCCAATAAACATTATCTTACATTCAAAACTTACCGTTCTTTGTGCAACTTCAAATGCCGGACGAAGTTGGAAGTTGTTGCCTCTCCATCAGTCATTTTCGAACCGCATGTGTTGCATACTGCAAACCGTTTTGTGTTGACCACCTCGTAATTTTTATACCCAAACAAAATTATTTTAGGTATCATTTTTTGTTCACTGGCGTGTGGTTTGGACATGTCTTCTTCGTTGGTTGTCCTGCAATTTGATTGGATGAATGCTGTGTGATGAAAACAAAGTAGATCTAATTTGATTGGCTGTTGTACTGACAGCACACCAGCTGACACACGCAACGCTGATAGACAAGTACACAATGAAAAATACGGAGCGCTCCCGAATAACTTTTTCATCTTTGGGTTTTGGGGAAAGTAGCAAGTCATGTCAAGTCATGTCAATTCAAAAGGCTCAAGTCCAAGTGAAGTCACAAGTCATTGATGTTAAAGTCTAAGTCGAGTTGCAAGTCTTTTGACATTTTGTCAAGTCGAGTCTAAAGTCATCAAATTCATGACTCGAGTCTGACTCGAGTCCAAGTCATGTGACTCGAGTCCACACCTCTGTCCTCTCCAGACCCACACACCCCACTAGAGATCTGCTTTCCAATAGCATAATCCAGGTGTGTTAGTCCGACTTTTCAAAAACCGAACACGATCGGATTAAGGTGTTTCCATGGGCTGTAGGGGGCTTATTTAGAGCCGAACTATTGGAGAAATCGGACTAATTTAGTGCATGGAAACGTACACAGTGTAAATAGTATACATATGGAAGTGTACTGAAGGAAGTATTTTAACGGAAAAACAGGCGTGGCGCAGTGGAAGAATGGCCGTGCGTGACCCGAGGGTCCCTGGTTCAATCCCCACCTAGTACCAACCTTGTCGTGTCCTGAGCAAGACACTTCACTTTTGCTCCTGATGGGTGCTGGTTAGCGCCTTGCATGGCAGCTCCCTCCATCAGTGTGTGAATGTGTGTGTGAATGGGTAAATGTGGAAGTAGTGTCAAAGCGCTTTGAGTACCTTGAAGGTAGAAAAGCGCTATACAAGTACAACCCATTTATCATTTATCATTTATTTTGAGCAAATAAGTGTGTTCGGCAAAAGTACGCATTCAAAACAATGAGTGCACAAACACGGTCATGGATTTGGGACAGTGCTTAAAACTAAAGGAACTAAGCATACAGTGTACACAGTATACTTATTGAAGTGTGTAAGTATGTAAGTGTGTGGTTTGTACCACAGCCGAGTGCTTGCATGCACATCTTCAAGTGGCGCGTGAAAGAAGACAGAATGGCCTGTGTGTTATTTTCAATGCTTCTGCAGCTGATGGCTGAAAAAGAAGAGCACTTCAGTCACATACAAATGTTTGGTGAGTGTTATTAAGATATTTAATTACACAATGTTAGCTGTATGAGGCAGTAAAAATTGTAAGACATACGTAGCTGTCAATACTGCTTTGTTGTTGTCTGTCAACAAAACAGTAATATGTCAAGCTAAAGTGGGAAATAGTTGACTTATTACACCCCAAAAAGGGTCCAATCGTTTAGGGAAGTGTTTCCTAAACTATTGGGCTCCATCTAGTGGTACGCCAAATAATTATTGAAATATTCAAACACAGTGTTACTGTTCAAACTCTTTGTAATATTACAGTGGGCAAAACTATTAAAAATTCTTGTTAAATAAAGCCTTTGCCTTGTTTTTAGCAAATACTTAGGCCTACTGCGCAACTGTATTTTAATGTTGGTCATTGTGGTGGCACTTGGAGAGCCAAATGTTTTCTGAGGTGGTACTTTTGTTTCAGAACTACTGATTTAAGGGGTTGGAAATTAGATTGGCATAGTATCTGGTGTTTGTTATGATATGCTGTGATGCAGGAACACTTCTTTCTTTGGCACTTCCTCATTCTTGTGGATTCCACTTGCAATTAGAGTAAAAGTGGAGGTAAAGACTGCATCATGTTGTAGCCTACACACACACACACACACACACACGCACACACTTGGACAAGTAGAGTGTTGCCGCTGGAACATTTCCCATAGTGTCCACCGTAGCGCCAACTCCTGATGAGAGGCAGCCAGTGAGCGTCTGGAGAGCCAAGAGCCCTTCTCTTTCTCCACAGTAGCGCCCCGTTTAAACACGCAAGCACCCCCCCCCCCCCCCCCCCCCATCAAGCATGTAAAACTTTGCTTTGTTGGCCTGCAAGAAGAAGCATTAAACAACCATGAGGACGACCTTCTTGTTTGTTCTGAACAGGTCAACAGGCAGAGGAAGGCCATCGTGCAGCTCATTCTGGAGAAGAGAGAGCTGCTGGTTGGACAGAGAGTCAAGAGAGATGGTAACACACACACACACACACACACACACACACACACACACCCACACACACACACACACATACGCACACACGCACACAGCCGCAGCTAAAAGTTGCCACAGGAAGAAGTAGGCAGCTGCATGGCTGTGGTAGAAATTACACGTCTGACCAGAGCTCAGAAAGCCATCTGGCTCAGAACGGCGTTCTTGTTGCACGCTTTGGGGCCATCATGCTGACTTTTTTTTGTTGCAGCCATGATTTGTTGTGAAAAGCAGACAATTTTGATGACCTATCATTGCTGTATTTATAGATTATTGCACTTCTGTCCGAGAGTAAGCCTTCATTTACTTAAATGACTTCGCCGTCTCTACTGGAACACAGTAGATTACCGGCATCTGCAAGGGTTATGTTGGCCAAAAAATTTTAAATAATGAACGTATACATGAAAAGTTCCAAAAATTAATATATAAAGTATGCCTATCAGAGTTAACACATTTTAAATGCAGTTTTACACATGAATAAAGAAGTACAGCCATGCACTATACAGTATAAACTTAGAAAACTTGAAGTTAAACAACATCAATCTCGTCAAAGCATCTTCCTGCTGGAAAATGTTGAGTGAATTGAATTGTGATGCAGCGCCTTTTGATGAATTCACAGCTACAGCACGCTTTTAACCACTCTAATATTTAGCTTTACTATAAAAAAATATATATTTTAAATTTTGCACGGATAAAAAAAAAAAGAATATGCAAATATCTACGGTAATAGCTAATAATTTCAAGGAATCAAACTTTTTTCATCTCGTTGACTCTAAATTCTAAGTTTGTGACTAAAAGCAGCGTCAGGATTAACTGACCTGAAGCCAATGTGGCAAATACAAACAAGCTATGTTGATGCTACATGCTAACGTGCAATTTTTTGCATGTAGACTTTAAGGCCACTTGAACAGATTTTTTCACAGATCTGTCCCTGAGTACTATAATATACACATAATATATGTGATACAAAAAAGTGTTTATTAATTGATAATCAAGAAACATTAATAATATAAATGCAGATATTTTGAAATTCATGTAATTAAAAAAAAGGTTAATTTCTATATTGTAGTGCTACCTCAACGTACACTTATACACACTATACAAAAAGATACATTTAATTAATAATAATTAAAAAAAAAATACTTGAGTCATTTAAAACATTTAAATATGAAAAATAACATAAATGCCAATACATTACAATCAATCAATTTGTTAAAAAAAATGGAGAAAATGTTTATTCACATACTGTACAGTGGTACCTCAACTTACGAGCTCAATTCGCGCCACGACTGAGCTCGTCACTCAAAACACTTGTATCTCAAATCAGCCGCACCCAATGAAAATAAATACATTAATTTAGTTTAATTGGCCCTCACAAAATACCACAATTTTAACATGCAGCATGCCTTTTAAAAGGAAAAACAAACGTTTATATAAATCAATACAATGTACTACAAACAACTACAGTAGTTTTATGAAATAATGTAAAAATAATGTATAGCAAGAGCTGACTTTTGTAGGTTTCTTTTACAAGCTGCATCTCCATTATGTAACAAATAGGAACTGTTATTGTTGGTTGTGTTGCACAAGGATACTTTTGATGAGTGGCGGACCGGACGGGAGCTGTGTTTGTGTACCAACTTGATAGATCCCATTTTGTTGAGTCACTTCTAGACAGAACAAACGGAAACACATCAAACACAGCATTGGCAGCTTCTCCATATTTTTATGGATAAATGTCCATAGTTTGTGGCTGCACGCTGCGGACGCTGGCTGCAGCACCTTGTGATGCGTACTGACGGTGCTGCGGTCGTGCTGACTCGCCCGGTCGGCTAACCGACATATTTTTAATGGTTTGTTTCTCTAATTTGGTCGTCCGCTTCTTCTCCTTCCCACTAACTTTCTCAGTGCCGGTGGTTGCAGGGCAGGATTGTGTCGATCTCTGGCTCTGGGCTGTGTGCAAATACATCTGCAACAGGCAGCGGGATGCCCGTTACTCAAATTATACTTGAAACTTAAAGCATAACAAAAAGCCAAGAGACAGCTTGCATATTTAAATACAATACTCATAAGTTGAGGTGCCACTGTATATTTAATTGTTTTTAAATTAATTAAAACACTGACTTTAGTGAGACCCATTAGTGATGTTTTAATGCAGTGTATACTTTAAAATCAGCGCTCTTTTACACAAAGCCAACAATGTTTTTTGTTGTTGTTGTTACTAGTCATATTATAAGCCAAAAGATTTATGACTCAGTGTTGGTAAATAAGGTTTGAATGCACAAGGTACTGACATATATATTTCTACCCCACTGGGGTGAGTTTTTCTTTGCCCTTATGTGGGCTCTGTACCGAGGATGTCGTTGTGGCTTGTGCAGCCCTTTGAGACACTTGTGATTTAGGGCTATACAAATAAACATTGATTGATTGATTGATTGATAATAACATGAGCCAAAAAGCTCAGTTTTACTGCCTCTGTACAAACACCGATGATCAGTTTTTCTGAAAATATGCCTGTTTCCAAATATCCACGTTCGTGTGGACATGACTGTATGCAAAAGTTAATGTTTCGTCTACAGTTGCATCAATCAAATATCTTTCATTAAATATTGACGGTTTATCGATCGAAGAAACAGTATTGATGCCCTGGCTTTGCATTGAAATTGATGTGTTAATCATTTTGGTACAGTGAAACCTGTGTGTGTCGACACCCCTCGGACTGGCTGACTCACGTCTGCATAAGCGGTTGTCGACATAAGAGGTTTTTGACATACAGTGCATTAAGGCTGCAACGATTAGTCAAAATTTGAAACAGTTGTGACGTCATCACTCGTAAAAAATCGCCTGTGTTAACATGCAAAGTGTGAGGATATTTCCTCCTGTTCTTGTTGAAAACAATACCCTGCTCATTTTGCAAAGCGGACCTTGTTTTTAAGGCAATACATCAGACGAGACGAGGTTGTGTGAAAGATAACTTTTAACTATCATTTTAGCCAAAGTCAGCCAGTTAAACTTAGTCAACTTCAATTCAAGTACTTCAAAGCAGTGTCAATTTGCAATGCCATACAAATAAGGCACAATAACAAATGCAAACCGTACACACACACACACACACAAACACCCACACACACACACACACTCACACACACACACACACACACACACACACACACACACACACACACACACACACACACACACACACACACACACGCAGAGGTAACATAAGATTAAAGATACAATCTACTAAATAGCCAACATTTTAATAATGACTCAAAGATACAATTCTACATATTGAGTCTTTTAGAGTTCTAAAACTTCCAATAGTTAATCAATAGTCAATATAACAGTACACAACTTTTTAAACATCACAAAATAATTTTCTTTTTGAGGAAGTTAGACTTTGTGTTTTGTTTTCATTGCTGCTATTTTTCAAAAGTTTTTTTTTAAATACATAAACAAGGTTAATAGTTTTTTAGCGCTTTGCCTTTTCTTTTTTTTAATGGACAACATTTTATTAGTCATTTTAATTGTTGTAACAGCTGACTGAGCAGCACAGTTACACTATATATACTTATTTATGAAGGAAATAGGCATATTTGTTGTTAGTAAGCACATGCCTAAAATAACTTAAGCTGCATTTAGAAGTTGAAAAATTAGAGCCATTAAATAGGTGTACGCTTTATTATCCGACCAGTCGACTTATCGTTAAGATAGTCGATGACTAATCAACTATCAAAATAAATGTTAGTTGCAGCCTTACAGGTCATCCGGAAAGTATTCACAGCACTTCACTTTTTCCACATTTTGTTATGTTACAACCTTATTCCAAAATGAAAAAAATCAATTTCTGTCCTTAGAATTGTACACACATTACTCTTCTTTGCAGCACCTCTCAAGCTCCATCGGGTTGGATGGGAAGTGTTGGTTTTCATCCAGTATGTCTCTGTACATTGCTGCATTCATCTTAGTCTATAATCAGGGAAGTGACCAAAGAACCTGATGGTCACTCTGTCAGAGCTACAGCATTCCTCTGTGGAGAGAGGAGAACCTTCCAGAAGGACACCTATCTCTACAGCAATCCACCAATCAGTTCTGTATGGTACAGTGGCCAGACAGACAACATTTCTTAGTAAAAAGTGTGCCAAAATGCACCTGAAAGACTCTCAGACCGTAGGAAACAAAAATCTCTGGTGTGATGAGACAAAAATTGAATTATTTGGCGTGAGTGGCAGTCATATTTGGAGGAAACCAGGCACCGCTCATCACCAGGCCAATACCATCCCTACAGTGAAGCATGGTGGTGGCAGCATCATGCTGTGGGGATGGTTTCCAGCGGCAGGAACTGGGGGACTAGTCTGGATAGAGGGAATTATGAATGCAGCAATGTACAGAGACATCCTGGATGAAAACCAACACTTCCCATTCAAACTGATGAAGCTTGAGAGGTGCTGAAAATAGTAATGGGCAAAACTGCCCAAAGATAGGTGTGCCAAACTTGTGGCATCATATTCAAAAAGACTTGAGGCTGTAATTGCTGCCAAAGGTGCATCGAAATATGTATTGAGCCAAGGATGTGAATACTTTGGTGTACATTTATTTCATTTGTATTTTTTTCATAAATGTGCAAATTAAAAAAACAAAATTTTTCACATTGTCGTAATGGGGTTTTGTGTGTAGAATTTGGAGGACAAAAACACATTGAATCCATTTTGGAATAATGCTGTAACATAACAAAATGTGTAAAAAGTGAAGTGCTGTGAATACTTTCCAAATACATTGTAACCAAAACTAGTTCATTTAAACGAGGGACATTGGCCAGAGACGTAAAGAGAAGGTTTTCCACCATTTGTTCATAATTTATCAAACATAATGACGGCCGCTACAGTCATTTTGTGGTCTTAATTAAAATAACAATACAGCTTTCCTTCATGCTCTAATCTTTCTTCTGGTGGCTAACAATCTAGAAAAAAAAATATTTTTTTAGACGTGCCAGTAAAATCCAAGTTAATATTGTCATGCTTTTATTTTTTAAACTTTCTTTGCACTTAATAGGAAATCCCAGTGTGTACGTTTTGACTGCAACTAGACAGCAATTACATAGAAACGATCGACAAAAGCGGTCAATCATGTGTGTCGACTCAAGCGGCCACTAGATGAGAAGGCCGACCTAAGCGGGTTGTCGACGTGAGCGGGTCCGACATAAACGGTTTCCACTGGGTCCTTCGGCCTCAGCCCTGTTGCCTTAAGTCAGCGACATCCTAATTTTACATCTTGGACTCGTTAGAGAGCTGCTGTCTGCCACCTCATCTCTCTTCTTTAGCCTTCAGTTTACATTAGATGCTTTTGTCTGCTTCACTCCATCTTTTGGAATGGCGAGCAGCTGGCACTAAGATTAACACACACACACACACACACACACACACACACACACACACACACACACACACACACACACACACACACACACACACACACACACACACACAGGCACGCATGCACGTGAAAGGAAGTCTGCTGCGTGTGTTAAGGCAGCAAATGAGTGCAGTGTTATTAGACAGATACAGATGTGGACCACAGGCGTGTTTTCTTTCTTTCTCAAACTTCTGTCTCGCTGCCTGCCTGCCTGAAGGGGGGACGCTGCGCGGGAAGAATGGAAACGGGAAGAAAGCGGCGTCTCATTTCGAGAGTAAGTGTCCTGGCAGATGTGTCACGTTAGCATCTGCAGAAAAGCTCTTTCAACTGACTTCTCCTTTGCTCCCTGACAGTCACCAAAGTGTCCTCTCAGCAAGGTAAGCTGTCGCACTTTTAGAGTCTCGAGACGCGTGCCGCCGCCTCCGTGTCACCTTTGTGGTCTCTGTGGCGTCAGTGGGCGAAGGAGGCGTGATTAAAGGCTGGGAGGAGCGAGTGCTGAATATGAGCAAAGCAGTGAGGTACAACAAGGAGGAGGGCACCTTTATTGTGGAGAAAGCAGGCGTCTACTTCCTCTTCTGTCAGGTATGCCCAACACACACACACTTTTTTTCCTTTAATGCAGCATTGCTTTTTTTTCACGAGATTCCAATCAGTCCCCTGTAAGTCAACATTTCTTCATTGCCAAATCCGGATCAAAATCTGTTATCTTGAAGCTCTGCCCCCCCACAGAGATCAGTCGAAAGGACCTCAGATGTTTTTGCGAAATCCTGCCGACAAACAGACTGGCAAACAAACAAACGGCCATCAAAATGACACATTAAAACTCTTTCTTCGTGCTTGGCAGAGGTAATAATGCTGCTTGAGTCATACAGAGAGCTCGCTGTTGTCGATGGGAATATTAGAAACAGCTCTCAGTGGGATGCAGTTTAAAACCATTGTTGGGCAGAGGTCTGTGATGGGTAAAAGGGGGAGGGGCCTAAGTATACAGGTGGTGACCTTGTGTTCCGGTGTGTTCAGGTTCTCTTCAACGAGCAGGAGTCTCAGTACGTCAAGCTGGACGTGGTGACCAGCGGCGGGAGGCCTCAGAAGCTGCAGTGCATGGAAGGCTATGGGACCACCCCCTCGGCCGGGCCGCACCCCTCCCACTTCCTGAAGCCGTGCCAGGTGTCGGGCCTGCTGCGTCTGGACAAGGGCACGGAGCTGCACGCCATGACGGGCCCGTCGTTCCGCCTGCACACGGTGGGCAACCCCTCGGCCTCGCCTCACGTCTTCAGCATCTTCAAAGTCAACTGAGACGAGACGGACGCTAGCGCGCGGGGACGATCGTTTGTTCCCCCCCCCCCAACCCCCAGAGGAAAAACTCCCGGTGCCACGGCGGTTGCGGCGTGACATCCTCCCGCCACCTCTTCCCGAAGACGCTCATTTGAAAGACAAACCTGACATTTGTGGAAGTTGTTGTGGACTCTGGAAAAAGCGCTGGTGTTTTGGAAAGGCCGCGCACAGACGCTGGACTGGAAGCGAGCGCTCCGGCCGGGGGACACAGACCGGATGGAAGCTAATCTTCCTGGGATTTCTATCTTCGCCGTATCCTGTCGTAAATTCTTCTTCATGCAGCCAACAGACGAGCTGTGCTTGCACCTTCAAACATGACAAGAACATGTCTTTTGTATTTGCTACTTTTTGTCGTATTTAACCAATCCCAGCATGAGTGTGAGGACCCGCGGAAAAAAGCAACAAGGACCTTCGACCAATACCACTTTTAGCCTTATGAAGCTTAATCAATATATTTAGCATGATTTAGCCACACTGAGGATGTGTATGCACTATCCTGGGCCGGAATAATACAAACAAAATCAATCAAAATATGAATTTAGGAATGTCAAAGTGCAATCTGCTTGTCAATGCTTGTAGAAATGACCAAAAAAGGCAAGCATTCCAGTGCCTTCTGCGTTGTGGGCTTGCCAGCATTAGCATGTAGCGACACAGCAGGCTTGTATCCTCTCGATGCTAACAACGAGTCAACAGTCTGCACTTTCAAACGTCAAAATGTGCCAGCACGTAAAAAGCAGCATGGCATTTACAACGCAAACATCTAATGAAGTGGCACGTCTTGTGTAATATTGTGTCTTCTTTCTTGCACAAAACAAACGTTATTTCGAGCTGTGGTTTTGTGTACTCCCACTCTTGTTTATAAGTAGTTTTGTGGTTTGTGGCGCTCAGCACTTTACTGCAGCAGACCGAGTGCTCTGAAGAACCAGCGTCCAATGGAACACGGCACACTTTGATTGCCTCATCAGACATTCTGCATCTCACACACACAAACACACACGCACTCACACAATGCATATTTCCCCATCAGCACTGATTGGACTGCGCACGCACACACACACACACACACACACACACACACACACACACACACACACACACACACACACACACACACACACACGCACACGCACACACACACTAGCAGTATTTTCGATTACTCAAGCTAAGCACACAGCACAAAAAACATTGACACATACACACTTTCTGGCTCTAATTCCTATTTTTATAACGGCCAAAGTTTATACAACACACTTTCTTAAAAAAACAACTTGTGAAGATGTTTGTCTTTGGTGTCATATAAAGAGTTCTGTTTTGAAAAAAACTGTTTGATCAGCACATTTGAGCACTTCAACTATTTATTTGCAGTTAATTGAAGCATGATGGGGGTGCTTTGATTCGCTTTGTGCAAGATGCTTAAACCTTAATGTAGTCAGTACATGCTGAGCTAACTAAACAAATCAACATATTTGCAAATGATTGTCAGATCTAAAAAGACTGCACAAAAGTATCAATGTTATTCTTACAAAATGGCAAGAGCCAAAAAAAAAAACAAGCTGGGTGCCAAAAATTAAACACTCTTGTCCAAAAGCGTGACGAAAGCTTTTCAAAACAAAATACTGAAGAATGTGAATTTGGAGGTTCGGGGGAGCAAAAAAAAAAAAAAGCATAAAAAAAAAAAAAAAGTGTTTCTAATTTATTCCTCTCGTCCTTTTAAAGGCCAGACAAGCGCTCTTGCTTCTTTTCCACAACCTTCCTTTTATTGCCCCTGGAAAACATCAAATCAAATGATCGCAAGCGCTTTGGTGAACTTTCTACAACTTCATCTTTGAGGCATAAAAACGACAGCGACGGGCCATTAATGTCTACAGTCTATAGTTTATTCTATGTCGAGTCGAGCTTTAGGAGCCTAATGTCTACTCCAGAAAGTTCCACCAGGAACCCTGAAGACAGACTTTTATGTAACTTTACCACGGAGGATCATGTTCCTGGTTAATTAGCTTGAATGTGAACAACTTTATTATCCATTTTCTTTTGCTTATCCGGGTTCAGGTTGCAGGGGCGACAGACTTCCTGGTCTCCAGCCACCTTCTTTAGTTCCATCAGGAAGAGGACATCTACGAGACTTAATCCCTCCGGTGTGTCCTAGCCTAGGTCTATTTCTCCTATTTGAGGTTTTCCTAGTGTGACGCAGTGGAAGAGTGGCCGTGCGCGACCCGAGGGTCCCTGGTTCAATCCCCACCTAGTACCAACCTCGTCATGTCCGTTGTGTCCTGAGCAAGACACTTCACCCTTGCTCCTGATGGGTGCTGGTTAGCGCCTTGCATGGCAGCTCCCTCCATCAGTGTGTGAATGTGTGTGTGAATGGGTAAATGTGGAAGTAGTGTCAAAGCGCTTTGAGTACCTTGAAGGTAGAAAAGCGCTATACAAGTACAACCCATAGTGTAATCATTTAAAAACACGCTCCTACCTTAGCTAAAACTAATTACTCCAATCTCATTCGCCTCAATAAAAACAATGCTAAACATTGATTCAACACAGTAGCATCGCTAACCCAGCAAGGGACCCATTACCTCCCTGCTTGGCACTCAGCATCAAGGGTTGGAATTGGGGGTTAAATCACCAAAAATTATTCCCGGGCACGGCCACCGCTGCTGCTCACTGCTCCCCTCACCTCCCAGGGGGTAGAACAGGGGGATGGGTCAAATGCAGAGAATAATTTTGCCACACCTAGTGTGTGTGACAATCATTGGTACTTTAACTTAATTTATCTGAGAGCCAGATGCAGTCATCAAAAGAGCCACGTCTGGCTCGAGAGCCATAGGTTCCCTACCCCTGGATTAGAGGAACTCTTGTGACTTGTAAATGAGACAAAACAAACTTGACCCACTTCCTGTGTACCTTATCAAGGAGCTGTTTGTAATATTAAGACCATCAGTGCTAAATATTATTAACGTATCACTTTCCTCTGGTACTGTTCTCCTAGCGTTCAAAAAAGCAGTTATTCATCCTCTGCTCAAAAGACCTAACCTCGATTTTGGCCTCCTTTTAAATTACTACCACCCTCCCTTTATCTCTAAAATCCTCGAAAATTTTGTTGCACAGCAGCTAAATGAACACTTAGTGTCTAACAATTTCTGTGAACCATTTCAGTCCGGTTTCAGGGCAAACCACTTTACGGAGACAGCCATCACAAAAATTACTTATTGCTAACTATGGATGCTGATAGGTCATCAATGTTTCTGCTACTTGGTCTTAGCGCTGCTTTCGATACCGTCGATCATAACATTCTATTAGCACGCAACATCTGCGGTTCCTCCCAAGGTTTCTCATTGTCCCACTGGGTTGAGTTTTTCTCGCCTGGATGTGGGTTCAGATCTGAGGATGTTTTTGTGGTTTGTGAAGCCCTTTGAGGCACTTGTGATTAAGGGCTATATAAATACATTTTGATAGATTTTTTTGATTTGGGCACAATATGTTACGTCTGGGTCCCATGGCTTTGCAAAGGTCGTTTCCCCAAAATGCAGGTAAGAAGGATGATTTATTAAAATAACAGGGCAAAAATACAAAAAAAGGAATATGAGTGGACGGTAGTGATGGGTCCGGCAACACCGATGCATCGGCGCATGCGTCGAGCTCATAGAGCAAAACCCTGTGTCGGTGCGCGTACCGCTTTTAGAAAGTCACGTGACCGATCATGAGCTGTTTTGGTCACGTGACCGATACGCGAACTGTGTCGCACTGACGCCTCCTCTGTGCCCTGTGAGCGGGTCTTTTCTACAGCCCGAGAAATAATAACTAAGAAGAGAAATCGTCTAAAATGTAATACGTCGGAAAAACTATTTTTTTTTTTTTTTTTTTATAAAAATGTGTAAAAAAAAAAATTAAAAAAAATTCCCAGTCCACAATCATCCACAACACGTTCTCTTAGATGTCCATGTTATGATACATGTTCACATTATTTATTGACTGTATCTAAAAAAGATACAAATATATTTTTATTTAAATGAAGATATGAAATAATCCTAAATTAAATACAATGACTTGGTTTATATTATTGTATATACTAGGGCAGGGGTCACCAACGCGGTGCCCGCGGGCACCAGGTAGTCCGTAAGGACCAGATGAGTCACCCGCTGGCCTGTTCTAAAAATAGCTCAAAGAGCAGCACTTACCAGTGAGCTGCCTCTATTTTTTAAATGTCATTTATTTATTAGCAAGCTGGTCTCGCTTTGCTCGACATTTTTAATTTTAAAAGAGACAAAACTCAAATAGAATTTGAAAATCCATGAAAATATTTTAAAGACTTCACTTGTTTGAATAAATTCATTTATTTTTTTTACTTTGCTTCTTATTACTTTTAGAAATACAATTTTAGAGAAAAAATACAACCTTAAAAATGATTTTAGGATTTTTAAACAAATATACCTTTTTACCTTTTAAATGTCTTCCTCTTCTTTCCTGACAATTTAAATCAATGTTCAAGTAAAAAATTTTTTTTTCATTGTAAAGAATAATAAATATTTTAGCTTCTGTTTTTTCGACGAAGAATATTTGTGAAATATTTCTTCAAACTTACTATGATTAAAATTCAAAAAAATTATTCTGGCAAATCTAGAAAATCTGTAGAATCAAATTTAAATCTAATTTCAAAGTATTTTGAATTTCTTTTAACATTTTTGTTCTGGAAAATCTAGAAGAAATACTGATTTGTCTTTGTTAGAAATATAGCTTGGTCCAATTTGTTAAATATTCTGACAAAGTGCAGATTGGATTTTAACCAATTTAAAACATGTCATCAAAATTCTAAAATGTATCTTAATCAGGAAAAATTACTAATGATGTTCCATAAATTATTTTTTTAATTTTTTCAAAAAGATTCAAATTAGCTAGTTTTTCTCTTCTTTTTGTCGGTTGAATTTTGAATTTTAAAGAGTCGAAATTAAAGATAAACTATGTTTCAAAATTTGATTTGATTTTTTTTCGTGTTTTCTCCTCTTTTAAATCGTTCAATTAAGTGTTTTTTTCATCATTTATTCTCTAGAAAAAACCTTCCGTAAAAGGAAAAAAAAAAAGTACAACGGAATGACAGACAGAAATACCCATTTTTTTTATATATATACATTTATTTATTTAGCTATTCTTGTTTGAATCACACTTACGTGTAACCTACAAATGACAATATATTTATTTATTTAAGTGTGTATCAAACTGGTAGCCCTTCGCATTAATCAGTACCCAAGAAGTAGTTATTGGTTTCAAAAAGGTTGGTGACCCCTGTACTAGGGCATAAAATCAGTGTCAGTTGAGTCGGTCCATAGGTTGCCTGTAGGGATTTTTAATGTCCAGCAGATGTCAGTATTTAGTGACACAGTATCGACACAGTATCAATACAGTTTTGCAATGTGTCGAAACGCTTCATGACGCCTCATCAACCCATCACTAGTGGACGGCACAAGAAGCTACAGCAAAGCTTAGCAATAAGACCAGCCAACAAGGGAGCAAGAAGCAAATAATTCTAAACTCATATCCAAATCAACACTAGCGTATATGTTGCGTGTTGCGAACAAGACTGCCAGCCAGAGTAGGGTGCAAAGCAGGAATAAATAGCTCTTTGAATAGTGACCAGGAGCAGGTGAGCATCCCGACCACTAATTACAGGCAGGTGACAAAAATCAGCAATCATGGCAACTAAGAACACACACCAGGGTGCTGAAACAGAATTAACCCACAACTAAGGAAATAGCAAACAAAACAAAACATGACCCGGGCAACCGATCATGACACAATAACCAATATTTGGGGCTGAGCTGGACAAGGATTTAAGTTATTTTATTTATTGTATTAAGTTAGCACAAAAATACATCATGGGATTTCAAAAACACCTTTTTTTTTTTTCATTTACCAAGGTAAGTCCCATTGAGATTATGAATCTCTTTTTCAAGGAAATCCTGCACATGAATACACAAGTGTAGGTGCCACTGGGAGCAAGGTGGGTGAAGTGTCTTGCCCAAAACACAACGGCCATGATTAGGATAGCGGAAGCTGGGATTGAACCTGCAACCCACAACTTGATGGCATGGCCACTCTACCATTGAGCCACATGTGTCCAAGAGGAGAATACAAATTTTCATTTCATAATATGGGAAATCTCCTAAAATTGGTTTAAAAAAATGGGATTTAATTTGCAAGTTAATCAATTATATAGCAGTTTATGGATTTAATACATTGTGAGGTTTCCTCGTGAGGAACCCTGGAATATTAGTTGGATGGTTGGTTAACGTTTATTTCTAACATGTATACAGTTTCAATATGATACATCACATATTTTACATATTTTCATTTCTCTTTACATGTCCAAAGAGAAGTAGGAAGAAGCAAAGCTTATTTAATCTTTCTCCACTTTATAGCGATTAATAACATATATGTCCACTTCCCGTTCTCAATGTATAACACAATTTACATCAACAATTCCTCAATATGGTATGATTGATATGAAAAAATATGATTTCTAAATATGGCAAACATTTAGATAAAAACAAATTCTGGGATCTTTCATGTAGCTTATAGGCAGTGTTTGGTTAGTTACTGAAAACCAGTAACTAGTTACAGTTACTATATTTCAAAAGTAACTCAGTTACTAACTCAGTTACTTACACCAAAAAGTAATGCGTTACTGTGAAAAGTAACTATTTAGTTCTTTTTTCCTTTTTTTTAAGGCTCCCATTAATGCCCTTTTAGCCTTCATTTCAGTAATGTTATTGCACTGGAGAATAATACAATGTGTTGATCAACTTGACATGCATTTGCATTACTGAACTCAGAAAGCAATGTGGTCTACATACAACACACAAAGACAAAGATATGTTTCAAAGGGCCAATTTATTTCAGGCCAGAACAAATTGACAAAACTATTTTAAATAGCTGCAACATAATGGCACTTTAACTTTAACTTTAAGTAGATAGGATCTTTGATCCAAGACACAACTTACATTTAACTAAAATGTTATTTTCTTTGTGCTCGACAAAAGAAAAGTATTGAGAATGTCTCCATGTTAAGAAACTCGACTTCTGGCTTCGCCATGATGTCTTGTTAGTTGTTATGAGAGTAGCGTATGTGTGTGTGTGTGGCCCTTTAAGATATGACAGCATGTGAGGTGAGTGACGTCAGTGAGTGAGTGGGCGAGAGAGGTGAGGGAACGGCGACAGTGAGTGCATGCAAGTGCTCTAGCTTGGTGGATGGCTGCGTCCAATAAAGTCACAAAGTTGCAACAAACCGCCGGCCTCGTCATTCACCCTCAGCTGTAAAGACCCACTTCCGGGTAAAGTGAAGGTTGTTAGCCCCTAAGTACATAGGCCCTGGAGGAACGTCTCCCCTGCGCCCCTCAACTACGGTCTGGGAGTCCCCCACCCCCACAAAGCATGCCATTTATTTTCCTTGTGACACATAAGGACGACACCGCAGCGCTCCAATAAAACACACTCAGATCTTCTGTTTCTAACCGATACTACATAAAAAATAACGTAAAAAAACGCAGTAACGCATCATGTAGTAACGGTAACTGAGTTACTGAATATAAAAAATAACGTGTTAGATTACTAGTTACGCATTAGTCCCAACACTGCTTATAGGTGAGACATTTTACCAAACTGGCTGACAATTTCTTCCTCAGTGTGACAGAAATGAGCTGCTGCCTGCTCTTCTTTACATATTTTATAAATCTCCTATTTGTCAAAGTGTGGATTTTTGTTCGAGATATATTTGCTGTCATTTTCATGTTCATCCATCTCTCGTGTAATTTGATTGAATCACAAAACATAAAAACTTGCCGCGCTCTTTAATGAGCCCAAGCACACTGCGAGTGTTGTGAACGGAGGCTTGACACACAAAACTGGTGGAAGAAACACCAGGAAAGAAGGACAAAAACTGGAATTATCTGCAAAAAATGGAAGTAACGTACTGTAGATCCTCTGGTAGACTGAAAGCTTCACCGGAGTCTGCAGTACTGCAGACACTCCAACCTTCTCTCACTCGTGGGCAAGACCCTGAGATATCAAGACTCTCAAACTGGAGGGTACAATCCACTCTTTTCGGACAGAGAGGTACGGCCTCAGATTTGGAGGCCATTACTTTTATCGTAGAAGCTATACACTACAAACCGTCCTAGTAAACGCTGAAGTTTACAGCCTGATGAGGCCTTAATGACTACAACATTTGCAAATAACGAAGACAAGATCTAAGATGATGTAAGGGATGTTGTAAGGGCTATATAAATAAACTTTGATTGATTAATTGACTGATTGATTGACATTGAAACTATCTGGTCTGGACGCAAAATTTTACGTCACAAGATCGGAAAGAAATACACACGAAGATAAGTTAGTATCACTTTACTTATATATACTAGACTAGTCTGTCTTTAAAATCCTGAAATACGAAGTCAGTCTGTAAATTCCATCATAGGTTTAGAATGTCCTTTTGAGACGGCAGCCATAATGCTCACTGCCGTCATTTGTGTAACATTTAATTCAGAAAAAAACTCCACTATGGTCAGATAGTATCATAGTACAATGCGCAGTTAGAAATCTTTTTCCTAGGTCATTGCAATGGTGTATTTTTTTTAAACATATTTTGCATTGTACATTTTTTGCAACGTACCTATATAAACTAGTGCGACTCGTAGTTCGGAAAATGTGGTTTCAACTGGCTCCCATTTAAATAATTTGGATTTGGCCCTCAATCTTCCTGTATCCACATACTTACCCCCTGTGTTTGTAAACATTAACAAACACTACCAAAAACACTATTTTGCAACAATAACAACAGGACAAAGATAAATATCGATCTAATCACTTTAGGAGCCTTTATGTACTGATACCATACTACCGTAGGTATTGATAGTATCGACATGTGGATCGATCATTCCTACTTTACATTGAAAGTTTAGCAGTTAGTTTCCTGTGTTGTCCTGCTCAGTGTGTGTGTAGTATACTTAGCCATTCCTTTTCCTCTGGTCCTCCAGTGGTTTGGAAAAAACTTTGTTTATTTTCCGCCAGGGTGTTGAGGATTAGTAACTTAGAAGCGGCCTCTAGGCGACGCATTCATTGCTGCTTGCTCTCAAATTGGAGCCGGTGTTCTGGCAAGACACGCACCCCCCTGAAATTCATGCAACTCCTGCATGTGTGTAACCAGGAATATGGAAATGTATGTGTCTCCCCGAGTGTGCATCCATTTTCAGAAGAAACTTTGTTTATTTTTCGCCATGGTGGTGAAGATTAGTAGCGGCTGGGGCGCCGAAAAGGGGGGGGGGTTAAGGAGACGGATTCTAGGGGCCCATGATAGAGGGGGGCCCAGAGAGGCCCCTAATGATTATGAAATTATAATACAGAAAAAATAATGACACTGTGTTGGGGGCCCTGTAAAGATTCTTTTCATGGGGCCCAAAATCCCTAGCGGCGCCCCTGAGTAGGGGTGCACAAAAAGATCGATTCGCATCCGAATCGCAACTCTTATTCATCACAATTCTACAAAACCCAAAACCAGTGAAGTTGGCACGTTGTGTAAATCGTAAATTAAAAAACAGAATACAATGATTTGCAAATACTTTTCAACCTATATTTAATTGAATAGACTGCAAAGACAATATACTTAACGTTGGAACTGGAAAACTTTGTTATTTTTTGCAAATATTAGCTCATTTGGAATTTGATGCCTGCAGCATGTTTCACAAAAGCTGGCACAAGTGGCAAAAAAGACTGAGAAAGTTGAGGAATGCTCATCAAACACTTATTTGGAACACCCCACAGGTTAACAGGCTGATTGGTAACACGTGGGTGTGCCATGATTGGGTATTAAGCAGCTACCATAAAATGCTCAGTTATTCACAAACAAGGATAGGACGAGGGTCACCACTTTGTGACAAATTGTTTAAGAACAACATTTCTCAACCAGCTATTGCAAGGAATTTAGGGATTTTACCATCTACGGTCCTTAATTGTCACGAGGTGTTGGTGACGAACCCCAAGATGCAGAGAAGGCAGGCTTGGTGCAGGAAAACATGATTTAATGTTCACAATAAAGCAAAAACACAAACCAGGAACTAGGAACAGGCAAAATGGAAAAAGGAACCAGAAAACAGAAAAACTGGAAATAGCTAACGGCTAACAGGATCCGGCTAACAGGAAAACAAGAAGCTAGGAGAAAGCAAACTACAAATAGCTATCAGGAACAGCTTACCGCTATGACGACAAGTAGTAATGACAAACACATCAACAAGAACAGGTAGACAACACTCCAGCACAGACTGGATGGCAAGGCAGGTTTAAATAGTTGCTGGCTGATTGACACCAGGTGTGGCCAGGTGCCAATCAGCCGCAGCTGAGGGAAAGCAGAACTCAGGGAGAAAAGCAAGAAATAACCAAAATAAGAGCGCTGACAGGAAACAAAGACAAACACAGGGGGAAAACTAAAACATAACCAAACTGTCAGGGACAAGCCTGACATTAATATCATCAAAAAATTCAGAGAATCTGGAGAAATCACTGCACGGAAGCAGCAAAGCTGAAAACCAACATTGAATGCCCGTGACCTTGGATCCCTCAGGCGGTACTGCATCAAAAAGCGACATCAGTGTGTAAAGGATATCACCACATGGGCTCAAGAACACTTCAGAAAACCACTGTCAGTAACTACAGTTTGTCGCTACATCTGTAAGTGCAAGTTAAAACTCTACCTTGCAAAGCGAAAGCCATTTATCAACAACACCCAGAAATGCCGCCGGCTTCGCGGCGAGTCCACATTTCAGATTGTTTTTGGAAACTGTGGATGTCGTGTGTCCTACGGACCAATGAGGAAAAGAACCATCCAGATTGTTATAGGTGCAAAGTTGAAAAGCCAGCATCTGTGATGGTATGGGGTGTATTAGTGCCCAAGGCATGGGTAACTTACACATCTGAGAAGGCGCCATTAATGCTGAAAGGTACATACAGGTTTTGGAGCAACATATGTTGCCATCCAAGCAACGTTATCATGGACGCCCCTGCTTATTTCAGCAAGACAATGCCAAGCCATGTGGTACAACAGCGTGGCTTCATAGTAAAAGAGTGCGGGTACTAGACTGGCCTGCTTGTAGTCCAGACCTGTCTCCCATTGAAAATGTGTGCCGCAATATGAAGCCTAAAATACCACAACGGAGACCCCCGGACTGTTGAACAACTTAAGCTGTACATCAAGCAAGAATTTGAAAGAATTCCACCTGAGAAGCTTAAAAAAATGGTTTCCTTAGTTCCCAAACGTTTACTGAGTGTTGTTAAAAGGAAAGGCCATGTAACACAGTGGTAAAAATGCCCCTGTGCCAACTTTTTTTGCAATGTGTTGGTGCCATTAAATTCTAAGTTAATGTTTATTTGCAAAAAAAAATCACGTTTCTCAGTTCGAACATTAAGTATCTTGTCTTTGCAGTCTATTCAATTGAATATAAGTTGAAAAGGATTTGCTAATCATTGTATTCTGTTTTTATTTACGAATTACACAGCATGACAACTTCACTGGTTTTGGGTTTTGCAAATAGATTCATAATCTTGAAAATTGGATAAAAATTCCTATTCTTTTTTTTTTGTAAGAATCAATTATTAAAATGTAGTTTCATGCCATATCCATGCAACCAGAAGGAGCTTTTCTAAAGTATAACCTGTTTTAAAAATGTTTTATTATAATTATTATACCAAATAATACAACGCGAGAATCGCTTTGCATCACAAATCATGTTGATTTGAGAGTCAATTCTGAATCAAATCATCACCCAAAGAATCAGAATCGGATTGAATCATTAGGTGCCCCAAGATTCACACTCCTAAGGTTTAGTATCTTAGAAGCGGCCTCCAGACGACGCGTTCTTTGCAGCTTGCTCCCATATTGGAGTCGGTGTTCTGGCAGGAATACAACCCAACTCTGTGTGTAACAAGGAATATAGAAATATATTGTGTCTCTCTGAGCGTGCATCTTTTTTAAAGGAATCTTTCACTAGAGTACAAGCTCTAGTTGTGTAAAGACTGGGACACAGGTGCTGTAAAGATCGGCTGGGCTCGACAGCATCGCTGATAAGTTAAAAATGGCAGATATCAGCCCCCGATCCGATCATGGTATCATCTCTACTAATAACGAGGCTCAATTACTGCAGACAATGCACGCCAGGCTCCTCCTCTAGACCCTGTAGTTCCAAATATTCAAGAGACGTGTCAACCACGACAGTTGCACATTAACGTATTGTATTGTTTTGTCAAGATCCTATAGCTATTTTGTTTTTCCCCAACCAGGATTGATCTAAAAAAAATGACCCTTACAATCATTTCCTCTCACTGGTTAATATTTGGACAAAAGTCTTGGTCTCATTTCATTGAGTTTTATTACAAACAAACAAAGAATATTATGTAAATACTTTCATTGGCGACCGACATGTGGACATAAAAAAAAAAAATCATTAAAAAAAAGAAAGAAAGCAAAAGTTGGGTAAGTGCTTTTTGGGGTGTGGGGGCGTTGCAAACATTTGAATGGAAATAATGTTCTGGCCACTTGTCTATTTTCAACTTAAAATGAGTCAAATTGAAAGGTTGAAATCAGCTTGTGAATTACCTTTATACATTTGTTCACTTCATTAAGGCATTTTTTTTTGTTCTTTTGAATGATGCAGCGTATAAAAGTCATTTTTCAAGAACCATTCCTGTCGTTAAAAGTTGCTATTTAGTGTTATATACCTCCTATCGCCTATATATATATGTATATATATATATATATATATATGTATATATATATATATATATATATATATATATATATATATATATATATATATATATATATATATATATATATATATATATATACATATACATATATATATATTTATATTTGTGTGTGTGTGTGTGTGTGTGTGTGTGTGTGTGTGTGTGTGTGTGTGTGTGTGTGTAGACAGGAGAATTCTAATTCTGAAGTTAATTGTCAAACATCCATGTTTTGCAAAGTGAAATAACGACAAAGCGTTGATTGATTTTCTCGTTATAACGACGTAAAAAGAAACAGTTGGTAGAAGCTCTTCTTTTTCATGAGAAACAACAAAAGTACAAAACTTTGATTCCTTGAAAAAACGACACCAAACAAAACCTCAAAAATAAGATGGCGGGAATGGCGTCACGTAATCAGATAGCAGCAAGCACTTTCTGTGAGCGTTTGGGGAAAAACGTCAGGGGAGGAAGGAAGGAAGATAACCTTTGTTCTTTCCTGCTTATTGATGATGGACACATGCTGGGGGTGACTTTAATTTGACATGCAAGCATGGGTGGGGTCAAAGATGGTGTATGTATGTGTGTGCACGTGTATGTGTGTGTGTGCGTGGGGAGAGGTCAGTAGCTCATTGAGGAATATCATGGTCTGAGGCAGACAAGCACAGAAAGAGAACTGCAATGTGTGTGTGGACAGTAAGTGCACGTCTGCAGGAGTGTGTCTGGAGGTGTGTGAGTGTGTGTGTGTGTGTGTGTGTGTGTGTGTGTGTGTGTGTGTGTGTGTGTGTGTGTGTGTGTGTGTGTGTGTGTGTGCGTATGTGTGGTAATGTGACTACAATCACAAGCAGGTCAGTAAGTCACTGTCATCTGTTTTTCTTAAAACCCTGTGTGTGTGTGTGTGTGTGTGTGTGTGTGTGTGTGTGTGTGTGTGTGTGTGTGTGTGTGTGTGTGTGTGTGTGTGTGCGTGTTTAACCTAGTCGTCAATACAGATGACCTCGCCGCTGCGTTGCTCTCGTCGCATCTCACCTCCTTCCCGCTCTTTCTTTACAGACATGGGGGGTCCGTTGAGCACTGCAAGGGAGGGGGGAGAAGAGTGTGAGTTTAGTTTCAAAATATCTATGAATATTTTCTTGGGAGTGCAATTTAACATGATCTTGTGAGAAAAACAAGTATTTGATCCACTGCTGATTTTGTACATTTGCGCCCTGACAAAGACATGAACGGTGCATATATTTTTATTGTAGCAGAGAAAGACATAATTAAAAAAAAACATTAAATAAAGAAAAATTGATTGAGGGAAATTTGATCGTATTTGATCCTTTAGCAACCAACAAGCATTCTGACCCTCACACAAAGCACACAAATTAGTCTTGTCCCTTTGGCAAAGTACTCACTATGCGGATAAAAGACAACTGTCACAGAAACAGTCTCTTCCATTCAAACCTCTCCCCCACCATGGGCAAGACCAAAGAGCTGTCCTCACAGATAAGATTGTAGACCTGCACAAGACAGGAATGGACTATCAACGAGAAGCTTTGTCAGAAAGGGACCACCATTGTCCCAATTATTCACGACTGGAAGAAATACAAGATAACAGAAACAAAGGCACATAGACGTTTTTGGTCCCAGAGTAAAGAAAAACAAAACAAAACCCTACAATCATACAGTACCATCCACCAGATGCTTATCGATCCATTGCAGTGCTAAACCAAGCCACAATATTAATGAGTATTCCAACTTATGTCCTTGTGTTTCACCCATGCATGTGCAGAAGAAAAGACTTGAATACAAAAGAACATTTAAAACAACAATGAACAATACACACAAGACAAAATGAAAGCATTTCTGTGGCTACATTGTATCGTCAAATGCCATATTTCTGCATATTGTGCTTGTCAAGTCTCCCAGTTAATATTTTGTTGAAAAGTAATAAGAGTAGCTCTACTTTGTCTTCAGTCCTTGTCAGCGGTTCTTGTTTTGGTCATCCTCCTTATCATTTAGCATTCACGGCGCTAGTTCGTGTGAATTTCTGTAACTAAATACGGGCAGTTGAGCCATGTAGCCTTGTATCGGTAAGGTTGAGTTTGAAAGTGTATTTCACAAACATGAGGTGATTTAAAATGAAGCCCTGGGGCACTCCTGCAAGTAAAACCGCTTATTTGACCATGTCAATTTCTGCAGCTAAATACGGGCATCACTTAAAGTGCAATGTTTCCCCATGGACAAGAACAATCTTGTATCTGTAAGGTTGAGTTTGAAAGTGTATTTGACGAACATAAGGTGATCTAGAATGGAGCCTTGGGCAGCATGGTGTAAAGCGGCAAAAGGGGACGAAGTAAACATTTGTGAGCTCTTTCTAAGATTCTCTGGGAGAGTAAGAGCGAGCTTGAAGCTCCTTCTGCCAAACAAAAGCCAGGGATAGAATAGATGGCGAGCACACGCACAGGGGAGAGATAAAATGTCATAACAGCGCTTCCTGATCAAAGATGCGATAAGGAATGAAGGAGAGCGGGGAGCAGCAGACGCGCACGGGGGGCCGCAAGTGTGTGCTTTTGGAATCCGAAGGGGGCGAGTAACTAAAAACATGGCGCTCTGCCAGCAGGGGCCAGCGGAGGGAATGGAAAGAGCGAGAGAGGAGGGTCAGGTATCAGACGAGAAGCAAAACAAATTGAGGTGAAGACTGGGTGAAACAGTAAAACGATCTACTGGGGCGCTGAAACAAACAGTTATGGTGGCACGGCTCGTCCACCGGAGGCCGCTGCCTCAGGTTTTCCATCACACGGCAACAAATCGTGACGTTTGTACTGTTAGCAGTGCTGATGCGTCAAAATAAAAGCAACAAACTCGCATTTCATATCAAACTGTTTTGTTGTCAACAACCTGTTTGCTGTTCGACAGTAGCAGCGGATATTGTTAGGACAGGTAGATCACAAAGAGGGCTGGCAAGAGTTTTACTCGTGTGTAACAATGAAACATTTACTGGCGCTCAGGACTGACTGCACCAGATGAAGCCGCTCACGTCCAGCAGGTAATAAAAAGCTCTCCCCTGTAGGTCCCGTCTGCTATCTGATGGACGAGAGCGCTGCCATCTTGGCAGACAAACGCAGCATTTCAGCTCGCCGAGTGTAGCCGTGCCAGAAAGTTCTATTCTGGACCGAGCGTGTGTTTCTGCACCGTCAACGGGCTCAGACTTCAGAGTGCAGAGTGGCTCCAGCTGGGACTTGAAGAGGCTTTCATAAATCCACACACTGCTGGAGTTTGTCAATCCAGAGGCAGAGCAGGAAATCAGAGGTTCAAGCGATTTGCATGAGCGCCACTTCCACACGCGGCCACGAGACACCTGAAGCAGCATTCTTCCGCTGATAAAATGCTCATGTTGCTGCTGGGAATGTCGCGTTCTCGTCTGCATTCTCCAAAAGAAATACCGGAATACTAAACAGTCGGCGCATTTGCACAATTGTCTCACTCCGTCTATTTATTGTTTGACTCAATGAAGGGGAAGGTAAGAGGAAAGTCAGTTGTGGAATCTCTTGCAAAACAAGTGTTTCTAAATTTGGATGCTTGGTCATCCAGATGATTTTACATCATATAATTAAATGGTTGATTTATATAGGCCAGTAAGGTAAAGTTTTGTACCTGACAAGTTTCGGCTACCTTGCTTCTGCAGCCTTCATCAGAGGACCCCGACTTAAACAAGTTGAAAAACTTATTCGGGTGTTACCATTTAGTGGTCAATTGTACGGAATATGTACTTCACTGTGCAACCTACTATTAAAAGTCTCAATCAATCAATCAAAGGTGTCACGTGATGTTAGCGTGACGTCGTCTGTGACGTGTTATTTGCATCTTTCCATCCCATCTGAGGTGATCCATATAACACGTCACAGACGACGTCACGCTAACATCACGTGACACCTCTGATGAAGGCTGCAGAAGCAAGGTAGCCGAAACTTGTCAGGTACAAAACTTTACCTTACTTGCCTGTATAAATCAACTATTTAATTATACACATCAGTAGGCTAAATGAACCTCTTCAACATATTTTTACATCGACCAAAGACTATGTGCTTTGTCTCAAAACGAACACATCCATCAGTACACTTCAATAAGTGTGCTGTGTATTTACTTCCCGAACGTGCAAATTTGTACTGTGTAGTGCTGTCCCAAATCGCTGACTATCATTATGCAATAAAATATACTTCAACGTGTACACCTTCGGCTTATAGACTTGTGCAGCCAATATATATACAAAATTTGTCCAAAAATTAAGTAAGTGCAGCTTATATTTACGTGTGCTCTTTAGCCTGGACACTACGATATTTATTATGAATTTTTCTGGTCTGCGTGTGTACCCCCTGCTTTAATTGAAGTAGAGATTGCACCATTCCTTTTTGTTTGGTTGTCCCTTTCTTTCTATTACGTAGCTAAGATGGTGACTATTGAGTTATGTAAGTGTCCAGCACTGAGCACTTACCATTTTGATTGTTTTATTTGCAACACCCGGGTAGTGACAGTGCACTGAATTTTGTGTATGAACGTACTAAATGAGGGTGAGGCTGTATTTCAGTTTCATGCTCTTAAAATCCGGTACAGTCTTCCAGAAGATGTGAGACAGGCCTAAATGTTGAAAACACTTTAGAGAAGTGTTTTATCTACACTTGATTTTAATTGAATTAAGTCATGATGATTTTTATGATAATTTTATTTTTATTCATGATTTTATTCGCCTTTTTGTAATTTTATGCATCTGTAATGTACTTTGAATTGCCTTGCATACGAATTGTGCTCTATAAATAAACGTGCCTTGTTTTTTACAACTGTGTACAATTTGAGTATGTGAAATTTGACATTTTAGTGCCTGTCCCAAATCCATTACTGTCATTGTACTTTAATGGGAAATGTTAATCGCAATATTTACTCACTTTTTCTGTTTGTTCACTACTTTTCACCACCAGGGGTTGCTTGTCAGCACCCATTTTTTCGACTTAGTCCCTCTCCTTTCGCTACATAACCAAGATTGTGACTATTAAGGGTAGTAAGTGTCCAGCACCGTGCACTCTCCATTTTGAGTGCAACATCCAGGTACGAGAGTGGACTGCATTTTGAGCGTGAACGCACCATTACACTCAAAATGATAGGTGAGAGTGTGCACATACTTAATTCTTGAGTGCACAGATTTTGACAGTGTAGTCCCGTCCCTATTCGACTTCGATCATTGTGCACTTACTGGAAATATATTTGTGCTTCTTCTTCTTGTTGGTTGGAAAGTTTGTTAGTCCCTACCCTTTCGTCACAACCTATGTAGTGAAAGCAATTAAAAGACTACTGTAAGTAGAAGTACTCAAATTGAGACACAGCTCAGGACAATCTTGATGAATTGGACTTCCAGACCATTTAAAAAGTTGTGTGCCAGCTGTTTATAAAAACATCGAAGACAACTTTCACCTTTGTCTTTCTTCAGTCAGTTGGTAAGCAAACACATTATGTTATTTGCGAGTCTCTCGTGGACCTCACACACACACACACACACACACACACACACACACACACACACACACACACACACACACACACACATACACACGTACACACACACACGCGCGCGCGCACACACACACACACACACGCACACACGCGCGCGCACACACACACGCACACGCACGCGTACTTCTATATGTTTGCGTGTGTGTGAGGGTCTGGGTCTGGGGGGGAGCAGAGACGGAGGAGGAGGACCGTTGAGGAATGAGGGAGTACAGGGTCAGAGCGAGGAGAAAGGCTCCTTCAGTCTGCTGCTGGATGAAGAATTGATCCGGGGGGGACTCTTTGGGCAAAGAGTCAGAAATCAGAGGAATTTATGTCGAAAAAAGTTGTCTCTGAATTCCTGATTTAACGTCATGTTCTTGGTTTGCCAGGCTATTCTTTGTCCACATCATTCCTTCTGCTTGACTTTTCACCCCCCCAGATGCTCCATTTGTGTCTCTGTTTTAAAGCTTCCTCTTCCTTCCAGCGGGGCTCTACAGCGCCCCCCCACTCACCTCTTAGGTTTCAACGCTAATTTCTCGGAATTCTGACCCCCCTCCCACACACCGTCTTCATGGTTTTTTTGGTCTGCCGTTGCGTGGCAGGTTCTCCACGGTGTTACTGAGGCGGTACTTGACAATGATGCTGTGCACAGTGGACTTGGGCATCCTGAGCTCCAGGCCGATGGCCCCCTCAGACTTTCCGTCCTTCCACAGGTCCACCACCCGCTGCCGCTGCACAACATCATGCTCCTTGGTCTTCTGGCAGACACTGACAGCGGCCGCCCCCCCAGCGGGTCCCCCGGTGGCCCCAGCAGCAGCGGCGGCTTCTGTGGGGGCAGACAAGCGGCAGACTGTAGTGGAAGCTTGAAGAGGAGGGGAGGAGGGGCAGGATAATGTGACACTTTACTGGTCCCTGCTGGGAAATCTAGTTTGCTTGCCTCCTCTGCAGGGAGGTCAGGCTACTGAGCTGGCGGGAAGGGATGGGTGTCCTGCTTGCATCTGGGAGGGCAGGTGTTTGTCCACATTTAGAGCTGCTAGTATTGTGGCTCCCTGGGGGGGAGATGATGGACAGGGAACACAGGCTGGACTGGACAGACTACTGGGGCAGGTTCACAGGGTGCAGCTGTAGTCGTAGATGTGAGGAAACCACAGCGAGCATATTTTTGGACATGTTTTATATACTCAAATGAGGGGGAAGGGTTGGAAGTGGGGGGGGCCACTGGGGAATGGGCTATAATAGGAGCTTGATGGTCGCCAACTCTTTGGATTTTTGTTGTTTTAACTCCGGGTTACTTTTCTCTTTTTGGTGAAGGCCAAAGTGGGTCAGGACCCCAATCAAGATCATGAACGCGGCCTCGTATAAACGCAAGCAGACCTCAGCATGCTTGGATCACGCGAGGGCCCCGGGCGAGCGAGGGAGACTCGTGGCTATTTCTGCCGCCGCACCGCATTACAGGTCGCACAAGACGACGTTTACACGAGCGCAGTGCCTACTGTGGTTTGTGTCTCGCTTTAAAATAAAAAGTCTGGATGTTTTCTTGGCGGGGCTCGGGGATAATGAAATTTTCACCGATAGGCTTTGGCCCTTCGAAATGCAATGCCTTTGACAGATGTTTCAGGCTAAAATTACACAAATCAAGATAGAGCTGGGTGCCGTGCTCCTTCGGGGCGAAGCCG
Source organism: Nerophis lumbriciformis (assembly GCF_033978685.3). Taxonomy (NCBI): domain Eukaryota; kingdom Metazoa; phylum Chordata; class Actinopteri; order Syngnathiformes; family Syngnathidae; genus Nerophis; species Nerophis lumbriciformis. The sequence goes on from NC_084552.2 coordinate 42,674,140, forward strand.
CTGGGAAAGATCGGGTCCTCGCACTTATCTCCGCTACATCTCCAATACAGAAATGCACAGAGGCTGCAGAGTGCAGCGTGAGGCAAGCACATGCCACTACCGATCTAATTATGAGAATATAAATTAGCAAGCGGCCGGCGACAGACTACAGATGGAGGCAAGTTGGACGCACAGCCAATACGAAGTCAATGGAGAGAGTGTGCACATTCCTGAGAAAGCAATGAGTCCTGAGACGGCATTGACGGCTCTCCAGCGTGCGCTTTATCGTTGCACAACGTCTGATTACTGCTGAGTGTGGAGTGTTGAGGTCTTGATGTTGGACATGTCTTAATATAGCAGCCAGTCTGGTAATGTCTATTTCAGGTGTCTGTCTGGCGACCACATGATAAAACTCTCCCCCATATGGACTCCATTGTGAGGCTTACTGACCATGAAGCTGCAGGAGGAGATGACATTGACAGAGCTGCTGTGGAAGGCATCACTCGCTCACATTTAAGGATTATGTTGACATTTCGGAGCCCAATTGAGCTGCGCTGTGCATTTTTCCAATTCCCAGAGTGTTTTCCTACTTTTTATAATCTTTGCCGAGTCGTTTTTCCACAACAACATAATATCCACACAAAGATGGAATGCCTCAGATGATATCTTTAAATAGGAACAACATTTTGGACGGCCTTCTGCCCTCGTCATCAGTGGAGGCCGTTAATAATCAGCTCCAGAACGCAAAAGCAGGATTTGGACTTGGCGTTCTTTTCTCCTTCAGATGTGTACTGCCACCATTGCTTGATTTGACGCTACACAGAAAGCTGCAAGGCCTGGCCAGCGCGTCCTGATGTTCTAAAACGATGTCCCTGCGGTGTCAATCAAAATGGGAATGGGGTGCGCCAATGAGTGATGAAGAAGGGTGATTGAGATTGAAGTCGTTATTTACATCCACGGTCCTTTTCTGTCACATACAAGTGGAGGTCCTGCACGGTGGCCTTTGTGCCAGCAAGCGTCACTTTCCTAGGTTTGACAAATGTTCCTTCAGGACCACAACAACAGCAACTCTGTTCATTTCTGGTGCTAGCAAACTTTCAATGTGAAGAATGTCAAACACAGAAGGTGATACTATCCAACATCAACATCAAGCAGGTGGAATCGGTCATTTACAGTAAGAAGCAATCAGTGTGTGTGCCCTACGACAGACACTTTGTTATTAACCGTACAATGGAACAATTTCAGTTGGCCCTGTTTATGTCGACAACCTGTTGGTTTGGACCAACTCATTAAATCCCGGCCGACCGTGTTTTTCCTGTCACTACAATTAAAGGCTGAAATATTCTCTCGTGTCACGTTGCTTGCGTTCCCTCTGACAACGACTTAATTCGCTTGTGTGTGCAACCACAACTCTTGTTGACTAACTATTAGCTTCCTGTGTGTAGTAGTTATAAACAATGGCAACTGAAGCGAGTTGTTAGAGCTGGAATTAATCATTTTGAAACAATGCTCAGTTCTTTTGTACATATTGCTCCGAAACTGGAAAAGTAGACGTTCACGAAGGTGGGCTGTGCGACTTCTGAACAAGTTGAGGCAGAGGACAGGTGTAAAGCAAAACCTAAAAATAATATCCTAAAATCGTAAAGCCAGAATCTTTTGAAGGTGCGCGTAAGGTCAACTGGAGGCTTCTGAGGGGGAAGAGCCAGCCAAGTATAAGCTACCTGCGCGAATACATATTTCAGCCTTAAAGGGGACCTATTATGCAAAACCAACTTTTCTTACCTATTGGTACCTGCTGTATTTGGGATCTACATAAGTCCCAATAATTTGAATTAAAACAGTGGCGGCATTGTAGGGATATTTCTAAAACAATCTTGTGTCCTTTCATACTTCCTCTAAACAAGTCGTTTGTCATTTGCACAACTTGTGACATTTTTCCAATTGGTGACATCAGCAGATATCGCCATATATGGTAAAGTTTTACCCAAAGTGCTTTGCCCGAGTCTGCCATTGCAGTCCGACGTTGTAGTCAATAAGCGCCTTCTTTTTCTCTATCCTCTTGTTGTGGAGCAGACTGGCTCATACATGCACACACATCCTCCACTGTTGCCATTTCTATTACAAATTAGCGTATAGATCGAACTTACATCTGTCAATAGACTCGATATGGAAGCACTGAAAACTACAACATGGCTGACGGTGAGAAGACGCTGTCGAAGTGGAGGCACGTAAATAAGACCGCTCACAAAACAGTGCATCCTGAAGAGACGTCCAGAAAGCGGTTTGAAGATGGTCTGTGAAACATAATCTATGCAAAATGTTAACCAAATAAGATGAGAGAATAATAAAATGTCATATGAAAACACAATAACTGAAATAAAAATATGCACAAATGATCACAAATTCTTTATCGTGACCCATTTTCCTTATGTCGCTGGCCAAAGTTAGAAGTAAATGTGCAAGCAAGCTAATTTTGGTTTTGGTTATGTCGACAACCACTTATGTTGATGTGAGTCAGCCGGTTGGACGAGTGTCGGCATGAACGGGCTCCAATGTACCATGAAACACACGCCGACAATTGTCCAAAATGTCCTGAAGATCAACGACGGCATAACTTCATATAGTTTACATTGAGATAACATAAACATTAGCAGCTGTTTAACTTGATGCTCACTGACCTGATATGAAGGATCCTGGCGGCATCTGACTGTAGTTGGCCCCTCCCATGAGTAGGGCGCTCGGGGGTGCTGGAGTGAATGGAACTCCGTAGTTCTGAGGGGTGGCGTAGGGTCCGGGAGGGATGGGCTGCACGGGGGGAAGAAGAGGAATGAAGTTTAGGCAAGATGGCATCCGTGAAGGGGGGGTTGGAAAAAAAAGCAGCAGGGGAAATGAGAATAACATTGAAAAGTGTTTAAAGATGGTGAAGAAAATGTGCTGACTAAGCAGTTGTGGAGTGAAATAGAGCAGGTTGATGGGCTCTGTGTTTTTTCTGGCCGCCCTCCATCATTTTTCCACTGGCAGCCTGCACACATTTGAGTGTGGCTGTTTCAAACAAAGAAGGGGATGGGGTACTGACCAGGGAGGTGTGCGTCTCCATGCCCTTGCTGGCCAGCCGACTCAGGATGCTCCTCTCAGACATTTGCAAGCGAGCGGCGATGGGCGGGACTCTGGCCAGCGTGGCCGGTAGTCGGGTCACGTCGGCCTTCATGTCACTCAGCAGCTCCTCCAGCTGGTTGAGCACTGCAACGACAACAACAAATGACCCTTCAGGTGGGACAGGCTTTCATACTTGGTCCCTGACAACTTCCGCAGGCATCGTCACGCCGCCCCCACATTCCCGCTGACCTTTGTGTAGGACGGCGTTGGCTGGCTTGTTGCCCGCCAGCGACTCCTTGCTGAGGTGCTGGTGCGACTCGGCCAGACACTCCACCTCGGCAAAGCGAGCGTTGAGAGCCATGGCCGGGTGGCTGGGGTCCTGCGTCATATTCAGGTAGGCCGCCCGGCGCAGCTGCTCCTCGATGACCAGCGCCTGCTCCAGCAGCTGGAAGATGGGACAAAGTTCTTGTTACTCAGAATGACTCAACAGAGTCAGTGAACTTCATTTAATTGGGTAATTGGGTAAAGGACATGGGCCCAGACGTTTCGCCTCAAAGGGCCAAAGTGAAAAGGTGCCAAACACAGCAGCACCATGAGTAAGGTGTAAGGATGGGCGGTATGGCCTACAATCTATATTAAGTTAATATATATTAATTGAGATTTATTGCAATATATAGTAGACTTCTGCAATAACGATATGTATCACAGTATATTATTTGGTATGTAAATGATAATAGAACAATTTCAAAACAGGTTAGAAAGGTTCCGAATATGGCTGCTGATGTACGCGGTTACATATTGTGTCAATATACACAAGGACATGTACATCCAACACCTTAAACATTACAAAGACTGCCTAAACAGCACCACATCATCCTACTATACATATTTAATAAGTTCTAATGAAGACAACTCCAAAGCACTTTTTTCTTTTCTTTTCTTTTCAATTCCAAAATCACCCAGATTCACCAACAACTTCCTTCTTCTTCCCTTCAACCACAGTTCACCCTCCCTCCCTCCCTCCCTCATCCATTCATTTATTTTCTAGTTTTTCACTGCCTTCTTGCTAATTTACTGTTTAATATCTGGTTACTTTCTGATGTAACATGTTTCTATCTACACTTCTGTTAAAATGTAATACACTTATTCTTCTGTTGTTTGTGGATACTTTAGATTAGTTTTGGGTGATATTACAAATCTGTGTATCGATCCAACACCAAGTAGTTACAGGGGCAGTATTGGCCATACCAATAATGATTGAATGATTACATTTTTGATCACAATTATAATCACACAAAATGGATGCCTGTGTAACAATATCAGTTAAATATTTCAATTATTTTCTACTATTTCAACCCTTTATGTTTTTTGCCCTTAATAACTTATTTCCTGAGTTTTTAAACAATAACTAAAATGACAATATAGTTTTTGATGATAAAAAAATTATCGATCTAACCACTGTATATACTGATATTATACTTGGTTTTGTTACTGTTAATATTTGTATTAATTCGCCCATCTTTGTTTTACATTCATGAGCTCTAGCCTGCAGTTAGCATAGCCTCTTTCGGTGTGTAGTGTAGCATGTTTAGCTATTTGTCATCCTCCAGTACTTGTAGGAATCACAGTTTATTTGACGCCATGGAGGCGAGGATTGCTGACCTAAAGGTGGCTTTGCACTGTGAAGGGACATTAGCCGCGAGCTCGTTAGCAAGAATGCTATATTGCTCAGCAACATTACCTCATAAATAAATAAATAAAACACTTTAACCTGCAAAACAAAAATGAATAAAACAATTTGGGCTAATTTTTTTGTTATTATCAAAATGACAAAGTTAGGATTAATGGCTACAGTGAACATGTTTTGTAGTGCACAGCTTTTCGAAGCAGTGTTGGAAGCATAATACTGATAAAGCATGTCCCCGGAGTCACACGTGTCCCCCACTATGTGAGAAGAACTGTATTAAAAGCTCTATTGTCGGTCGAATTTATATTATTGACAGTATATCGTGTTGAAGGGTGGACTAGCAAAGTAAGATTTTCATTGTACGGCAAACTGTCTATTTAACTGTGCATATGACAATAAACAATCTTGAATCTTGAATTGTCTATATCGCCTGACACTAGTAAGGTATTTAGCCCATACCACCAAATGTATAAATATAATGTATATACATTTAAAAGAAGATACAAACGCTCCTAAATCATCAGTGCGATTCCTTTCAACGTGTCTAAAAAATAAAAAATGAAGTCGCAGACAAAAACAATAAAGTAGAGAATGACTCTGTGTCAAAGTGCAAACTTTGTGTCTCAATTCGCACACTTCCATTTTTACACTAGTTTTCTGAATGCATTATTGTGTTCATATTGAGAAGTCCAACAAAATGCAGTGCACTGTCACTGCCGGGATGGTCTACTCGAAACACCCAAAATGTTGAGTGCGTAGTAACAATTACCACCTAAGACAATAGCAGGGTTTTCCTTTGAAGACCCCCAGTGAATGGTGAAAAACTGCAAATAACGGACGCACTTATAAAAAGCCCTGAAAAAAAGCCTTTTTTGATACAAACCCCGTTTCCATATGAGTTGGGAAATTGTGTTAGATGTAAATATAAACGGAATACAATGATTTGCAAATCATTTTCAACCCATATTCAGTTGAATATGCTACAAAGACAACATATTTGATGTTCAAACTGATAAACATTTTTTTTTTTGCAAATAATCATTAACTTTAGAATTTGATGGCAGCAACACGTGACAAAGAAGTTGAGAAAGGTGGCAATAAATACTGATAAAGTTGAGAAATGCTCATCAAACACTTATTTGGAACATCCCAAAGGTGTGCAGGCTAATTGGGAACAGGTGGGTGCCATGATTGGGTATAAAAACAGCTTCCCAGAAAATGCTCAGTCTTTCACAAGAAAGGATGGGGCGAGGTACACCCCTTTGTCCACAACTGCGTGAGCAAATAGTCAAACAGTTTAAGAACAACGTTTCTCAATGTGCAATTGCAAGAAATTTAGGGATTTCAACATCTACGGTCCATAATATCATCAAAAGGTTCAGAGAATCTGGAGAAATCACTCCACGTAAGCGGCATGGCCGGAAACTAACATTGAATGACCGTGACCTTCGATCCCTCAGACGGCACTGTATCAAATACCGACATTAATCTCTAAAGGATATCACCACATGGGCTCAGGAACACTTCAGAAAACCACTGTCACTAAATACAGTTCGTCGCTACATCTGTAAGTGCAAGTTAAAGCTCTACTATGCAAAGCAAAAGCCATTTATCAACAACATCCAGAAACGCCGCCGGCTTCTCTGGGCCCGAGATCATCTAAGATGGACTCATGCAAAGTGGAAAAGTGTTCTGTGGTCTGACGAGTCCACATTTCAAATTGTTTTTGGAAATATTCGACATCGTGTCATCCGGACCAAAGGGGAAGCGAACCATCCAGACTGTTAACGACACAAAGTTCAAAAGCCAGCATCTGTGTTGGTATGGGGGTGCATTAGTGCCCAAGGCATGGGTAACTTACACATCTGTGAAGGCACCATTAATGCTGAAAGGTACATACAGGTTTTGGAACAACATATGCTGCCATCTAAGCGCCGTCTTTTTCATGGACACCCCTGCTTATTTCAGCAAGACAATGCCAAGCCTCATTCAGCACATGTTACAACAGCGTGGCTTCGTAAAAAAAGAGTGCGGGTACTTTCCTGGCTCGCCTGCAGTCCAGACCTGTCTCCCATCGAAAATGTGTGGCGCATTATGAAGCGTAAAATACAACAGCGGAGACCCCGGACTGTTGAACGACTGAAGCTCTACATAAAACAAGAATGGGAAAGAATTCCACTTTCAAAGCCTCAACAATTAGTTTCCTCAGTTCCCAATCGTTTATTGAGTTTTGTTAAAAGAAAAGGTGATGTAACACAGTGGTGAACATGCCCTTTCCCAACTACTTTGGCACGTGTTGCAGCCATGAAATTCTAAGTTAATTATTATTTCCAAAAAATAAATAAAGTTTATGAGTTTGAACATCAAATATCTTGTCTTTGTAGTGCATTCAATTGAATATGGGTTGAAAAGGATTTGCAAATCATTGTATTCCGTTTATATTTACATTTAACACAATTTCCCAACTCATATGGAAACGGGGTTTGTACTTTAAACCTGACAATATACCTTCCACGATGCGTCTTAAAACTAATTTGTACACATTAAAGAACAAATATAGGCATACAGTACGGCATTGAACTAATGTACTTCCAAAACATTCAGTTACGCAACATCAAAACTTGTCAAAGCATCTTCCTGCTGGAAAATGTTGTGGGAATTGACTTGTAAAAAAGCGCCCTCAGCTTGGACTCATAGCTGCAGCACTCAGTTTTCCTCTGCAGATATTAAGTTACCAAAAAAACCAATTGTTTTTCATTTTAAGCAGAGAACAGAAATCTGTGAACATGTGGGTGAGCAAATGCCATACATAGATGGTGAATCTATGTCAACAGAAGGGGCGGGGCTAACTTGAAACTTGTAGAGATGTAAACTCGTGAAGAAAAGAAGCAGAAGAAGTTTGGTCAGTGCGACGGAATGTCATGGATTCGGGACAGCATTGTAAAAATGTCTGCACTCTGGAACCAAGTAGACAGTGTACACCATAGGTGTCAAACTCTGGCCCGCGGGCCAAATTTGGCCCGCCGTGTAATTTCACTTGGCCCATGAGGCGATATCAAATTAACACTAGAGCTGGCCCACCGATCATATACAGCGGCGGTGCCACGGTACACCGCTAAATCTCATACTTGCCAACTCTCTCGGGAGACTCCCACATTTCAGTGCCCCTCCCGAGAATTGTAACGGCCCCTTTTAGTCCAGTCCAACAAGTGCTGGCCCAGTTACGTAATATGTGCGGCTATAGCACGCACACAGAAGTGAATGCAACGCATACTTGATCTTCAGCGACACAGGTTACACTGAGGGTGCCAGTATAAAAAAACGTTAACATTGTTAGAAATATACGCCACACTGTGAATCCACACCAAACAAGAATGTTTGGTGTGGGAGAACATCCGCACAGTAACACAACATAAACACAACAGAACAAATACCCAGAACCCTTTGCTGCACTAACTCTTCCAGGACGCTACAAGGTGTGTGTGTGTGTGGGGGGGGGGGTGTTTGGAGGTAGCGGGGGTGTATATTGTAGCGTCCAGGTGTTGTGCCGGATAATGCACCCCCGGCGTAGAGTGTTATATCAACTAAAGCCCACACTTAAAGTTTCCACGTGCAAGATTGAATCTATTTGAAAAAGTTATTTAATAAGAAGCAAAAAGGGCTAAAACAATAATGTTCGTGTTAGAGGAGTTGTGAATGAATGAAATATGAAATCCGTGCTGCAGTCTGCAGGTGTACCTAATGTTGTGGCCCAGCAGCGACTGCAGCACGGATTTCATATTTCATTCATTCACAACTCCTCCAACACGAACATTATTGTTTTTGCACTTTTGGCTTCTTATTAAATAACTTTTTTAAATGGCTTTAGTTGATATAACACTCCCGTCAGGGGGTGCGTTCTACGCCGGGGGTGCATTATCCGGCACAACACCTAGTGCTGCAAAGGGTTCTGGGTATTTGTTCTGTTGTGTTTATGTCGTGTTACGGTGCGGATGTTCTCCCGAAATGTGTTTGTCATTCTTGTTTGGTGTGGATTCAACGTGTGGCGTATATTTCTAACAATGTTAAAGTTGCTTATAGAGTCAATCTCAGTGTAAACTGTATCGCTGTTGATGAAGTATGCGTTGCATTTACGTGTGTGCGTGCGTACAGGAGCCGCTCATATCTTGTGACTAGGCGGTCACGTTGTTAGAAAGGATGAAAAGCGGACGTGACGTCAGCTCGTAGAGGATGTTAAAAGCAGTGCCTGTAAGGCACGCCCCCAGGACTGTGGAGTAAGAGACATTATGACTGGTGAACAACTTCATTCGATAATGAGGGTTGCTTCAGCTCAAACCCTGAGCTCCGACATTAATGAACTAGCATCCAAGAAAAGATGGCAGGTATCTGGCTTGGGCACATCAGATTAGATCAGTGTGTTACAAACTGAGCAGTTTAAAGTCCTGAATGGTTGGTTTATTCATTATTTTATTTTCAAATGTATTAGCCTGTGGAAAAAGTTAATGTTGATATTTACCTCAGAAGGCTGCAAATAGAAAAGAGGCATTCAATTTTTATTTAAACTGTATTTGATATGCCATTGATATTTTTTAATTTGTATTATTATTATTTGAAACTCGATTTTGCATGTCACTATAAAGTTATATAAGCCTTGCTTGTTCAATATTCAATGCAAAACTTGTTTGGGTCCATATTAAAAGGTTAATTTGTTCAATCTTGGCCCGCTGCTTTGTTCAGTTTTAAATGTTGGCCCACTCTGTATTTGAGTTTGACACCCCTGGTGTACACAGTACACTTATTGAAGCGCGCTGACGGAAGGAGTCCATTAGTGAGTAATCTAAAGTGGTGTCAGATGAGGATGCAGTAAATGAGGATGTAAAAGACCAAAAGCATGTGAGTTAGTTTAAAAACAGGATGAGAGTTGTTCCTAGAAATGCTGAAGTCAGCAAAATATTTATGTGGGCCTTGGGGCATTGAGTCAGGTGATTGATGACGCCAACGTGCTAAAAAGTGTCTTTCTTAAGAGGAGATGAAAAATCTGTAAACAAAAGATGTTGCCAGCAAAATTCAAGCCAATGTGTCTGAGACCATATTTTATATAAACAACGTTACCTTGAAGCGTCGGGCCAGGAACTTGTTCTTCATCTCCAGGAAGTTGCCTTTGTTGGCCTGGGACTTGAACGGCTCATTGACGATGGCGAACTGCGGATCGTTCTGGATGTCCTGCCACCGAGCGTAGCCGTGGCTGGTGTGGTGGTCAAGGGTCATCCGACGCCACTTTTGAGACGACACTATGTTTTTAGGCCGCGCCCACTAAAATGTAGTATCTAAAGCTCGTCGATGTGTTCTTTACTTTAAGTCAGGGGTATCCATAGTGCGTGGCATGTTTGAAATTTTATTATTTAGATACTATATATTATTCGATACAGTGGAACCCGTTTACTGTATGTCGACGTACCTTAGAGTGGCTGACTGACGTCGACACAAGCGATTGTCGACATAACCAAAAGCAAAACTAGCCATTGCTTGAGTGTGACTTCGACAACAAACATAAAGAGTATTGGTAAACATAAGGGATTTTTCCAATTGTGTATATTTTTATTTTTATTCTTCTGCTTTCATATTATATGTTATCAGTTATATATGTTACCCTGGCTAAAGTGGAACCCTAAGCAGAATTTTATCTGAAGCCCCCCACCCCCTTGTCCCCATTACAAATGTTTTCGGACTTTTTTATGTATGTGAACCTTTTTATCAAACTTGAATTTTTTTAAAACATGTTTCATACTATAACAAATTTATAGGAAATAAATAGTTCAAAAATGTACTTTTTTAAACCAAAATAATTTTAACATCATTCATCATTATTAAATATATAAACCTTCTTACCTCATCTGCGTCTGGGATTGGAACACACACTCTGCCTTAGAGAGTAAGCACAAATGCTCTGCGCTACGGGAGCCAGGGACACACAGGGAGAAATTTGCCTGACTATATTCCTGTCAGTGACATAGCAGGAAGCAGCTAGGAAAATTTGTGCGGTAATATATATATAAAAAAAAAAAAAATGTTGTCTTGATTGAAATGACAATAAAGCTTTCCTACATGCATGAATTTTTCTCTCAGTCGCTAACAATCTAAAAAAAAAGTGCATTGTGTGTACAATCCAGATTAATACTTAACATGATTTTGTTATGACGTTTATGTTGCACTGAACTGTTTGCATGTTTTAATTCTGTGTAACTAAACGGTTATGTGGTTGTTTCATGCTGCTTAACAAAATTAATGATAAAGTTTACAAAACTACAACACAAGTCAACATAAATGGGTCGATAAAATATTATGTTGACAAAAGCGGTCCATAATGTATTCCAACGTCGACTTAAGTAGGTACTTTTTAGCAAGAACACAATGAGTTTGTTGACATAAATAGGACCGCATTAAAGGGGAATCATTCAGAATCATTATAAAAGACATGATGATGGATGTTGTCTTTTTTGCATTCCAAATATGAAATTAATGCGATCAAAATTCTGCTTACAATGGAGCCTATGGGACCCACGCAATTCCACCTACAAAGCCCTTAAAAAACATCCAAACACCTCCATTGAGGTTTTATATACATTATGTAAGTATGTATGTAATGTAGTAATGGTCACATTAATAATAACATTTAATATTTACGTATTTTGATCATTTTAAGCATAAGCGGCACATTAATTAAAAAAACACATCACAACTTTTGCTATTTTTTTCTTCATCACTGATTATTACTCACTGCAGACTTTATGAGGGACAACAGACATAATAAAACATCACTTACTGTACAATGTCTGCTGTCATTAGAATGCCACCTGCTAGGACGTTCATATATTCCCATTTAGATGAAGAATGTCTCGTAGTCCTCATGAATAAACGGGGTAAGAGTGTGGGGGGGACAGAGCGTCTTTACATGTAGTTTTTGCCATTTTCGGGTCCTAAATGGCTGTCAAAGTGTACCAACTTGCTGGATGCCTACTCAGACTTCTTCTGTCCAGGTGAGTTGCATGATTTATGACCTAGAATAAACTTCTGGGGAGCTGGGAAGCGAGGAAGCAGCAGACATCTCGATGATGTAAACATAGTGACACATGGTAGTGATCAGGGCGCCGCTTTAAATAGTTTGCCTTTGTTAGTGCTTATAATAATAATAATACCACTAAAACTTTGTTACTATTCAAATCACAAAATGTAAATGAGTATTGTTGGCGGTTTTTGAATGGGTATTTATTGTATTTTATGAGCGGACTTTTATTTACTTTTATTTAGAATGCATCGAAAAAAAATCCATCCATCGTCATGTCTTTCATAATGATTGTGGGCGATAGGCAAAATACAAATTAAAAAGTGCAGTTCCCTTTTAAGTGGCTTCAATTGTATTACACTAGTTTGCTTTGTCAGCTATAACACAAAGCTATCATATTTAGTTCCGATAGCTTAGCACAAAATGACTTACATTGGATTGGTTTTAGCATCTTTAATGTAAAAAAATGCACAAAGTGACCCCTTTATCCATCAAGTTACTGCATACGGCCCCAGCTGGAATAAGTTTGGACACCCCTAATTTAAGCCAATAGCTGCAGAGCGCAAATTAGGTAAAAAAAGTGGCCGCTAGTTTTGTCGAGCTCTTGGCACCACTGCGAAGACGATAAACAGCCATTTTATGGCAGCTCAAACTGACTTTTAATAGAGATGGATTTCATTATCGTTTGAAAATTAAAAAATAACAGCTTGTTTTCTATTTCTGAGCTAAATATTTTTCAGGCAGCCAAAAAAAACCAAAATATTCAAAGTGTGCCGCATCATGAAATTAGATTTATGCGATTGTTACACAGTCCTAATTGATGCAATACAGGGAACAACATGTACTTCATGTTTGACCAAACTTTGGCTGGTTTGGTTTTTTTTTTTTTACATTAACTGGCAGCCTGAAAAATAAGAACAGATTGGGAGTGGGTCATTGCACGGGCAACAGCTGTCAAGGATACATGACGATTCCCGCCAGGAGCCAGAAATCGTGTCGGCGATGCCAGATCTCGCTCATCTTTCCAGAGGAGATGGCGGCGCGCTCCTCGTTCTGCCAAAGAGTGTGCAGCTCTGTGGGGGAGAGGCCAGGCCGTAAAGAGGTGGTCCCGCAGCATGGAAATGTTGTGCAGATAAATATATGATCTATAAATCTTGAAGCATTTCTGATATCCCATGTTTTCTTTAATCGGGGGACGGTGCACTGCCCCAAGCAGGTCAAGTTAGTTTAAATTTCATTTTCTCACAACAAGAGTAGTTTCAGGATACCTTTTTTTATTTAACCAACTCAATAGCCTTATTGTATTGATCATATTTATCTTTATTTATTCATCTTCTTTTTTTTTTTGTCCTGTCCAGCTACTCAGGCACATCATATTGTTGATGTAGATGCCCATATTTGCTGTACAGATTTACTTTACAAACGAGAAGTGTGGGATACTTCTCTTATTGCCTTATTTGTAATTAATTAAATGTCTTTATATTATTATCTGGCGCAGACGTACCATAGCAGGAGGGGATAGAAAGAGAAAAAAAGGAAGACAGAGAGGGAACTTGCGGGGACAAGAGGGGGATAAGACAGAGAGGCAACAACAACAACAACAACAACAGAACATCATCAGCAAATACGATATGTACAAATAAGATCTGAAAAGTAATAGCAAAGAAGCAGATAGTGAAGTAAATAATAATAACACAAAAATGACAATGAACATTGTTACACTACAAATGGAACAATACAAGTACCAATAGAAATAGCACTACCGATAATGAATAATAACAAACATTACCTCTACTATCAACAATACAATTGTTTCAAATGCAACAATCAATACAAGTAATGATAACTTGAAATACAAAAGAAAGAAGATAAATGGAGGGGAAGAAAGAGAAGCGAACGGTTTTAACCTTGTAGATTGTTATAGTATCAATAGGTTAAGCTTTGTCAGTGTGTCATGTGTTACCCAGTTTCACCTAGGGCAGGGGTCGGCAACCTTTACCAGTCAAAGAGCCATTTTGACCAGTTTCACAAATTAAAGAAAACAATGGGAGCCAAAAAATCTTTTGAAATTTAAAATGAAATAACACTGCATACAAAGTTTTTTCTCTTGCTTTGTGCTATGTATAAACCAAGGGTTTATACATAGCACCTTAATATTAAAATTGAATGTTAGTGCGGCCCGCGGGTTTTACATAAATGGCGCTCGACTAATGTTGTGTCGTTCGCGAACGATTCGTTCAAACGAACGAATCTTTTGAGTGAACGTACTGAACCGAATCACTTCATGAACTGATTCGTTCCTTTCTCAGTTCAGTTGAGCTCCGCCGCGACCATGCCGGTATGAGTGGAACTGGCGCATTCTGTGACTCACTGAACCCTCGACGTCGGCGAACGACGCAGCCAGTTACTCATCATGGGGGCGGGCGGAGGGACTGAGCGAACGATTCATCCACCGCGGATTAACGACATGAATCACTCAGTGAACGACAGAATCAGGACTCGCGAACCTACTGACACAGAGAACTGACTGTGTCGCGGAGGAGGACGTCACATTGAGGCTCTCGTTCGGTCACTGTGCGCGTCGTTCATTGGGTGCTGAGGGCTTGTGTCGTTCGCGAACTGACACACACCGAGATCTGCCGCTGGGGAAGCTGTTACTGACTGACTCATGATTCGCCGACCTGCACACAGAACTGCTGCTGCAGAAGTGATTCAGGTTCACGTACTGAACTGTGCTGACTGTGGCGCTGTGTCAGTCACTCACTGCCTGGTGTACTGCATGCACAGAGCTGTGTAGGCACTCGCGTTGACCCTATTTGCTGCTTCTCCCGCGAATGTCTGCACTGTACTGTACTACGCACGCCCCCCACCCTCCTATTTTTTTATTTTTTTGGGGGGGGGAGGGGATTCGGTGAACGAATTTTTTGAACGACTCAATTTAAGGAACTGATTCTAGTGATTAAGTACAGTCAAAAGAACTGCCGATCCCATCACTACGCTCGACAGCGTCATACTTGTCAACCCGATTTTTCCAGCAGACTACGAATATCAAGGCAACTGAATATCATGGCAACTGTTCTCTCAAACATGCCGTGATGGTACAGCATTTAGCGCCCACTACAACCAGCGTGCCGGCCCAGCCACGCGTTGTATGGGGCTTATGCTGGTACACGTAAGTGACAGCAAGGCATACTTGGTCAACAACCACACTGACGGTGGCGGTATAAAAAAACTTTAACACTCTTACTAATAATGCGCCACACTGTGAACCCACACCAAACAAGAATGACAAACACATTTCGGGAGAACATCTGCACCGTAACACAACATAAACACAACAGAACAAATACCCAGAATCCCATGTAGCCCTAACTCTTCCGGGCTACATTATTAACCCCCCTACCAAACCCCACCCACCTCAACCGACGCACAGAAGGGGGGGGGGGGGGAGTTGGTGGTAGCAGGGGTGTATAATATATCCCGGAAGAGTCAGGGCTGTGTGAGGGAGCAGGGTTGGGGTGGGGGCGGGGTTTGGTGGTAGCAGGGGTGTATAATATATCCCGGAAGAGTCAGGACTGCATGGGATTCTGGGTACTTGTTCTGTTGTGTTTATGTTGTGTTAAGGTGCAGATGTTCTCCCGAAATGTGTTTGTCATTCTTGTTTGGTTTTGGTTCAAAGTGTGGCGTATTATTAGTAAGAGTGTTAAAGTTGTTTTATATGGCCACCGTCAGTGTAACCTGTGTGGCTGTTGACCAATTATGCCTTGCTGTCACTTACGTGTGCAAGCAGAAGATGCATATAACAAGAGGCTGGGTTGGCACGCTGTTTATACAGATTGTAGAGGGCGCTAAATACTGTACCATCATGGCACGCCCTTATTATTATTGTAAGGGTGAAAATCGGAGAATATTAATCCCGGGAGTGTTCTGCGAGGGGCACTGAAATCCGGAAGTCTCCCGGAAAAATCGGGGGGGTTTGCAAGGGGGGGGTTGGCAAGTATGCGGCTGAGCCGCATCAGAATGATCAAAGAGCCGCATGCGGCTCCGGAGCCGCGGGTTGCCGACCCCTGACCTAGGGGAACAACGTTAATATATCCATCCATTTTCTACCGCTTATTCCCTTTTGGGGTCGTTTGATGAAATGTGATTATATGCATGAGTGTATATGTACAGTATGTGTATATGTATGTTTGTACAGTGAATGTGCGTGTGGATGTATGTACCGTGAGTGTTAATACTGTATTTGTGTATGGTCATCTTCATTTCTGTCGCAACATGCTTTACAATTTCTCATCTCTATCACATGTGGAGGAGTGATTGCATTGACTAATTGACACATTTGTTTTATGACTCTGTGGAATATTTACTAGTATTTCTATTGGTTTTTGATATGGAAGATAGCAAAATTCTTGAAAGTAGAGGAGCGATCGCAACACAGTCAGCTACGTTGCAGACGTGCGTGTGTGCAACCCAAAGTGCAACCCAAATGTAACTGTAGATGAGTGATCGCATTACCGTTGGCCATGCTGCATGTGTTTGTCTATGTGTGTGTGTTCTATTTAATGGCTTATTTTGCAGTCATACGCTATAGGAATAGAGACCGACCCCCCAACGATGGGATTCTTTGTTTGGGCACTCAATTCCTCAGAATGACACATAATTTTCTTTTGGATGTACGATAATCGAGACGATATACGATAGACCAAAAACATGAATCCAATGTAAAGTAAGGTGTACAAAAACCGAGGTACCACTGTACTTTTTGGGTCCTCAGGACTAAACTTGCATGCAACAGTCAAGTCAAACGAAAGTGAACAGAAGTTTGTCATGGAATGCTCAAAAGATTTACACTCAAGACTGACCAGTGAAGCCGCCATCAGCAATGTTGAACATGAAACGGGGTCGCTCGGCGGGCATCTTTCCGTTACCCTTGGCAACGTCGACCTTCGTTTCTCTGACGTCTTTCCCAGCCTCCTTGTCACCTTTGACATCTTCTGTTGACGACAAGGATTACAGATGACATCTAGAAGAAACAGATCTCCTTGATGGATGAGTGTTTCTGGACTGGATGACGCACCTTTCTTGGCTTCAGTGACCTCCGCTGCCTGCGGCGGCGTCCTATCAGGCTTTTCCGTGTTTTTTTCCCACTTCTCGTCGGCCTTCTCTTCGTCTGTAGACGCAAAGTTGACACGAGTCATCGCTTCCATGTTTGAATTCATCGCCACTGACTCCATCTTTGAAGTTACCTGCTTTTCCTTCTTTGACCCGCTCCTCTGGTTCAGCGGTTTGTTTGGACTCGGCTGCGTTCTTCTGCTGCGTACTGCACTCCTCTGCTGGGCTGCTGCTTGTTTCTTTCTTCTCCCCCTTGTTCAAGTCTGCGTCCATTTCCCCCTCACTTTTTAAAGCGGAAGATGCGCTCTGCGATGAGGAAAACAAATTACAAATGGCCATTTTTGCAGCAAGAGCTAAAGCTGAACTGAAATTCTGCACGGAAAATGTAGAAATCTGGGAAAAACTGTGAATGTTTTGAATGAGATACACATTTTAATGTTGGAATGGTTTATAAATGGTGGATAAATATTGACAGAATAAAAGATCAAAGGGTGTTATGACATTTCCGGAAAAGTGGGAATATTTAGGATGTTGTTAAATTGAATGTCCAGAATGAGCTGAAAGTGTTCATGTTGGAATAATTAGAATCAGTTGAAAAATGTGAAAGTATTGAGTGTCAAAAAGGAAAAATAATAAATACGAATTTTGGTGCATATGTGTAATCTAATGAATTCAATACAAGGAGCTAGCTACATTTCAAATCTAATCAAGCGATTTCCTTCCTCTTTGTCCCACCTCTTCACCATCTGCAGACTTGTTTGCATCCTCCTCCTTGCCCTCATCTTTTTCCCTCCCTTTGTCTTTTTCTGTCTGGGCCTCGCCATCTTCCTTGTCGTCCTTTTCTGACTCTTTGCCGTTTTTTTCAGGCTTGTCCACCGGAGCAGGCGTTGCTGTAAATGGACAACATCAATCAACTTACCTTCTGCCCTTAGCAGAGCAAGCAGCGCCCCCTGCTGTAAACAAGGCGCACTTACTTCTTTGCTTACCTGGTTTGGAGGTGCAAGGCGTGTTGTTGGAGCTGGCGTCTGGGGTGGGCGTTGCCGTCTTGGCGGCGGGAGACGATGCCCTGGAGGCGGAGGATTTGTCCACACTGACCTCAGGCTTGAGCTCTGGAAGACTCCACCGCCCGTTTATGTGCTCAAACTCCTGAATCTGATCGATCAATATGCAGAAAAGACCCAGACCTGGCATTATGAACAAGTTCCTTTTTGTTTTAGTGGAACATCATTTCCCACAGAAATTACCCTTTTGGGTCTCAAAATTTAAATAAAAAAAAGCAGTTGATCGTGACACGCACATTTTTGGGAATTTTGCCTATCATTCACAATCCTTATGTGAGAGAAAAACACACATGTATTTCCCATTTCTTTGTACTGTAAAAAGTGCTCGTATGAGGCAGCTAATCCAAGCAGGTAATGGGGATACGATCTATTCCACCTATGAAGCCCTCTAAAAACCATCCAAAAACCTATACAATAACGTTTTATGTACATGATGTAACGATAGCATCGCAATGCATAAACGTTAAAATACAAACGTAAGAACTTAAAACAATGACTTATTATGTCCACTCTCACGGAGATGGTGATTGATGGGATGGTTGTATTTTTCAACACACGACCTGTGCTCTCATTGAGCTGCTAAATTCAGTAAACCTAACACTTATAGAAAAATGCTTCCCAGTGATGTTGTGATGGTTTTATGCTGTGTTCCATTTGTTGAGAGCTATATTGTATCAAGTTGGTAGTGTGTGGATTTTCAAAGTTGATCAATTTACCAGCTTGGTGTCACAAACGTCTCACGCCAGAGGCATGATTTATAACCTAGAATTAACTTTCCCAAACTCAAGCAAAAGCAGCTCCAGCCCTTTTTTTGCATGGCAGCTCGCAACCAATGTTATCAGCAGCTCAAGCTAGGTAGTAGCTGGCTACTCGCTAGTGGTTGAAGGAGCAGTGGGGACAAGGCGATGGGTTTCTTTCTTGGTGTTAGCTCTTACAGTAATAATGTTGCTACAGCTTGGTTGGTATGTAGATCACAGCACGCAAATGGAGTGTTGTTGGCGCTTTGGGGATGTTTTTAGAGTGTCTTATAAACGAAATAGATTACTCCAATTAACTGCATTATCAGCCACATCGTACTGACAGTTTTTCACTATTTAGAATGCACAGATAAGGGAAAGACATGTGTGTTCTTGTCTCAAATAAAGATTATGAATGATGGGCAAATATCCCAGAAAAAATGGGCAGTTTTTCTTTGACTGAGCATAATTTTGTAATCAGAAGAACATGCTGGATCAGGACTTGAATTGACGGGTATATGGATTGTCGACATAAACGGGACTTAATTAAATATGTTACACTATAAAATGGACCCTAACCAGGTAGGGTAATAGACAGCAATACCTTCTTCTTGACGAGCGACATGACGCCAATGCGAGTCAGGACAGGCTGGCGACACAAGCCCTCCCTCGGTACGCCGTCAGCAAACGTCTCGGCCCCGTCAGCCACTGGCTCACACAAGTGACGCATAAAAAGAGACACGTACGCTCTGGTGGAGACAAGTTTGGGTGTTAAAGGTCAAAAACGGGTGAGTTTGCTTATTTATTTTCTATTTTTGTACTGACATACTTGAATTCCTTCTCAGTCTTCCCTCTGAGGTCTCTGACCAACCACTGAGAGGAGAAAGCGTCCTGAGACGGCATTCCCCAGCGCATCACCGCATTTAGGAAAGCCTTCCTCTGGCGAGTATTGAAGCCAAGGACCTAACAACACAACGATATTCAATTTCTGGGAAAAGCTACACTGTAGAAACTATCTAGTAAACTTTTTTTTAGTTCCTCTGGCAGGCATTCAGTAAGGCCTTATTTTGACTTCTCTTCCCATCTGAGGCCGTTTTGAACAATAATAGATTTAACACATCCTGCGTTATTTGGATCATAGCAGCAAATGTCACAACAGAAACCACGCGGACACACCTCCAGGTTGCCTCCCACTCTGGCAAGAAGAGGAGGAAGAGGTTTGTCCTTCTCGCTTCTCAGCTGGCGACGTGATTGCCTGCGACCTGCAGGGAATTGCGGGGGAACAGAGCGAAGGATTGAGAATTTGAGCTGTTTAAAAACAAACATTAGAGCGGGATTATTGTACCCCTGAACATGCCTCAATGCCTATATATGGGCATTACAATTCATGCGTTATTCAATGAGGAATTCGGTGTTTCAGGGGTGTCATTTTTGTTTATTATTAGTTCAGGACATGCTAAAAGAGTCATCAGCATGCATAGGAAAGCCAAAATATCAGCTTTCCTGGTCCCTGTGCCTGTAAGAAAATACATTCTGTGGCACTAAACAACTACAGGCCTAAAGCTCTGACCTCCCACTTAATGAAGTTGATGCTGAAGCAGCTAAGAACACAGGTGTGTGCAGCACAAGACCGGCTGCAATTTACATACCATCCCCATGTGGGGGTGGATGACATGCTTATATACTCGCTGCAGAGAGCCTACTCCTCCCTGGATAGCGTACGAATGAAATTATTTGATTTCTCGTTTGCCTTCAACACATACTTGCCAACCTTGAGACCTCCGAATTCGGGAGATGGGGGGGGGGGGGGGGGGGGCTTGGTGGTAGCGGGGGTGTATATTGTAGCGTCCCGGAAGAGTTAGTGCTGCAAGGGATTCTGGTTATTTGTTCTGTTGTGTTTATGTTGTGTTACGGTGCGGATGTTCCCCCGAAATGTGTTTGTCATTCTTGTTTGGTGTGGGTTTACAGTGTGGCGCATATTTGTAACAGTCAAAGTTGTTTATACGGCCACCCTCAGTGTGAACTGTATGGCTATTGATCAAGTATATGCGTTGCATTCACTTAAGTGTGTGCAAAAGCTGCATATATTATGTGGCCGGGCCGGCACGCTATTTGTATTGATGAAAAGCGGACGTGACGACAGGTTGTAGAGGACGCTAAAGGCAGTGCTTTCAAGGCACGCCCCCAATATTGTTGTCCGGGTGGAAATCGGGAGAAATTCGGGAGAATGGTTGCACCGGGAGATTTTCGGGAGGGGCACTGAAATTCGGGAGTCTCCCGGGAAAATCGGGATGGTTGGCAAGTATGCTTCAACACCATCAAGCCTAGACTGCTTGGGAAGAAGCTGGAGAGCATGAATGTGGATGTCTCCCTCATCACTTGGATTACCAAGTACCTGAAGGGCAGATTAAAGTATGCGAAGACACAGAGCCGTATTTTTGACCGTGTGAACATTACTTTCTCCCTTTCTGTTTGCCACCTTTCAAGTACTGTTCCAAGTTGTGGCATCTACAAAAATAATTGGATGACATGGCCATACTGTCAAGAAAGGAAGGTAGGAGGAGTACATAGCACTGGTGGATGACTTTGGGGCAGGGGCAATCATCTGCAGCTGAACGTGAAAAAAATAAGGAGAAGGTTGTCAACTAGAGTTAAGGTGAAGGACAGAAACAAACTGGGAAAGATCTTCAAAAAGGGCATCAAACTTGCTGCACTGGAAGAGGTGATTAGAGACATAATGTAGAGCAAGATCAGGGCAATTATGAGCAATGCCTCTCACTCCCTCTACAGCACTGTGGACTGTGCAAAGAGCAGCCACCGTAACAGAATTGTGCAAACTTAATGTATTTTCTGCTACACTTCATCATTCACATGCAGCCTTTAAAAACATCATGCACTGAATTTCTTATGTTTTTTCAAATACATTTTAAGTAGTCTATTTGTATGTGTATTTTTTTATATATATTTGTTTGTATGTTTTATGCTAAGGCAAATTTCCTATTCTTTTAGAGAATGAATAAAGTTAATCTATCTTGTGTTATTTGTATTAGGATTATAGCGTCTGATCTGATCACATTCAACATTTAAGCTTTTTTTCATCTCGTAACTATGCTTAACATAGCGTCATATAGTCGTTATATAGTCTCATATTGGTTTTGTGTTACTGTTATAAATGTTTTGCTATGTCCTATGCAAGTGGTGATAACATGTTTATAATATAGTATGTTGATACTTCGGGCGGTAGGCGAGGTACACCCTGGACAAGTCGCCACCTCATCACAGGGCCAACACACATAGACAGACAATATTCACATTCACATTCACACACTAGGGCCAATTTTAGTGTTACCAATCAACCTATCCCCAGGTGCATGTCTTTGGAGGTGGGAGGAAGCCGGAGTACCCGGAGGGAACCCACGCAGTCACGGGGAGAACATGCAAACTCCACACAGAAAGATCCCGAGCGCAGGATCGAACCCAGGATCTTCGTATTGTGAGGCAGATGCACAAACCTGAGATAGGCTCCAGCGACCCCCCGCCACTCCAAAAGGGACAAGCGGTAGTAAATGGATGGATGGGTGGATGTTGATACTTAAGTTATTGTAGACCCCAATAAGAATAGCTGGACTTTGCCAAAGCTAATGGGGATCCTAATAAACGAAACAAAACAAAACCTTTTATACTTTTTTTCTGTTTTGTGTGGCCCTAATCGTCATTTGTAAAGTTTTGATGCAGTTTAATTTAATTTGTATAGTATACCACAGGCTAATAAAAAATAAAGCACAACTTTGGACAGCCCTGTCCTAACTTTACAACTGAAGATAGAGCGCGAGAGCCTTGTGTTTGCTAGCAAAAAGCTCAGCGTGAGCATGCCAGGCGAGTGTAATAGCTAAATCAAAAACAGCTTGTAATTCAACACAGAGCTGTGTGGAAGCGTTACCAAAGACATCTTTCATTCTTCATTTTGGCTTAGTGTCTTTCACCTCTTTTATACTCAGGCTGCTTCAGAGCTGTTATCTAAGGTTCCAGCAGAGTTTTTTTCTTTTCCATTGTCAATATGGAGGTGCTTCTACTTAAACTTAAATTTCCTTTTTCGTTTATTCATTTAATTCCCACTCATTTAGATTATGTTTTGTAGGTATTTTCCATATATTATTACACAATGGTGGTCTCATTTTGAAGAGCTGGAAGTGTCTGTATGTTTGGCGACTGCTTTCTGATAATGTAAAGAACAAATCCCACAGAGGTAAATAACATAATAAAGTATTCAAAGCGCTTCACTTTTTACACATTTTGTTATGTTAGTCTTATTTCAAAATGGAATGAATATTTTGTTGTTCTCATATTTCTAAAAACAATAACCCATAATAAACAAAAATGGTAAAAAGTGATGCGATGTGAATACTTTCCGGATACACTGTATGTTTTGTGTGATTTTTCTTTCATGGATTGGCTGACAGTATGCCATATTCTGACTCGTAATTTCCAAAATAAAAGCTCAAGCAAAACTTTGCCCTCGGAATCTATTTTTTTTTTTTATTTCAACATGATCGCTCACATAGGACAATGGGGAGTGAAACTGGTCCAGTCAGTTTGTGGTCTGCTCCGACATCAGTACTAAGGTTTTCTATTGTAGAAAACAGGATTCTCACACTTGGCCCCACTTAAAGGGGAATTGCACTTTTTGGGGGAATTTTGCCTATAAATCACAATAATTATGAAAGACATGAAGACAGATGTAATTTTTTTTTATGCATTCTAACTCGTAAATAAACTGAAATAAAATTCCACTTACAATGAAACCAATAGGATGTCCTCTATTTCCGCCCAAAAACCCAATAAATAACCATCTAAAAACTCCATTTAAATTTTGTGACATTGATATTGTTATTGTGAACACTAACAGAGACAAACTATTTATAGGGGGGTCGTGATCACTAGTGTGTGTGCCTATATTGACATAATCGAGTGATAAGCTGCTTCCTCGCTTCATTGCGTGTGGAAGTTTATTGTAGAACATATATCATGCCTCTCACCTGCATAGTTGAAGGATGAGGACGTATTCCGACAAGTTGGTACACTTTGACAGCCAATTTATACCCAGAATGACGAGAATGACACAAAAAGACGCTTGGTATTACCCCCATTTTCTTATGAGTCATTTTTAATCTAAACGGGACTATATGAACTTCCCAGCAGTTGGCATTCTAATGACAGCAGACATCGTACAGTAAGTGATGTTTCATTATGTTTGTTGGCTTTCATGAAGTCTGCAGTGAGTAATAATCAGTGATGTTGTTAAAAAAAGCAAACGTTGTGATGCGTTTATTATAAATAAATTAAATTACCGTATAATAAATGTATGCGCCGCGTATGCTTAAAATGAGCAAAATACGTAATTATTAAATGTTATTATAAATGTGCCCGCTACTGCATTACATGAAAACTGACAGTATGCATATAAAACCTTAATGGCGGTGTTTGGATGTTTTTTAAGGGTTTTTATAGGCAGAATAGAGTGATGCACATAGGCTCCATTGTTAGCTGACTTTTGATAGCATTTATTCACTATTTAGAATGTATAAAACAAAGACAAGCATATGTGTTCTTGTCTTTCAAAAGGATTGTGAATAATAGGCAGAATTAAAAAAAATGCAGTTCCTCTATAACACTTAAAACACAGTATGTGTGGCTAGTGTATGTGTACTTAATGGCACCCTGGTGTGACACGCTTCCTCTTCATTGCGAACGAGCCCAAATAAGACGTAAATAGTCCACTAGTTTATTGTTTAGTCGAGTGACAGAAGTTGCAGTTAAAGAGTTGAGTACAAGTCATGCGACAATCAAACTGGTAATTTTCCAAATGCACAGTGTGAACGCAGGCCAGAAGGGTTGACTGTAAAACAGATCTTGTGAGTACAGCCGAAGAGAGCTCACCTTCCGGCCGGTCATCAAAGTCCTCGTCCTCCTCCTCAGAGCCCACTGAGTATTCCGACTGGTTGTCCGAAATGTCAGCGTGCCACTCTGAAAGGACACGTGGCGCCAAGTGACCACCATTAAAAATTAACATCCTTTGTCACTGTGGACTCACCTTGATCTTCCTGCGCAGCGTCATTGTAGTTGACAGGCTTCCGGTTCCTTTTGCCTTTTCCCAGCTTACTGGCCAGGTCCTCCTGTTGCTGCTCGTAGTGATGCCGCAACAGTTTCTCCCAGTAGTCGGGGTCCACGTTCTCCTCCTGCTTGATGATCTCCCGCTCGATTTCCTCAACCTGGAGCATGGGATGAGGTCAGAGCAGGCAAAGGGCACAAGGCCATAACGCGAGGCGCGTATCCATATGGGCTCAATCAGAGGGTAAAGAGAAGCTGGCAAAGGCCATGGAACAAAGACTTTTGCCATAATTATGCATATCTGCACAATATTAACAAGCTATTTTCTGAATGTCTTCAAGGCATTCACTGACTACTTAGTCAGATACAGATGTTTCCTCACAAAGAGCGGATTAAAGCGGCACAAGTCAATATATTTATACAGCTCAAATGAAAAATGTGAGTAAGAGTTATCGCCTCATATATTTAGCACTACTTTTCTTTTCTTTATTTTACTGCTTTCTGAACTCAAACTCACGACAACAAAGATAAATGTAGCACAGCGTTTAGCTGCCAAACCTTTTTTTTTTCCCTTCAGCAACTTGGAGGGTCCAAAAAAGGTGAAGCTGGAAGCGACACGGGAAAAAATAATGTTCTCCTCTTGGCCTATTACCTTGTCCTCCTCTCGGACCATGTACTGGGCCACTTTGAAGGAGCTGAGGTACTCGTTCATATTCTGCACATCAGAGTCGTCGGTGGCATCCTGGCTTCTGTCAAGCAGCCTCTCGATGGCGGTGCTGTCGTAGTGGATCACGTTGCCCTCATCCTCCACTTTGTCCCCGGAGGAGTTCTTCATACCTGCCAGCAGTCAAATTGAACACAGTTAACACAAACTGCTGGAGAGTGAATGGAGTAAGGTTCCCAAGGTTGGCAAAGTTAGCACATTAGCAAAATGTTGCCACTGTAGCAGTACATTTGTTTGCAAAATTCACCGTCCCTCTCATGATTTGTTACAATCAAGCATTTGTGCAATGACATTCGCTTGTCCCATTGCTTTAATTCTGCTGTTTTATCACAATTTCTCCGACTTTGTGGATTTATTTCAGTCGTGTTTTGACTCATTTTGATAATATCTACTCTGGTGGTGGCCAGCTGTCATTAATTACTTGCAAGAGGGTGATCGCATTGATTGTATGACGCGTCTTTATTACGCATGCAAATATACAAACCTCGTTTCCATATGAGTTCGGAAATTGTGTTGGATGTAAATATAAACGGAATACAATAATTTGCAAATCCTTTTCAACCCATATTCAATTGAATGCACTACAAAGACAAGATATTTGATGTTCAAACTCATAAACTTTTCTTTTTTTTTTGCAAATAATAATTAACTTAGAATTTCATGGCTGCAACATGTGCCAAAGTAGTTGGGAAAGGGCATGTTTACCACTGTGTTACATGGCCTTTCCTTTTAACAACACTCAGTAAACGTTTGGGAACTGAGGAGACACATTTTTTAAGCTTCTCAGATGGAATTCTTTCCCATTCTTGCTTGATGTACAGCTTAAGTTGTCCAACAGTCCGGGGGTCTCCGTTGTGGTATTTTAGGCTTCATAATGCGCCACACATTTTCAATGGGAGACAGGTCTGGACTACAGGCAGGCCAGTCTAGTACCCGCACTCTTTTACTATGAAGCCAAGTTGATGTAACACGTGGCTTGGCATTGTCTTGCTGAAATAAGCAGGGGCGTCCATGGTAACGTTGCTTGGATGGCAACATATGTTGCTCCAAAACCTGTATGTACCTTTCAGCATTAATGGCGCCTTCACAGATGTGTAAGTTACCCATGTCTTGGGCACTAATACACCCCCATACCATCACAGATGCTGGCTTTTACACTTTGCGCCTATAACAATCCAGATGGTTCTTTTCCTCTTTGGTCCGCCGGACACGACGTCCACAGTTTCCAAAAACAATTTGAAATGTGGACTCGTCAGACCACAGAACACTTTTCCACTTTGTATCAGTCCATCTTAGATGAGCTCAGGCCCGGCGAAGCCGACAGCATTTCTGGGTGTTGTTGATAAACGGTTTTCGCCTTGCATAGGAGAGTTTTAGTTTGCACTTACAGATGTAGCGACCAACTGTCGTTACTGACAGTGGGTTTCTGAAGTGTTCCTGAGCCCATGTAGTGATATCCTTTACACACTGATGTCGCTTGTTGATGCAGTACAGCCTGAGGGATCGAAGGTCACGGGCTTAGCTGCTTACGTGCAGTGATTTCTCTAGATTCCCTGAACCCTTTGATGATATTACGGACCGTAGATGGTGAAATCCCTAAATTCCTTGCAATAGCTGGTTGAGAAAGGTTTTTCTTAAACTGTTCAACAATTTGCTCACGCATTTGTTGACAAAGTGGTGACCCTCGCCCCATCCTTGTTTGTGAATGACTGAGCATTTCACGGAATCTACTTTTATACCCAATCACGGCACCCACCTGTTCCCAATTTGCCTGTTCACCTGTGGGATGTTCCAAATAAGTGTTTGATGAGCATTCCTCAACTTTATCAGTATTTATTGCCACCTTTCCCAACTTCTTTGTCACGTGTTGCTGGCATCAAATTCTAAAGTTAATGATTATTTGCAAAAAAAAAAAGTTTATCAGTTTGAACATCAAATATGTTGTCTTTGTAGCATATTCAACTGAATATGGGTTGAAAATGATTTGCAAATCATTGTATTCCGTTTATATTTACATCTAACACAATTTCCCAACTCATATGGAAACGGAGTTTGTAGCTGCTAGTAAGCCTGTGTGCTGTGTGATTGACTTTTGGATTCTTTTGAGTCTTGGTACTTTATATCTGTTATGCATTGTGTTGGTTTTCACGATGAACCAGCGAGGAAGGATCACATTCTTGTTGTACTATGACTCTGCTACATTGAGAGAGCATAGCATACCGGACTTTAGGCATTAAGTGGGACCAGGCACTCTACGATTGGCCCCGCATGGGTATGCCCAAAAACGCAAAACAGAATCCCGATTCTCTGGGATTAATTTTTCAGACTACACAGACTATTTTCATGTCATGTTTAAAATTTGAAAATAATCCCATTGAGTTATTATTATCACTATTGTTGGACTCCTCATTGTCTTGTTCTGCATCAAAGAGACTTCCAGTTCTTTCTGCCGTTCTTCCTGGGAGGTCCCAGAATGACAGTTAATTTTCTTGACAGAAATTATTACAACGATAGAAAATAATCCATCAAGTCAAAACACTTGTCTTGACTTGACAGTACATTCATGCACATACTATAACAAGTAAAAAAAAATAAAAAATTAACTTGGGATCAGTCCTCCTGTGAGCTCATGATTGAGCTGGGGGTGTCTGCTTTTAGCGGGTAAAACCAGGGCAGTAGAGCCAACCTGACCTGGCACGGTGAGGCTTACTGGGAAATGGGGAGAATAAGGAGGAAGTGTCGGCCATCAGGTCATATTCAATTACAGTGAATTGACGTAAAATCGGCTTGTGTTGCATAATTGGCCAACAAAAATTATTCAAATTCTGATTCTAATATTAAAAAAAAAATTCCACTTTAATTAGATTTTTTGTGAAACGTTCGGGCACCTTCTCCTTCGTCTTTGAAAAGCTCCTCTGTTCCAAATTTAAGGATATCATCCAGTTCCTGCTTGGTCATGGAGCCAGCTTTGGATCCCAGGCCTGGCCGGACCACCAGGTGAGTCAGCATCATTTTCCTCTTGGCCACCTGGGTGATGCGCTCCTCCACGCTGGCTCGCGTCACAAAGCGGTAAATCATCACCTTGTTGGCCTGCCCGATGCGGTGAGCGCGACTGAAGGCCTGACACGAGCGGGGGGGACAGAAGAAGAGAAGTTGTGAAAAGCTGAGAAGGATTTCTCTGCCATGACAGCCACAGGCTACCTGTATGTCATTGTGAGGGTTCCAGTCTGAGTCGAAGATGACCACAGTGTCTGCTGTGGCTAAGTTGATTCCTAAACCTCCAGCTCGGGTGGAGAGCAAGAAACAAAACTGACAGGCGCCTGGTGCTGCAAACAGAAAAAAGCCACAAAATATTGTTAATTTTTAAGTAGAGCAGGATTCCAGCCTCTGCAACACGAACACACCGTTGAAGCGGTCAATGGCCTCCTGCCTCAGAGCTCCTGTGACGCCACCGTCTATCCTTTCATACTTGTAACCTTCATAATCCAGGAAGTCTTCAAGTAGGTCCAGCATTTTAGTCATCTGCAAAAAAGGCAAGTTTCACCAAAGCTGTATGGGGGGAGGAAGGGGGTTAGCACGTGTTAAAAGACAGACTACCTGGGAGAAGACCAGCACCCTGTGGCCCTGCTCCTTCAGTTTCCTCAGCATCTTCTGCATTAGCGTCAGTTTTCCAGAAGCCTTTGTGAGGGCAGAACCCTCATAAGCACCGTTTGGTGTTTTCTGGGCTTCCTGTAACACAACGGGAGAGCATGGCTGTACTACACTGCCACATGGTGTCACTGTTGCACAATTTAGAAGGCTGCCTCATGTCTTAAGAGTAGACCCACACTAGTGTTCCCAAACCGTTATTGACCCAAAGCACATATTTTACATGTGTAACATGACTAATTCTGTTGTTTGAATGACAAGAAGTAGATAGATAGGTGAATTATGTACCTTCTGCTGTCTAGCAAAAGACTGATTAATTGTTCCACCAGTTACTATGTGTTTCCTGGCACAGATACTGTAGATGAACAAAAATACCCCCCAAAACTAAATTGTATTCATAAAAAGAATATTTTACATTAAAAAAAAAACTTTTTTGTATTAAATAAATACTATTGTTTTGAATAATTAAGTACAGTTGGATATTTAGCTGCAGCACTGTGGTTCTTAATCACTACACAATGTTTCCGGGGGGGAAAAAAGTTTTTCATCAGGTCTACATAGATGAATGAAATCAGAAATTAAGCCTTGAAATCCCCTTTAAATATATATGCTGTGGCACTTCAAGAAAATCTATTTGGCAGCTGTGCAAAGCCTGGTAGTAATAAAATAATCCATTATGACAATACTACATTAGTATCGCAACATTATAAACGTTGTAAAGCTTATACAGTGGTACCTCATCTTAAGAGTGCCCCACATTAAAAGTGTTTTGAGATAATAGCTGTCTCTCTGCTAATTGTAATGCTTTAAGTTTCAAGCAAAACATTTAGTTACAAGCATTCCCGCCATTAGCTGGTTTACAGTAGCAAATGTCATTGTGAACTTTGTAAAATCTTAACATCAGCAAAAAAAAATGTGAATAATATCCAAACGACAAACATTGTATCCATGAAAATATGGAGAAGCTGGTGATGGCGTGTTTGACAGAGAAGAGATACCGTAGAACTCCACTCTCCAAAGTAAAGGCTGTACATTATTACAATAAACTACTAACCTAATAAACTACTGTAGGTGTTTGTGGCACATTCTATTGTATTGTTTTTCATACAATATTTCTCATCTAAAAGTTTGTTTTTATTTTCAAAACGCATGGTACATGTTAAAATTGTGCTGTTTTGGGGCGGCAAACACCAAATAAATTGATTTCAATTCATTTGAATGGGCGACGTTGATTTGCGGTATAGGTGTTGTGAGTTAAGATCTCTGTCACAGAACCAACAGCTTGTACTTCGTAAATCGAAGTACAAGCTGTACAGGCGAGTGACATTTTTAGACACCCAGGAAAAATGTATTGGTGTAGATTAACTTTGAGGGATCTAAACTCATTGTTTAATTTTGTTATGGGTCCATCATTGGGAGAACCTTGTTGTTTTTGGTGGAAATAATATCGCAGTATAACCAAAAATATGAACTAAAATTAAAAGCGGGACTTCATTTGTATGAAACAGAAATCAGCAAAGGGAAGACAAGATTTAGAATCATAAACGCTCATTTTTGCTTCATGTTCAGTGAGTTTTAGCGGTTAACATTGGCTAAGTTAAAGAGGATTTATTATGCAAAACGGCTTCACGGTGGCAGAGGGGTTAGTGCATCTGCCTCACAATACGAAGGTCCTGAGTAGTCTTGGGTTCAATCCCGGGCTCGGGATCTTTCTGTGTGGAGTTTGCATGTTCTCCCCGTGACTGCGTGGGTTCCCTCCGGGTACTCCGGCTTCCTCCCACTTCCAAAGACATGCACCTGGGGATAAGTTGATTGGCAACACTAAATTGGCCCTAGTGTGTAGATGTGAATGTGAATGTTGTCTGTCTATCTGTGTTGGCCCTGCGATGAGGTGGCGACTTGTCCAGGGTGTACCCCGCCTTCCGCTCGATTGTAGCTGAGATAGGCTCCAGCGCCCCCGCGACCCCAAAGGGAATAAGCGGTAGAAAATGGATGGGGATGGGTATTATGCAAAACCAACTTTTCTTACCTGATGGTACCTGGTTTTATGTATTTGGGATCTCCATAAGTCCCAAAAAATGTAAATCAAACCATGGAGGTATGGTGGAAATATGTTTAAAAAGCCTTTGCCTTCCTTCATACTTCTTAAAAATTAGCCTTTTGGAATTTTTCTCTGTCCTGTGACGTTGTCTGACTTGTGATGTCAGCGGATATCTCCATGTATTGTGGAAATTTACCGAAGATTTTTGTGCAAGTCTGCCATTGAAGTCACACATAGTAGTCAATAAACTCCTTCTTGTTCTTTATCCTTCTGTTTTGGACAGACTGCTTTGTAGATGCACTTGCATCCTCCACTGTTGCCATTTCTAATACAAGGTAGCGTTTAGTTCCAACATATATCTGTCAGTAGACTCGATAATGAAGCGCTGAAAACTACAACATGGCTTACGGGAAGAAGACGCAGTTGAAGTGGAGGCACGTATATAACACCCTGCCTACATAGTAGGTGCCCTGCCTACAAAACGCTGCATACTGAAGAGACGGTCAGAAAGCGGCTTGTAGGTGGTCTGTAAAACATAATCTATGTAAAATGTTGATCAAATAACCACCATTACATGTTATGTAGACCAGTGGTCCCCAACAACCGGGCCGGTACCGGTCCGTGGCCCGGTACCGGTCGGTGGATCGATTGGTACCGGGCCGCACAAGAATAAAAAAATTAAAAAACTTTTTTTTTTTTTATTAAATCAACATAAAAAACACAATATACACTTACAATTAGTGCAGCAACTCAAAAAACCTCCCTCCCCCATTTACACTCATTCACACTCATTCGCACAAAAGAGTTGTTTCTTTCTGTTATTAATATTTCTGGTTCCTACATTATATATCAATATAGATCAATACTGTCTGCAGGGTAAGCACACATGTTTGTATTGATTGTATTTTTTTATGAAAAAACCCCCAAAACCCCCCCCCCCCCCCCCCCCCCCCCCCGTCCGTGGGACAAATTTTCAAGCGTTGATCGGTCCGCAGTTACAAAAAGGTTGGGGACCACTGATGTAGACAACAAGGATGTGTTTTAAATGTAGAAAAAAGTCATAATAGTTCCCCTTTCAGTATGGGGTGGAACTTTTACTTTGATGTATGGCGTGTATATAGTAATGTTGACCCACAATTATTTAAAATATGGCAATACTGTATAAACAACGCTTTGTTGCCCCCAGTACCAGGGTTTTCCGGGCTAATGAGGTGAAAATACAAGAAGATATGAAAACAATGGAGTTCTTCTCACCATGGAGGCGACAGGGAAAAGGTAGGGGTGGTTGCAGCACTTCTTCAGATCCATCATGATGTTGAGCAGAGAGACCTGGTTTCCTCCGCTTTTTGAGTTAAGAGCCTCAAAGTTCTTGGTAAGAATCAGCTTATAGTATTTTCTGTGTTGAAATAAGAAAACACGAGAATAAAGGAGAACTCTCAGCAGGACCAGTGAGCGACCGGTGTGTCGTACTTCTGCATGGGGCTCAGTTCCACTCGTACAATCAGCTCTGTCTTGGCGGGCATGTTCTTGAAGACATCAGCCTTTAGCCTCCGCAGCATGTGAGGACCCAGCAGGTCATGGAGTTTCTTGATCTGATCTTCCTTGGAGATGTCGGCAAACTCCTCCAAGAAGCCCTCGAGGTTGCTGCACAGTTATTAATTAAGGGGGACCTACAGTATGATGAATTTACTCGTTTTTGACTTGTAAATGTTGTTTCAATGTTGGATACTCGTGTTAAACAAGGCCAAAGCATCAAATGTTGTTCTGTCTCCCTGTAATGTTTGTCTGCTCTTTAAGGGGATTGTGCTGAAAATCTTAATTTCCCCTCGGGGATTATTAAAGTATTACTGATTCTTATTTCTGATTCTGAAATCATAAGGTTCATGCATTTGGCCGTGAGCTTGCACGCAGTTTTGGATGCCTCTGTTTGCGGAGTTATGGGTTATTTTTAACGGGGAATCTGGTCATTTTTATTATTATTACTATTATTATAGGCCATTTCTTAACAGAAAGCCTCCTCCCCCTCTGCTGAGCCGACCAGCTAAGACTGCTGCCGTTGGAACTTCCATATATTCCTTCGAGTTTCATGCCCTCCCGCCTGCTCTATGACTAAAATAAATACTATAAAATAAACACTTATACACGTCTGGGCAACTTTGAATTTAGATTAGCCGCTGAACTCGGACGGAACAAAAGGCCCCATTGTGACAATACGACTTGGTTTGAAGAAACATTAGAGAAGGTGCATAAAGTATAATTTTTATCTAAGTTTGGAATGTGCATAATAACACAGATGTGCGGCATGCAGTGAAATTAGCAGTGTTGTATCGATCGGAGTCGGCAGGTGTACTTAATGTTGTGACCAGGTGAATATCTACGGTACACTGTTTGTGAAGTTTATTTTCGACCGTGACAGAAAAAAATCGTGGGGACGTTCGTCGTCAAGATATATATTTAACGGTGTACATTTACAAATTCTGATACTTTTGGAGAGGGTGGGGCGTGGTTTCATTTGCAGTCAAGAGATGTGTTATTTTAACCACAAGGAAGTGTTTTAAATGTACATTAAAATCCTCATATGTCTTCTTCAAGGCATCATTTTGATGTGAAAGTTTGTGTGTGCGTGTCGTACTTGAAGCGGTTTGGCGTGAGAAAGTTGAGCAGGTGAAAAAGCTCCTCCAGGTTGTTCTGTAGCGGCGTTCCTGTCAGCAGCAGCTTGTGGTCAATCTTGTAGTCGTTCAGTCGCCTGAAAAACTGCAGAAGAGTTGTTTTTACACAGTATGTCCAAAAGAGGGCGCTGACTAGTACAGCGGAACCCAGTTTATTTGTGAAGTGCATTCACACACACACTGCAGTCTTTTTAGTCTAAAGTACCTTGGACTGATTGTTTTTAAGGCGGTGAGCCTCATCCACCACCAGACATGCCCAGTCGATGGACTTCAGGGCCGTCTGGTCGATGGTCACCAGCTCATAGGAGGTCAGCAGCACGTGGAACTTAATAGGAGTATCTCTCTGCATGAGTGAAGAATGTTTGATGATGTGATTTGTCAATGAAATATATTTGAGGGGAGAACGTTGTGTCTCACCCGCATCTTGAAAGACTTCTTTCCTCCCTTCACGACCGAGTCGTCAAACGATAACTCGTTCTCTCTGATGATGGCTCGGCTGTCCTTATCGCCCGTGTAGGTCACCACGTAGAAGTCGGGTGCCCACATCTCAAACTCCCGCTCCCAGTTGATGATGGTGGAGAGTGGGGCGCTAACCAGGAAGGGACCCTTTGTGTGACCCTGGGGAATGAGAGTGCAACTCCTTTTAGTTGTTGACAACCCAATTGCAAAAGTTACGCACATTATAAAAAAGAGCAGAGAAGAATAAACAATGATGGGTATCAAGAACACGCAAATACACTCTTTATAACAAAATGTATGGATCTGTTGCAGTATAAGATATATTTGAAGCAAGACACAACCACCAAATATCCAAAACATGTTCAAAGATAGAGATAGAAAATATAATTTGAGGGGTAAATTGAATAAAGAAGAAAAATTGCCTATCGGTTTGTGGGGCGAATCAGTTGGATAAGGAAATCAAACAAAGCAATAACATCAGTCAATTTAAAAAGAAATACAAAACAAATATTTTTCACAGGTACAACAAAGAGGAAACATGTCATGATCTGTGGTTTGGATCATGTTTTATGTTATTTTCTGTTTAAGACTCTAGTTCCTGGTTGCACTTCCTTGTTTGTTTTGTCACCATGGTTACTCATTGTGTTCACCTGTCTCTGATTAGTACTCGCCCGCTCACCTGCTTCCCGAGCACTAATCAGAGGCATTATTTAAGCTCGTCTTTGCCAGTCAGTTGGCCTGGCTTCATTGTTTGCGTCACACCTATGCCACGTAAATGTTGTTTATTCCATGTCATAGTCTATGCTAGTGATGGGTTGATGAGGCGTCATGAAGCGTTTCGACACATTGCAAAACTGTATTGATACTGTGTCGATACTGTGTCACTAAATACTGACATCTGCTGGACATTAAAAATCCCTACAGGCATCCTATGGACCGACTCAACTGACACTGATTTTATGACCTAGTATATACAATAACATAAACCAAGTCATTGTATTTCATTTAGGATTATTTAATATCTTCATTTAAATAAAAATATATTTTTATCTTTTTTAGATACAGTTAAGAAATAATGTGAACATGTATCATAACATGGAAATATAAGAGAACGTGTTGTGAATGAGGATGCTTGTGGACTGGGAATTTTTATTTTTATTTTTTTTACACATTTTTATTTAAAAAAAACCAGTTTTTCCAACGTATTAAATTTTAGACGATTTCTCTTCTTAGTTATTATTTCTCCAGCTGTAAAAAAGACCCACTCACAGGGCACAGAGGAGGCGTCAGTGCGACACAATTCGCGTATCGGTCACGTGAACGAAACAGCTCATGATCGGTCACGTGACTTTCTAAAAGCGGTACGCGCACCGACACAGGGTTTTGCTCTATGAGCTCGACGCATGCGCCGATGCATCGGTGTTGCCGGACCCATCACTAGTCTATGCTAAGTCTTAGCTTCCTATGTGAAAGGCACGCTTGCCTTTTTGTTGTTATGCCTGCATTTTTTGTAGTTTGGTGATTTATGTTAAATAAATCAAATCCTACCTTCACGCTGTCGTCCGGAGCCGTCCATTTTTGCGTCTTGGGAGAACAACCGCGCAGCAAGCTGCACCCCCGCCGTGACAAAACATTAATTATCTTAAGGATATAAAGTATTTATACAAACTACAGTTGATGAAATGATGAGTGGGTTTATTATTGTGAGTATGTGTGAATTAAATTAAATGACATGTACTTAATATTGTTTAGTGTCAGGTGATTATGTATTGTATTGATTATTAAGAATCAAAATATCTGAGTGATGGGACAGGACAATATAAACTTTTGCTACTTCCTGCTGTTTTTCGGACACACTATGTTTCTTTGTTTCTGTTAACTACTGTATTATTACTATTGTTTTTTGTAGATTAAGAGATGTTTGAATTGTGTATATGGTTTATTTTGTTCGAAATTAATTGGTGAACTGAACTGAGCCAACTTAACCTGTGTTCTTTGTTTTACTAAAAACTGTTCGCTTACGTCAACGTCGGCATACATGGTTGACAGCTTTGGTCAAAATCAAATTTAAAATCAGAAGTTTTGTTTGAAAAGTCTGTCCGTTAATTTGTAACGTAATTGTTATCATTAAGCAGTGTGAAACAACCACAGCACCGTACCGGTCTAGTTACATAGCATTAAAACGCACAATGTTCATTGCAAAATAATAAAAATAAACCTCTTGGATACAACCACAGCAACTTTCGGTTTTGTCAATAACCATTGATATTGACGTTAGTTGTGGGTTGTCAACATAAGCGGTTTCACTATATTAACATTTTGTGGTCAGACAAAAAGTAGGAAAAGATGGGTACCTCTTTAAAGAGAGAATAGAGGAAGACAATGGTCTGGATGGTCTTGCCAAGACCCATCTCATCCGCCAGAATGGTGTCGGTTCCCTGAGCCCATGAAAAGCGAAGCCAATTGAGACCCTCCATTTGGTACAGGTGTAGGGTGCCGCCCGTCAACGTCACAAAGTCTGGCTGCTCCTCGTATTTGATCGTAGGCTGCAAGGAGAAGTTCAACCAGGAAGTAAAATGGAAGTCAATTTAGACTGGGGCACAGTGAGCTCACATCAGTGACTGGTGAGGCGGGAGACTCGTCTTCGTCCTCCTGACTCTTACTCCTCATCCTCCTGGGTTTGTCCGGGTCTTCCTTCATGATGGAGTCTCTTTTAGAGCAGCAACAATAAGTAAAACGTGAGTACTAAATGAGCGCAGACCTCCATTGAGGTTGGGCCCAGAATTCAAATAGCCCACCTGTGTCTCCAGTAGTTGGTCTTGTAAATACCAAAGTCGGGGATGTCCATGTCATCTCGTTCCCAAGTGCACTGATCATAGGTCAGGTCTCTCCATTTAACCAGGTAGTGGTAGATGCCCTTTTTATCAACACTGAAGCAAACAGCAGCAATGAGGTCATCACTTAAATGAACACACACTAGATAAAGTGGAAGCTGTTTGTCGACGTCCCTTTGACGACTTCACTCTTATTGACATAAGCGGTTGGCGACATTGCCTGCGCATTTGCTAACCTGATGACCTGAGCTGATTTAAACAGTCACGTTTTAGTAATAAGAATAATTAAACGGGTTCCACTATACTATGTACTATTGCATATACTACACTCTACCTGTGGTTGATGATGCGATGGATTATCATCCACTCAGGCTTGATGCCGTATTTGTAGTACTTCTCTTCAAGGATGGCATATTGCGGGTCTTTAGCCCTCCTCTTCTCGCTCTTTCCCATCCCGTTCTCATCCTCGCCGCCCGAGACGTAGTCCAAACTGGGAGGTTCGTCCATATCTGTCTTCCTCTGGTAATTTCTGTACATCACTGAGTGGAAGATCTCCAACTGGCAGGCAGCAAAAAGGGGGACATTTCTTAAAATAATTTTTCTCAATGTAACTGTTGGGGGATGCACGTAATACCTGCTGGGGCCCTTATCGTACACAATAATCCTAAGGGCCCCCTATCCCATCCTAAAGCGTCGCTGCCCTATACAAACACACTTGGTATGTTTACATGGACTAAAAATACACACTATTGCATGAATTTGGTTGAAACCAGTTTTTTAAAACACAAGTGAAAACCCTAGTTAAGTTTTTGACCATAAAAGATGGGATTATACCTCGACTACATTATAGCTATATAACCCCCAAAATAATTAGGTTTTTTATGGATTATTTTCTTATTACAAAAAAGTGCCAACAAATTCAATACAAAGTGTCTAAAATATTAATTCAAATAATCATATTTTTAAGTTTCTAACCTAAATTAAGGGGCCTTAAACACACTACAGTTTTGGGAAATGAGAGGCAAAACTACATAACTTGTACATAACTTTCTCCTATGCTGCCATAGACAGATTAAATAAATGTTTCACCTTTCTTCCATCATCTCATTCTTGTTCCAAAATGCTGATGCTGTGTGTAAATGTCTGTGTTGAGTGAAATGCTCAAAGCTACAGTAGGTTTGTTGCTATCCAGGTGGAACAAACCATTTTGTATTTTTGATAGGGGACATATATATAATAGTCTTGGATATTTTTTTTTTATTTCCTCCATCCATTTTCTATTTTCTTGTCCCTTACGGGGTCACAGGGAGCTGCTGGAGCCTATCCCAGCTGCACACGGGCGGAATCAAGCAACCTTATTGTTCAATAATAAGGTTATATTTATGTTATCTGAACATTTATGATGTCGTTATTTTATAACTTACATATTTAGATGACATTAAAAAATATTCATACTTTACAAAATCCCAGTGGCCCCAGTACAACATCCCCACTTTCCCCTCCACATCCACGCCCCTGAGTACCTGCAGCTCAGTGATCCATGTACAGTGCCAGTAGGACTGTCCCACCAACTTGACAAAGAATTCCCGCTCAGCTCTGCCCTTCATAGGTGGCGGAGGAGGTTCATCAGGTGGCGCATCAGGGGCAGGCGGCACGGGAATGGGAGCCGGGGGTTCGCCCCACCGCCAGTGAAGGATCTTCTGTACTCGTCCTTTAATCGGTGGACACTGGAAGAATAACACAAAGAATTACAAGACATTTTAGGACATTTTCCTAATGTTTAGCAGTAAATTAAACCAAAAACAACAGCCTAAAGGCAGGAGGTGTGTGTAAAATATAGTACTCCAATCATGGAGGTTGGTTAATTGGTGCAGTTGAGGCACAAACTGGAGGTGGCCGGATCAAACCAAATATAAATAATATTGACACCATGGGTAGTATCAGTATTGAAACGACACTAGCACTATATATATAGAGAGAGACAGAGAGAGAGAGAGAGAGAGAGAGAGAGAGAGAGAGAGAGAGAGAGAGAGAGAGAGAGAGAGAGAGAGAGAGAGAGAGAGAGAGAACCCAGGTGGAAAATGTCTTAAGTCTGTGTGTTTATGTCTGTAAAAGAGCGTTTGTATCCATTTTGTGTTGAGCTGTTTAGAAAAGCGTAATGTTTAATGTGCAAATAGTAACATATGTTAGGGATGGAACGGTATAAAAATTCCTGTCAAAATTATCGTGACCAAAATCATCACGATTATCAATATTATTATGTTATTAGTGCTCGAAAAGTACTTATACACACTCTGAAATCTTTTGATTTGTTTATCAGCGAAAATAAATGGACCCACTGTTAGAAAGTCCACTATTTTGCATGTTTTGTGTTTCTTATGCGTCACGGATAAGAGTATTGTGGCGGGCATTATGACGTCCTACTCTGTTCAGCGGTCCTTGAACGCACCGTAACAACACCTCTGTGTCATATTTCTCTGAATATAGAACAATCGCTCTGGTCTAAGAGAGCACAGCTTTTAGGTTCAATATGCACAATCCTCAGACACCAATGTGTTTGTATAATTGGGGTATGTCGTTTCCTAATGGGGAGAGGCGTTATTGTCTCTTGTTTTCATGTTAACATTTAAGATAGCAAGCTAGCGGCAGTCCTTCTGTGACTTTATTAAAGTGCGGCTATCAATCACTGTTTTTGGATAATTTCTATTTAAACAGGTAATACTAACCGTGAGAGTTTTACTGTAGTTATTATTATTATTGTTTATCGTTACATCCCTAGCCTAAATCAAACAAATTGTCCAGTCCCATGTTGGTTTACATTTTAATGAGATAAACTTATATTAAGATAAAAAACTTTTTTGTGCGATTACTCATGATTCATTTTTAGTTAATTAAGGACAAATGCTATTAATCGTGATTAAAATTTCTAATCGTTTGACAGCCCTAATTTATATATTGTTTAATTGTTCACAAATAATACATTCAAAATATTTAAGAATATTTGATTATAATGTGATAATAATCATGATCAACAAATTAAGGCAAAATCACAGAAACATTGAAAGGTATCAGTATCGAAAACACTAGGCCTGTATTGATTTGGTATTGGATCAATACCAGAATATGCAGTATCGCCCACTATTGGCAAAAACCAAACAACAAAGACGGACAAAGAGTCGTCATGCAAAGGAAGCACATCACGTGACCATCATGCACGGCAGTGCCCGAGTAGAACATTAAATCACTAACCGTGCATCGCGGACACAACCACTCTCCATTGGGGATCTCTGGCAGTGGAGGGTTTAGACAGTGGATGTGGTAGGAAGATGTGCAGGTGTCACAGCACAACAGTTCACCTCCGTCTTTACACACCCGGCAGAACTCAATGTGGTCGTCTTCCTCCTCGGCACTGGCAGGGACACCGGCCCCAACCTCCAAGATGGTTCTGTCCTCCACGTCCTCTTCAAAGTCTTCAAAGTCCTCGTCTTTTGCTTCCCACTGGATACCTTCTTTTTCCTGTGAATAGTGTCAAAAGAATGAGCAAGGTGACGTTTAACATGAAAAGGAGGACGTCGTTGGACTCACGCAGTGTGGACAGCTCCAATTGCCCTCAGGAGCCTTGTCCATCTCAGGTTCCAGGCACACAAGGTGGTAAGCTCGTGGACACGTGTCACACAGGATGATCTCGCCACCCTGCTGACACACCTCGCAGTAGTCCTGATGGTCTGTTTCATAGCCGTCCCCTTCCTCCTCACCCACAACTGGAAAGGGCACACGAGTGGTACAAAATCTTCCTGAAGACCTGTTAGACTACACTTTGCTTACTTTTCTTCTTCTTCTTAGCCGGCCGCCCTCGCTTGTTCTTCTTGACGCGGCCAGAGCTGTCGGATCGAACCGAGGAGCTGTGAACGCTGGAGTCCTCCTGCTCCGACTCGTCCTCGTCCATGTCCTCACTCTGACAAAGATTGCAACGTTCTTACTTGGCAAGCTAACAGTCCATCCTATAATCCCTAAGAAACTCCACACTGACACTCACAGAGCAACTCTTCTTCCTCTTAGTGCATATCGGCGAAAGCTTGATACGAATGGGCGCCATCTTTTTAGCCTTGGCTGCAGCTAAAGCCTTTTTTTTGTCCGAGACTCGAGGACTTTTACTGCGCTTCTTGTAACCTGGACCTAGGGGACGGAAGGACGAGAAGAATGATTAAGGAATTGAAAGTCAAATAAGTTTTTAGAAGGTCTTCCCACCTTTGCCCTCTTTAGTCTTAGCCTTCCGAATGGGCGGGGGCTGCGGCGGGAGCGGCGGCTCAGGCAAGACAGTCGCCGCGGACACCTGTTCGGCGACAGCGATGGCGGCAGCTGCGGCGGCCGCAGCGACAGCAGCCCCATTGCCTTTGAAAGGGTTGTTGGAGCTAAACTCCCTCCATTTGGCGCCCAGGATTGTCATCATCTTAGACATGGGGATCTTAGGGTTCTTCTTGGCAATCATTGGCCTGGAAGGAGACATCACAATAAATTCAAATTGTTAGGTACCAAGCAAAGTCAATGGGAATTAGCATTAAAAAAGACAGCCGGTGTCTCATCTCAAAGCCGTCATCGATGAAAAGCAGCACAGTGCTTCTCCTAGATTTGCAGCTTTTGGTGGGAGCATAAACACGCAAAGCTTAGCCATCTGTATTATTATTGCTCTTGTATTATGACATTTGGGGTTTACACGAGCATGTGTGAGTTGGGAGAAATTGGACTGCTAGTCAATACAACAATACAAACAAAAAGATTTGTAAAATAATGCACAAAGTCAAAATATTTGCACGTCTTTGAATTAATGCGATCGCTCCTCGCACACTATACATGGGGTAGATGAGAACTTGTACACGCTACCATGAAATAAATAACTATTTGTGTCATCTTTAAATGTTACATGGTGATTAATTGAGATGTGAAGACATCAGAAGATTATTCTGATTGAAACATGTATTTTTTGTCAGGGGTTGAACATGACAGATCTACTGAAGAACATGATACAGCCATTTCAGATAACAGGCTCCATGTACAGTATCTTTCTGTATAATATTTACACATACTGCTATTATTTTACAAATGTACTTTTGCTCATAGCTTTTTATGTCTTTATGTATGTTTTATTTAAGCTATGACAGCTATTAAAAACGAATAAAGCTGTGTAAGGTACATGCACACGGGTGGAAGACAGGAGCATCACTCCCAGCTGCCTGGTACACATATGTGCACGTGGAGTGCGCGCACATAGACAAACAGTTTCAGAGATGCAAACAACAATTTGCATAGTACAATGTGCAAGATTATTTCATGATTTAAGGCTTATTTCACGACAAAACATTAAGTTATTCTCATACGAATGTTTGTTTCATTTTGTCTGATTTTAAATATAACGGACACATCATTGTACATGTAATATATCATTATATTGATGCACATTTTATATATACGGTACTGAATGTTAGGCAAAGTACATCCGCAAGTGACGCCATTTCTCCATGGCTTGGATTATAGACGTATGCACATTACGCTAAAAAAAAAGCATTGTCTGTTGTACACTAACAACAAGACAACATTCATACTTATACAAATCATAAACTCATTGCTGACATGTCTTTAAGTTTATTATGAACATTTCACACTTATTGTTGGATAGTTTTCCTATCCACACTACATAAAGCGGCTAACATCGAACTCTTCACTTGGCCAAGTCTCATGACAGAGTGAGACTTTTTCACCTTGACTACATATGATCTTGGTGCTGCATGGCTGATGTTGCTGCAGTCGCCTTTAGCAGTCTAATCTTACGACTCTTAGAACATGGACTACTTAATACTATCGAAATTGTCTCTTATTAATATCAAGGAAACATTTTTTCGCGATATATATCGTTATCGTTTAATCGCCCAGCCCAACCCTGTATATACAGAAATGACACGCTGATAAAGAAGATAGGGCTACAGTGGAACACGTTTATGATGACCTCTCTCGAATTTGCTGACTTACCACGCAGTTGTCGACTTAACCAAAACCAAAATAGGATATGTATAGACCGGTTCTATATTAAAAGACTTATGTTATGATTATGGATAATACAATTCCATTGAGTTCTTGGGGGTTACCTAACATGATGGTAGAGGAAACAATGCTGCTTCTTCTGACATGCGGAAGTTCCAAATAAAAAGTCACCTCATGAACTGACTGAAGGCTTTGTAGTTGGTGATCTCCCTGTAGTCTTCCTGGCTGAAGGTATGCGCTACATCCTCCAGACCCCACTCCTTAGCCAGCTGGGCGGAGGTCTTCTGCTCTACGGGCTGCTGACGAGCACAAAGTGCAGTCTTCACATGTTAATCGCAACGTTCTTTGTTATTGTTTCTACCTTAATGGTCTCTTCCGGACTGCTGTCTCGGTCCCCATCGTCCTTTTTCTTCTTCTTGGTTTTCTTCTCTTTCCTTTCTTTATGCTTCTTCTTCTTTTTTTTCTCACCCGATCCATAGTCGCTGGCAAGGCTGTCGGAGTTCTCGCCAAAGTCTCTGTCTGAGTCCCTCTCTACATCGCTGTCCTGAGCAGAGGACAACAGCGAAGAATAAGTCATGCCATATGTAGAGATTATGTAAGAACATATTGATCAACTTACAATCTTTTTGCGTTTTTTGGCCTTGACAGGTTTGCCCTCTTTGTCC
Source organism: Nerophis lumbriciformis (assembly GCF_033978685.3). Lineage (NCBI taxonomy): Eukaryota > Metazoa > Chordata > Actinopteri > Syngnathiformes > Syngnathidae > Nerophis > Nerophis lumbriciformis. The sequence goes on from NC_084552.2 coordinate 42,718,059, forward strand.
TTCTTCTTGGCGTCTTTCTTCTTCGGCCGTCCTTTCTTTTTGCAAGTGACTTCCCTATCTGATATGTCTGCCTCCTCGTCTTGGAGTGTAAGCAGAAAGAAAGTTGTCAATTTCCAATAAACATTGTAGATTTATTTCACAGTGTGACAGATTGATGAAAAACAATGCACAACCTCAGAGTGAACTGATCAATTAAAATATAATGTGTGCATTAGATTCATAGTAATATTTATATGCAATATTTATGGAATATACTTTAAAGCATGATTCTGCAATGCACTAAATTCATCAATTGGAATTTCAATACCACTTCCATTACTTTTAATTTGGATTGCAATTCTATTTCCTGTTTGCAATTTAAATTCATATTCATATATTTTTTAAGTACTTCAGCAAAAAGTGTTATTATAATTTTTTTTATTTCATCCTTCTTTCTTCTGGTGGTATGTTTTACTTGATTACCGTTCACTTAATTTTATATGTTATTATTCACAATTTGTGTGCTGTTTCTGTTTTTATATACTGTGTTTACAGCTGCTAAAAGTTTGCACTGTCCACTTGCTATTTGCTGCTATAATTGCTGCGCTACGTGCCTTGAATTACCACCCTGGTACAATATTTTTTAAGTTATAAAAGTTAATTTACAGTTGCATTTTTAGCCATTTTAGTTGAATTTGGATGTTTGCACAAGCCTGCTATGTTCATCAATAAAATGACATATATTGTATTTACAATGCTGTGTACGTCAGCACTGACTTGCATGGAGCCCAGAAAACAACATGAGCGTTTCTTACTCATACGCCACTCTTTGAAATGAAACAAACACATTGAGACTCAATAATATCATCACTTTTGTTCTGTTGTTAAACAAGGTTTAAATACATGATATAAGGTTGCACGTTTCTTACGTCACAAACAAAAAAGCTCAGTTTTACTTGTCTATACTCAAACGCAAGATTTTAAAACTCACCACTTTGGTTGGAGTTTTCCAAAAGTTTTTAAGAACAAAATCTATGTTTGCATGCGGATGAGATGCCAAAACGCAAAGAAAAATGTGCGTTATTAAGATACATCTTTTAGTTTAGACATGGCCTTAGTTGCTGCTTGACCTCATCCTATGATACTAGTGTTTTTTGTTCCGACTTTTACCACTCTTCTTAGAGGATAAACAAACTCTATTGTTTATTTTTCTGATAGGCACATTATTTTTGACCTATGTGACCTATGTACAGTATGTGTTATCTACTCTAATTCCCAGCAAGCAAGCAAATCTTTTTAATTGTATGTTACAAATGTAAAATATCAAAAGTGATTAACAGATACAAGGTTGAAAACATGTAATCATTAAATGGCTGTGTGCATGCACACATACAGTATATACAGTACATATGTGCATGTATATAACATATTACTTATATATTGCTTCACACACAAACTGGATTTGGCAGCTGTGTCCTGGGGTCACATGTTTTTGACAGGTTTCAAGTCAAGTTCTTCAACAGCAAAATCCAAGCTAATGTTATGTTTCACTGGTATACTGCCTGTTAGTGAGTGCTGCGTTCAAATGCGCTATGTACTACCATGTGTTGTATGATGGCCAACACGGGAAAAACGAACCAAACACAGAAATGATCCCAATCCAAAAACACACAAACACCATAAAACAAATGCAACAGGAAATTGTTGCCATCACATTAACACCGCAAGATCGAAAACAAATGTGAAAGAAAAATATTGCAAATGCCAACAACACATGCATAATGGGAGTTAATTTGAGTCTTTACTACAAAAACTTTACTTTTTTTTTTTACAATGATTTCATGCAACTTAATTTTTTGCATTAGAATTTTGTGAATTACATTTTTTTTCATTGAATAAAAATGTGTGAGCAAAAGTGTGTTTAAACTTAGAATACAGTGTTTTAAAATCCAATGTGTAAAAATTCAGTGCAAAAGGATATTGTATGAAATGTTAATATAAAAAAATATTGTTTAAGTACAGAAATATTCAATGCATAAAAATTATGTGCATAAAAATTCAGTGCACAAATATCCGTTCAAAACTCAAGACTCCCGAGCAGCAAATTAGGAATGAAGCAATAGACCCAGTCTCAGAACCAGCCAATGAGGTGCTTCAGTCCTAATTAACTGGAAGTAGGTTTCGAGTTTTAAAGCAACAAATATTTCTGCATTTAATGTTTTTTACTGAATTTTTCTGCACTGAAAATGTTTGTGCTGAAAGTTTCTGAACAAAATTTTTTACACTGAATTTTAAAACCTTATATTTCAACAAACTCAGTTTTTAGACACACAAATATGTTCAATGAAATTGTCAGCATTATTTGAAGTAAAAAATTCAGTTCACAAAATTCAAATGCAAAAATTAAGTTACATAAATTCAGCGACCAAAAAAAGCTTTCGTAATAAAGACACATAATCCATCCATCCATCCATCTTCTTCCGCTTATCCGAGGTCGGGTCGTGGGGGCCGCAGCCTAAGCAGGGAAGCCCAGACTTCCCTCTCCCCAGCCACTTCGTCCAGCTCCTCCCGGGGGATCCCGAGGCGTTCCCAGGCCAGCCGGGAGACATAGTCTTCCCAACGTGTCCTGGGTCTTCCCCTTGGCCTCCTACCGGTCGGACATGCCCTAAACACCTCCCTTGCTAACATGCTATTTAGGCTAGCTGTATGTACATATTGCATCATTATGACTTATTTGTAGGTATGTTTGAGCTCATTTAATATCCTTTACTTTTATCCTCTTTGTATATAATTTAGTTTTGCATGTCTCATGACACATTTCAGATAGTTGTTTGTGTGTCATGTTGTTCCAGATCATAGCAAACATTACCTAGCTTGCCAAAGATTGTAATAAATCTATTAAAAGAAGTCAGCCTGCTGTTCCTTTTAAGTTGGACACACGTATCTATATCTTTGGTCATTAAAAGCCAGTAATTTCCAGGAGTTATCTCACCTTCTGAGTTGCCTCTGATTTACTAATGGTTTCTAAAAATGTGTAGAATAAATATTACATTTCAACATTTCTGTCAACGAAGATTTGCGTCAGCCTGCAACACATAGTAATTTTGATAGTAGGCTATTATAGCTAATATAGACACTTAAGTCATGTGTTGCCTTCATTATAACACTTTTTTAAGGCTTTTTTTTTCATTGAATAAAAATGTGTGAGCAAAAGTGTGTTTAAACTTAGAATACAGTGTTTTAAAATCCAATGTGTAAAAATTCAGTGCAAAAGGATATTGTATGAAATGTTAATATAAAAAAATATTGTTTAAGTACAGAAATATTCAATGCATAAAAATTATGTGCATAAAAATTCAGTGCACAAATATCCGTTCAAAACTCAAGACTCCCGAGCAGCAAATTAGGAATGAAGCAATAGACCCAGTCTCAGAACCAGCCAATGAGGTGCTTCAGTCCTAATTAACTGGAAGTAGGTTTCGAGTTTTAAAGCAACAAATATTTCTGCATTTAATGTTTTTTACTGAATTTTTCTGCACTGAAAATGTTTGTGCTGAAAGTTTCTGAACAAAATTTTTTACACTGAATTTTAAAACCTTATATTTCAACAAACTCAGTTTTTAGACACACAAATATGTTCAATGAAATTGTCAGCATTATTTGAAGTAAAAAATTCAGTTCACAAAATTCAAATGCAAAAATTAAGTTACATAAATTCAGCGACCAAAAAAAGCTTTCGTAATAAAGACACATAATCCATCCATCCATCCATCTTCTTCCGCTTATCCGAGGTCGGGTCGTGGGGGCCGCAGCCTAAGCAGGGAAGCCCAGACTTCCCTCTCCCCAGCCACTTCGTCCAGCTCCTCCCGGGGGATCCCGAGGCGTTCCCAGGCCAGCCGGGAGACATAGTCTTCCCAACGTGTCCTGGGTCTTCCCCTTGGCCTCCTACCGGTCGGACATGCCCTAAACACCTCCCTTGCTAACATGCTATTTAGGCTAGCTGTATGTACATATTGCATCATTATGACTTATTTGTAGGTATGTTTGAGCTCATTTAATATCCTTTACTTTTATCCTCTTTGTATATAATTTAGTTTTGCATGTCTCATGACACATTTCAGATAGTTGTTTGTGTGTCATGTTGTTCCAGATCATAGCAAACATTACCTAGCTTGCCAAAGATTGTAATAAATCTATTAAAAGAAGTCAGCCTGCTGTTCCTTTTAAGTTGGACACACGTATCTATATCTTTGGTCATTAAAAGCCAGTAATTTCCAGGAGTTATCTCACCTTCTGAGTTGCCTCTGATTTACTAATGGTTTCTAAAAATGTGTAGAATAAATATTACATTTCAACATTTCTGTCAACGAAGATTTGCGTCAGCCTGCAACACATAGTAATTTTGATAGTAGGCTATTATAGCTAATATAGACACTTAAGTCATGTGTTGCCTTCATTATAACACTTTTTTAAGGCTTTTTTTTTCATTGAATAAAAATGTGTGAGCAAAAGTGTGTTTAAACTTAGAATACAGTGTTTTAAAATCCAATGTGTAAAAATTCAGTGCAAAAGGATATTGTATGAAATGTTAATATAAAAAAATATTGTTTAAGTACAGAAATATTCAATGCATAAAAATTATGTGCATAAAAATTCAGTGCACAAATATCCGTTCAAAACTCAAGACTCCCGAGCAGCAAATTAGGAATGAAGCAATAGACCCAGTCTCAGAACCAGCCAATGAGGTGCTTCAGTCCTAATTAACTGGAAGTAGGTTTCGAGTTTTAAAGCAACAAATATTTCTGCATTTAATGTTTTTTACTGAATTTTTCTGCACTGAAAATGTTTGTGCTGAAAGTTTCTGAACAAAATTTTTTACACTGAATTTTAAAACCTTATATTTCAACAAACTCAGTTTTTAGACACACAAATATGTTCAATGAAATTGTCAGCATTATTTGAAGTAAAAAATTCAGTTCACAAAATTCAAATGCAAAAATTAAGTTACATAAATTCAGCGACCAAAAAAAGCTTTCGTAATAAAGACACATAATCCATCCATCCATCCATCTTCTTCCGCTTATCCGAGGTCGGGTCGTGGGGGCCGCAGCCTAAGCAGGGAAGCCCAGACTTCCCTCTCCCCAGCCACTTCGTCCAGCTCCTCCCGGGGGATCCCGAGGCGTTCCCAGGCCAGCCGGGAGACATAGTCTTCCCAACGTGTCCTGGGTCTTCCCCTTGGCCTCCTACCGGTCGGACATGCCCTAAACACCTCCCTTGGGAGGCGTTCGGGTGGCATCCTGACCAGATGCCTGAACCACCTCATCTGGCTCCTCTCGATGTGGAGGAGCAGCGGCTTTACTTTGAGCTCCTCCCAGATGACAGAGCTTCTCACCCTCTCTCTAAGAGAGAGACCCGCCACCCGGCGGAGGAAACTCATTTCGGCCGCTTGTACCCGTGATCTTGTCCTTTCGGTCATAACCCAAAGCTCATGATCATAGGTGAGGATGGGAACGTAGATCGACCGGTAAATTGAGAGCTTTGCCTTCCGGCTCAGCTCCTTCTTCACCAAAACGGATTGATACAGCGTCCACATTACTGAAGACGCTGCACCGATCCGCCTGTCCATCTCACGATCCACTCTTCCCTCACTCGTGAACAAGACTCCGAGGTACTTGAACTCCTCCACTTGGGGCAGGGTCTCCTCCGCAACCCGGAGATGGCATTCCACCCTTTTCCGGGCGAGAACCATGGACTCGGACTTGGAGATGCTGATTCTCATCCCAGTCGCTTCACACTCAGCTGCGAACCGATCCAGTGAGAGCTGAAGATCTTGGCCAGATGAAGCCATCAGGACCACATCATCTGCAAAAAGCAGAGACCTAATCCTGTAGCCACCAAACCGGATCCCCTCAATGCCTTGACTGCGCCTAGAAATTCTGTCCATAATAGTTATGAACAAAATAACCTCCATAAACGCAAACCTCAAAAGAAACTGCATGTGAGAAACTCTGCAAGTTGACGGAACAAAAGGGAAGTTTTGAGGGGTGAAAATGTTTGTCTTGGTCAAGGCTTGGTCTCAATATTTGACAATATTAGAGAGCAGCTTTTACCTAGCTCAAGTTAGCATTAGAATGAGACCAATGAGTGCGATACCACCTATTTTCGTATTGATGCGATACCAAATAAATACTGGGCCAAAACAAAAAGTGTGGGAATTAACACTTATTTGTGAACGATTTAACAATATACATATATAACTATATGGGGAAATGTAACAATTGTAAGAACACAGTACAATGTATTCCCTTTTAATACATACAGATAAAAGCAAAATACTGTAAGTACAAAGAACAACTCTGACTGGCTCTTTGAGTTTGTAATCAATATACCAATATAAATATCCATAATATATTTTAACAACCCAATAAAACAGATATATTTTTAAATAAACAGAAAAAATAACTGAACATCATTCTCATCACAATATAGTACCAATCTGATAACGAGAAACCCTGCACTAAAATTGATAATATCGATTGCCAGTGTGCATAAAAATTGCTGTCCAACGCTACTGAGCACGTGCACTCATGCGCATCAATGCTTAAGGTTTCCTCCAATAAAATAACCATATAGCAATTAAGATAAAAAACGGAAACCAACCACAACAAAAATTGTATTAATCTTGATTAACCTAAAATACATGTATGATTGTTTGTCTGTATGAATGAATCAATGTCAACAATAAGTATTTTCCAAAGCTCATCTATGAATAATAATAAAAACTACAAAAGTATTTGCTCCAGGACTTATTCAGGACATTTTCTGAAAGTTTCATCAAAATCTGTCCATTACTTATGTTGCTAACAATCAAGTTACGCAACTGGTTGCGTTATTTTATGAAGCAGCACATTTTTTCAGAACAACGGATCAAACTGGCTCCCGTGGCAAACTTCTGTTTTTATCTTGTGAACTTGCAGAATGTATCTCATGCAGTTGTTTTTGGTGTCTGTGTTTTTTTGTGAATTGTTTTTGATCCTGCAGGGTTTACTGTATGTGATTGCAACATTTTCAATATGGAACATTTTCCCCATTGCATTAGTTTTCTGGCGTTTGTGTTTAGAGCAGTGATTCTCAAACAGTGGTACATGAAGGCTCTATCTCAGTGGTTCTTAACCTGGGTTCGATCGAACCCTAGACTCATCATGTAAATAAAAACTTCTCCCTATCGGCGTATTATGGATACAGCAACAGCAGAAGTCACACTGATTTGCAGGTGTGTAATTTGTTGTGAGTTCATGCACTGTGTTGGTTTTGTTCTTTGAACAAGGTGATGTTCAAGCACGGTTCATTTTGTGCACCAGTAAAAAAAAACATAACTTTGTCTTGAATTTGAAAAAAACAAAACATTTTATTTTTCACTAAAGAAGGGTTCGATGAATGCGCATATGAAACTGGTGGGGTTCGGTACCTCCAACAAGGTTAAGAACCACTGCTCTATCTAGTGCGGTGGTCAGCAACCTGCGGCTCTCGAGCCGCATGCGGCTCTTTAGCACCGTCCTAGTGGCTTCCTGGAGCATTTTTAAAAAAGGATTGAAAATGGAAAAATATGGGGGAATTTTTTGTTTTTGTTTGAGTATGTTTTTTGTTTGAGGACAAACCTTCACAATTGTTAGAAAGCCCACTGTTTAATATGTTTGTGTTTATGCTTTACTGATAACAGTATTTGGCGAACATCGTTTTGTCCCACTAATTTCAGCGGTTCTTGAACACACCATAGTGTGGACTGTGACGCAACAGTTTTTTTACCTGTAGAATCTTCCACTCCTGTTTTGTCTCATTTTGTCCACCAAACATTTTATACTGTGCGTGAATGCACAAAGGTGCGCTTTGTTGATGATATTGACTTGTTGGAGTGCAAATCAGGCATATTTGGTCAGTGCATGACTGCAAGCTAATCAATGCTAACATGCTATTTAGGCTAGCTGTATGTACATATTGCATCATTATGACTTATTTGTAGGTATGTTTGAGCTCATTTAATATCCTTTACTTTTATCCTCTTTGTATATAATTTAGTTTTGCATGTCTCATGACACATTTCAGATAGTTGTTTGTGTGTCATGTTGTTCCAGATCATAGCAAACATTACCTAGCTTGCCAAAGATTGTAATAAATCTATTAAAAGAAGTCAGCCTGCTGTTCCTTTTAAGTTGGACACACGTATCTATATCTTTGGTCATTAAAAGCCAGTAATTTCCAGGAGTTATCTCACCTTCTGAGTTGCCTCTGATTTACTAATGGTTTCTAAAAATGTGTAGAATAAATATTACATTTCAACATTTCTGTCAACGAAGATTTGCGTCAGCCTGCAACACATAGTAATTTTGATAGTAGGCTATTATAGCTAATATAGACACTTAAGTCATGTGTTGCCTTCATTATAACACTTTTTTAAGGCTTTTCATTTTTTGCGGCTCCAGACAGGTTTGTTTTTTGGTCCAATATGGCTCTGTCAACGTTTTGGTTTGCCAACCGCTGATCTAGTGGTATGCCAGATAATCATTTAATTAAGTGATTAGTGTTTTATTTTCCAATATTCAAATACAGTGTTACTGTTCAATGTGTATATAATATTACAGTGGCCAAAATATTAAATATGCTTGTTAAATCAATCCTCTGCCTTGTTTTTAGTAAATATTTAGAACTACAACGCTACTGTATTTTAATGTTTAATGTCCTTATGGTAGTATTTGGAGAGGCAAATGTTTTGTGAGGTGGCACTTGGTGAAAAAAGTTTGAGAACAGCATGCTTTAAAGCGTTTGGACCTTGAGTCAAGTCCACAGCAAACTCATCCATAGACCTTGTGTGTTTGCTGACTGGATTATTGTAATTAAGAACCCTTGTATTCAATGGCAAACCTCTGTTAAAAGATAGAAGCTATGATAATGAAAGTATGATTTCTAAGTGTTCTGAGGAACATGATAGCCTCCACAGAAGCACTCTAGCCTGCAAGTGGACCCAGGCTTTACTAAAAGTGCGTCTAATGTAACAGAGCTCCATCCAGACGAGAGGCTTTGATAGCAAACATTGATTGAGTGTCTGCCATTGTTGGCGCGCTCTCCCACGCCCACCTCCCCGCCTGGCTTTGCACAGCGCGCAGCCCGCCGACGGCGATTCGAGGGTCGGCCACCGTGCGCACGCGACCACGGTGATGAGAAGGCCGCCGACGGGTGAGCGCGTGTAGGTCGTGAGGAGGTTACGGTGCTCGCCGTGGCGTGTGACGTCTTTTATCCGCCTGCCCTCATCGGAATGAAGCAAACCGCTCCAAATAATAACTAGTCGAGGTGGGCGGGTCGATCCAGACGTCGACAATGCCAATACCAATGACAGCGAGATAGTGCTGTTGCAGTATTGGGTCGATACTAGCATGATGACAGTTGTATTTTTAAGTTCTCTTCTGGGTTTACTTTCACAATCTATGTTTTTGCTGTGTTGCTCAAATATATTGTAAATATATATGTAATGTTATGTAACTCACAGGACGGCTTTAGGTCATGTTTATGTTCACAGAAATTATTTTTCTAAACAAAATGTTATATGGACCTGTTACTTTTGAGTTATGTGCTATTTTAAAATGGAATGGCTTTGGTTAATAGACAACTTCCTCCTGCTCAATCAATCAATGTTTATTTATATAGCCCTAAATCACAAGTGTCTCAAAGGGCTGCACAAGCCACAACGACATCCTCGGTGCAGATCCCACATCAGGGCAAAGAAAAACTCAACCCAGTGGGATGACAATGAGAAACCTTGGAGATGACCGCGAGGTCCTGCTGAGTATCATACTACTTTATGTCGGTCGACTGATCCATCCTGTTTTTTTTCCCTTTAAAATTCCTATCAAGAAACCAACGTGGAGATTAGTTCATACTTCCTTAATTGGTTTTGCAGCCTGTCGCTAACAGATCAACTGCCTATTTGCGCATGTGCGGCGGTACCACTACTTGGACAAACTGCAAACTACAACTAAGATGTACGTTACAACCAAACAGCTGGTGTGTAATAAGTACATTGCTTACAGTATAAACACTTTGTAGGGCACAACAAAAGACAAGCTTTATCTTGATGGCAAATACTACTCCCTGACTGGGCAACACATCCAACCTGAAATGACAAACTGAAATGCGTCTCCACAGACATTTCAAGGATTTTGAGTCATTCTGCACTAGTGATGGGTACCTTCCACATTTGAACCGGTATGGTACCAATTTCCGTTATCTGGAAACGATACCGGTATTCAACGGTACAAATTTTACGTATTTCTGTGTGTTCACGAATGTTAATGTGTTTAATAATAAAAGCTAGTCTTTTTATTCAATTTATCAGTGGCCTGATAATGATGACTGGGCGGTCCAGTTGCTATATCTTAATTTCTTACACTTCTCATTGCAAGTATTATATAGTAGGCTTTGCATGCAGTTACAATTGCAAGATGTTAGATGGCGGTAGTGGCTACGCTACAGTGTGCCGAGCTATAGGAACTAGTCTTTGCCATGAAGCTGAATGTGTTGATCCTGTCTTTTGTTGCACCTTACAAAGTGTTATACTGTAAGTATTGTAGTTATTACACACCAGTTGTTTGATTGTAACATGTATCTTGGTTGTAATTTTCATTAGCAAATTTGGAGGTGTTGAAATCGCCATATAGAATCGCTAATGCTAATCTATAGCATGTCTATGGCAAATCCAATGTATAATAGCGTTGAACTAGCGCATTTTGAAAAGTGCTGCCTTACTGTATGTTTGAGTGTTTTCTATCAGGCATACTTGCTTTGTTGGCATGGTAAATTGTAACATGACCTACAGGCAAGCCGGCTGAGTCAGCTATGACTGCTGCTTGAGTGATTGTTTGCCCGCCAAGTGTTTTAAGTCTGCAACCGGAAATCACATGCAACAAAGGTAATGAAATAGGGCATTGACTGATTTTGCGTGAAACGAAATGGACGGAATTCTGTCGGTTACTATAAAAGGACCGAATTCGGTACCAACCTCTATTCTGCATTGCAAATGGGATACTTGCATTAAAGTTTTAATCAGATTTATACACATGAATGGATTTATCCGCCATAATGCATTAGTTTTAATAACCCTCAATGAAAGGGATTTGTTTTACATTCTCTAATATGGTTTTATTTATATATAGTTGAATTATTCATAAGCTTATTGATGACAACATACTAAAATCTATGTCCGGTGTTTTGTTCTGCTTTATTCAAGTAATCATCCATCCATCCATTTTCTACCGCTTATTCCCTTTGGGGTCGCGGGGGGCGCTGGAGCCTATCTCAGCTACAATCGGGCGGAAGGCGGGGTACACCCTGGACAAGTCGCCACCTCATCGCAGGGCCAATCATAATCAACAAATTTATGACATAGATCCCAAAACCATTCAATGATCTTGGAAAATATTTTGTTAAAAAGTGTCAGTATGTCAATGCTTGTTCTGTACTTAGTTGGTATCGGACCGATACCATCATTTGCAGTATCGCCCACTCCTATTCCTAAGTGTTATAAACCGAAATAAAAAGCTACTTTGCACACCTTCCACTTTCACCACAGAAACTTCTAGAACATCAGTCCATAAGTCGACACGTGGGGAAGACTTTTGTCGCTAAAAAGCTTCGACAAGGTCAAAAATACTTAAAATAAACAAACATAAAGAGTCCCGTTATGCTCTGCCAATTGCGTGTCCCCATTGCGTTTGAACGCATCATGAAATGTCCATGAATGTGATGCTTTGCTGCTGCCATAGACATGTCCTCATGTCATTTAGGAGGAGAATGACACTTCGGACGCTGCAAACAAACTTCGCGCTTTGCAGGAAGACGCCGCTCATCTGGATTGTGTCTCTCTCCCCCCCGCCCCCCCTCCTCGTGCATGTTTGTTTTGCGTGCTACAAAACGCCACATTTTCAACCCGGGGACATGCAGTGTAAGGACGCATGCAGCCATGGACACCCCCACCTTGGGTTTTTTTGGACTGTTTCACCCCCCCATCCGGCGTACCTGGCGCGGCTGCAGTTTGCCGAGGCGCCGCCGGCGAGTTGATGTCGCTTCTCCGGTCTAAAAAGTCTCCGTCGTCGTCTTCATTGAAGCCTCCTCCCTCGCAATGAAGCGCCGTGTCCTCGTCTTCCTCACAGGCCCGGAGAGGACAGGACATGGTAGTCCTCTCATCGGGATCCGTCCTTGTGTGCAAAAAAACACACACACACAGACGCAAAATCTTGTATTCTTGCGCGACTGTGTGCTGTGTGTTTATTTAATATTCAAATCGGCAAAGAGGGGGGGGGGGGGGGGCGTGTGTGTGTGTATGAGTGTGTGTATATGGGGGGGTATTTTACACTAGGCAGAGAGCAACAAAGATGGCCGCCCTCTTATATTTATTTTTTAACAACCCCCCCAATAAGAAAAAAAATCCCCTTACATAAAAAATGGCTGACTGTATTATTTCAGAACGCCCCCCCCCCCCCCCTTCTCCTTTCCCTCTCCCTGAGCGCCCCCTCCCTCCCTAAAAACCTACATTGTTACAGGGGCGAAAGAGGGGGGTACGCGGCTGCATGTAACTTACATTGTTACATGTTTGTTTTTGCTTCTCAGTGCACAAAGCCCCCCCCCCTGATACCCCCTCCCTGACTGACTCTGTGCCCCCCTCCACTCCCCCCACCTCCATCAGACTTGTGGTGCCACTTGCAGTCTGCATTGCAGAGTAGATCCATCAAACATGGCCTCCTTATAGCCCCCACCGTTCTATAAAAAATGATTTTAGCGTGTGTGTGTGTGTGTGTGTGTGTGTGTGTGTGTGTGCTGGGGAGGGATCAAGAGAGGCGGGTTGGGAAAAAAAAATCTGCCGCAGCCATGCCCAGACTTACATCAGATGGTGTTGCTTAAAAATTAACCACTTGTGGTAAGGACCGGAAGAAAGTGAGCAGCAGACATGCTAAGCTCGCTAGCAAGTAGGCTAAAAACAAAAACACTGGTGGGCTCCAGCTGAGCTAGGACATGAGGAGCAGCAGTGCCAGGCGGGTTCGCAGTAAGGCCACTGGAATCCACCATCCCAGCCTGCTGCTGGGCTGATATGGCCCACTTTTATTTTGAAGGAATTTGCTTTTCACAATCAAAGCTCATGGCAGACGGTGGTGACTTTGAGTACAAGTGATGAACATTTGAAGCTTTAGGACAGGCGTGTGCAAAGCGCCGGGCCATTTTCTTGTTTTTTTAAATACTATGTATGTCCTGTGAAGCCATTTAGGCAAATTATATTGTTGATGTAGACGCACATATCTGCTGTACGGATTTGCTGTACAGAAGAGAAGCGTGGGATATTTCTCTTATTGCGCTATTTGTATGTGACTTTATTAAATAAAGTCACAGCCAAACAAAGCAAGAGGGGATAGAAAGAAGAAAGAAAGAAGACGGGGATAAGGGGGAATTGTGGGGACAAGACAAAGAGAGACAACAACAACAACAGAATTACATCAGCAAATACGATATATACAAATATGATACCAAAAATTATAAAGACGAACCAGTTAGTGAAGTAGATAGTTATAACACAGTAATGACGATGAACATTATTGCGCTACAAATGGAGCAATAAAAACACCAATATCCATCCATTTTCTACCGCTTGTCCCGTTCGGGGTCGCGGGGGGTGCTGGACCCTATCCCAACTGCATTCGGGCGGTAGGCAGGGTACACCCTGGACAAGTCGCCACCTCATCCCAGGGCCAACACAGACAGACAGACAACATTCACACTCACAGTCATTCACTAGGGCCAATTTAGTGTTGCCAATCAACCTATCCCCAGGTGCATGTCTTTGGAGGTGGGAGGAAACCGGAGTACAAGGAGGAACCCACGCAGTCACGGGGAGAACATGCAAACTCCACGCAGAAAGATCCCGAGCAGCAGACATGCCCAAATACCAATAGCAATAACAACAAAGGGTGGCTTCCATAAATTCAATACATATTCATACTTTTAGCTCACAAAATCATTGATGGTATGTCCGCAAGGTTAACAAGTTGCCATCTATCGAATGTGATGATCTCTTCTACAGTACCTTAAATATTGGCGGTATGCGATTAAATTACTCACTTATTGTGCAGCTGTATGCTTAAAATCGCTGTGTTTGGCCCATGAACCATTGGCACATTTTCACTTTGGCCCTTGGAGGCAAAACGTGTGGGGACCCCTGATTTAGGCTATAAAGAGCGTGAGTAAAAAATAAAAAAAAGAGCTGCAGGCTGAAAATAGTCCCCTGGTCGCACTTTGTAAACCACTGCTTTAAAGTGAAGTAAACAAACACTTACCAAAACCACATTTCTTTTATCTGCAACAATGTCATGGCATTTAATTTCTTGCAGCTTCCACTGTACCTGAAAACATAAGTATTATTAATCTAAATATAATATATTAATACAAACACATAAGGTACACATCCAATACCAAGATCATAAGTCCTTTTAATGTATTACTCCAAAGACATGCACCTGGGGATAGACTGATTGGTGTGTAAATGTAAGCGTGAATGTTGTCTATCTCTGTTGGCCCTGCGATGAGGTGGCGACTTGCCCAGGGTCCGCCAGAGTGCAGCTGGGATAGGCTCCAGCTCCCTATGACCACGAGAAGGACAAGCGGTAAAAAAATGGAGGGATGGAACTTTTTTTTATTGTGATATAGACCTGAACTGTATCATACAGTACAGCTGTCAGCTATAGCAGCACGCAAAGCGACATGACTACATGGTGGGGCCACGTTCCCATCAAAGGCAATACATGTATATTGAAAATAAATAATATTTTTTATTGTTGTTTAGTTTATTGTCAATGTAAAAACATCTGCTATTTATATACTTTTAATACTTTTTTTTCTATATATTCATATCAATGCTTACCTCAATCAATGAAGATGATGACGTGTAATGGAAAGAGAGGGACTAACCGGAGTGGTTGCAATTCAAAATCAAAAGGAGAGAATAATATTACTATCATATTTGTAAGTGTGTGATGACAGTAATGCATTTGGAACAGAACAAAAAAGGAACTGAGCACACAGTACATGTACACAGTTTGCAAACTGAATTTTCCTGGACGTACACAATAATGAGGGACGGCGTAACAGTTGGGAGAGTGGCCGTGCCAGCAACCTGAGGGTTCCTGGTTCAATCCCCAGTTCTACCAACCTCGTCACGTCCGTTGTGTCCTTGAGCAAGACACTTCACCCTTGCTCCTGATGGGTCGTGGTTAGCGCCTTGCATGGCAGCTCCAGCCATCAGTGTGTGAATGTGTGTGTGAATGGGTGAATGTGGAAATAGTGTCAAAGCGCTTTGTGTATCTTGAAGGTAGAAAAGTGCTAAACAAGTATAACCCATTTACCATTTACTTTAAAGTGTAATGACCACCCATGGACACATTTGTCGCTGTTACGCAGGTTATTAGCAGAATATAGATTTCAACTTTAAGAGTAACTTATTTTGTTGTTCTTAAAATGTTGACTCATTCGTTACAATTGGTAACATATTAAAATACGTCAATAAAAGCTACTCAAGCTAAATGTTCTCACAAATTTCTCGACAAGTTCAGAGTGAGTAAAAGGCTAGTAAAGGTGGATTCTTACATTTCATTCAGTTAGTGGTTCCTTTGTGGGGCCGCTGATAAAATAATTTCAATAAAAATCGAACATTTAAATATAAATGTGCGTTGCATCTTAATTGACCCCATAGTTCAACTTCAACGATGTAGTTTCCGGTTTTCGATTGTCTTGGTCCGTCAGTGAAATACTTCCCGCAACCAACTACGAAAGACGAAGCAATGAAATGGCAACAACGTTTGAGAAAAACGGACCATCGACTCATGTTTGTACTAATTTCGTTTGTTTACGTTTGTAGTATTTTACAGCGTTGTTTATATTGTGCTGTTTAAGGATGAATCATCGTTTGCATTGTAAACCCCAACATTATTGTTAGGCTAGCTGACGCTGTAGTCAGCCAGTGGCTAACCAGTTAGCTGTCAGGAGAATTAAAAATGAAACCTTTTGCAGCTTTGATTTGATATTGATTGGAAAGAGTATCCCATAATTGGGACGACTACAATAATACTTCTGTAAAATAAATTACCATTCAATTCGCTGCAGCTGGAGCAAATCTGTGTCTCAAATCAAATACTTCCGTCAATCCAATCAATCCAATCCACTTTATTTATATAGCACATTTAAACAACAAAATGTTTCCAAAGTGCTGCACAACAATATTAAACACAATTAAAAACAATATAGGTTGATTGGCAACACTAAATTGGCCCTAGTGTGTGAATGTGAGTGTGAATGTTGTCTGTCTATCTGTGTTGGCCCTGCGATGAGGTGGCGACTTGTCCAGGGTGTACCCCGCCTTCCGCCCGATTGTAGCTGAGATAGGCTCCAGCGACCCCAAAGGGAATAAGCGGTAGAAAATGGATGGATGGATGGATAAAATAAATATGATTAAAACAATTTCAAAGAGTAAAACCAATTAAAACAGTAAATAGAAAGCAACATTTTAAAAACACAGAGGACAACAGAGGACCACACAACTCACGTAGTGTTAAAAGCCAGAGAATAAAAGTGGGTCTTAAGACGAGACTTAAAACACTCCACTGTGGGAGCAGTTCGAACATGGAGGGGCAGAGTGTTCCAGAGCTTAGGGCCGACCACAGAGAAGGCCCTGTCTCCCCTGGTTTTAAGTCTCGTCTTGGACACCACAAGCTGGAGCTGGCTCTCGGACCTCAGAGCGCGCGCAGGAGTGTAAGTTTGGATGAGGTCCGAGATATACTGAGGTGCCAGTCCATGTAAAGCTTTAAAAACAAACAGCAAGGTTTTAAAATCAATTCTAAAATGAAGAGGGAGCCAGTGCAAACTCTGAAGAATTGGGGTTATATGCTGGCGTCTCCTGGCCCCTGTTAAAAGTCGTGCTGCCGCATTCTGGACTAACTGCAACCGGGAGAGAGCTTTTTGGCTAATGCCAGCATAAAGTGCATTGCAGTAGTCCAGGCGACTTGAAATAAAAGCATGCACGACTTGTTCAAAAAGGTTAAAAGATAAAAACGGTTTTACCTTTGCTAAAAGACGAAGATGATAAAAACACAATTTTAAAACGCCATTGACTTGTTTGTCAAGTTTAAAATCGCTGTCTATAGTGACGCCAAGGCTGGTGACTTTGGGACGCACATAATTTTGCAATGGTCCCAAGTCAGTGAGGGCCGGACCAAACACTAAAATTTCCGTTTTTCCCTCAGTCAACACACCTAAATATGTATACTATGCACACTGCGTACTGATTTCTTGAGAGTGCATTGATTGATTGAGACTTTTATTAGTAGATTGCACAGTGAAGTACATATTCCGTACAATTGACCACCAAATGGTAACACCCGAATAAGTTTTTCAACTTGTTTAAGTCGGGGTCCACTTAAATTGATTCATGATACAGATATATACTATCAGATATATACTATCATCATAATACAGTTATCACACAAGATAATCATCAGGGTATATACATTGAATTATTTACATTATTTACAATCCGAGGTGTGGGATGGGGGGGGGGGGGGGGGGGGTTAGTTTTGGTTGTTATCATCACTTCAGTCATCAACAATTGAGAACAGAGAAATTGACATTGAAACAGTGTAGGTCTAGAGAGAGAGAGAGAGAGCTTTTATTGCGGTTTTGAAGGAGGATAGAGATGCCCTTTCTTTAACACCTGTTGGGAGCGCATTCCACATTGATGTGGCATAGAAAGAGAATGAGTTAAGACCTTTGTTAGATCGGAATCTGGGTTTAACGTGGTTAGTGGAGCTCCCCCTGGTGTTGTGGTTATGGCGGCCATTTACATTAAGGAAGTAGTTTGACATGTACTTCGGTATCAGGGAGGTGTAGCGGATTTTATAGACTAGGCTCAGTGCAAGTTGTTTTACTTTGTCCTCCACCCTGAGCCAGCCCACTTTGAAAAAGTGGGTAGGAGTGAGGTGTGATCTGGGGTGGAGGTCTAGAAGTAATCTGACTAGCTTGTTCTGGGATGTTTGGAGTTTAGATTTGAGGGTTTTGGAGGTGCTAGGGTACCAAGAGGTGCATGCGTAATCGGAAAAGGGTTGAACGAGAGTTCCCGCTAGAATCCTCATGGTGCTTTTGTTGACCAGAGAGGAGTTTCTATAGAGAAATCTCATTCGTTGGTTGCCATTTTATCACAGGAAAGATTAGCCTCTAGAATGGAACCTAGGTAGGTGACCTCATCTTTCCTGGCGATAACAATGTCACCCACTTTTATAGTGAAGTCATTGACTTTCTTAAGGTTGATGTGGGACCCAAACAGGATGCATTCCGTTTTACCCAAATGTATGGATAGCTTGTTGTCAGCGAGCCAGGTGCAAGTTCTACAGAGTTCAGCACTGAGGATTTTCTTGTCCTTGTCTGATACCAGCAGGGCAGAGTCATCCGCAAACAACAATTCACAGTCGCATGCTGATGACAAGTCGTTTATGTATATTAGGAACAGTAAAGGCCCTAATATACTGCCTTGGGGGACTCCACAGCTTACTGGGGGGGCATGATGCCGTTCACCTCTACCACCTGTTCCCTCCCCTCCAAGTAAGATTGCATCCAGCTTGATGAGGTTTTATCAAATCCGATTGCTCTGAGCTTATCCAACAGTATAGTGTGGTCAACGGTGTCAAAGGCCTTCTGAAGGTCCAGCATGACCATGCCGCAGTATTTGCCCGCGTCCACCTCATGTTTGATGTGGTCGGTCAGATAGAGAAGGCATGTGTCAGTGGAGTGGTTAGTTCTGAAGCCGGATTGGAATTTGTACATGAGTTTATTGGTGGCAAGGTAACTATCGACCTGTTCATAAACTATTTTTTCCATTACTTTCTAAATGGAACTGAGAATAGAAACAGGTCGGTAGTTGCCAGGTTCCAATTTGCTTCCTTTTTTAAAGAGGGGAGTTACTCTTGCTATCTTAAAATCTTTTGGTACTTGGCCTTGTGAAATTGAGAGGTTTATTATGTGCGTGATGATTGGGGCAATGTTGGTGGCAGAGTCCCTGAGAAATCTGGAGGGGATATTGTCAAGGTCGGTGGCCTTGTTTGGGTGGAGCGCGCTCAATTTTTTAAGCACCTCATCAGCTGAGACCATTTCTATTTTGAAATCATTGTTGGATACTCTTAGCTTTCTGTAGAAGGCTTTAATGTGTTCTACACCAAAGCAACCAGAGTGGTAGGACAGCTTGTTGACAAGAGTTGTGGCTATGCTGGTGAAAAAGGTGTTAAGTCTGCTTGCTACCTCCATTTTGTCTGTAATGAGGGAGTCACCCTCCTTGATGCTGATGTTGGTGAGTCTGGTTTTAAGTTTTTGGCTGCAACCGGGAAGCTGGTTGTTGAGGATTTTCCAGAGCTCACGTGGCTTATTTGTGTTTTCCTCTATTTTGTCGTTAATGTAATTTTTTTAAAGGATTTATTCAGGTTAGTTGTCTTATTTCTTAATTTATTGCAAATGAGTGTATTGCTGTCACAAATTCGTTAATGTCGTTGCGCACTCACTAGACATTCCGTGTGTGTTTCAACTTGCGCACTTCCGCATTTATATTAGCAGTTGAGGACATAAGTGCGTCCAAACTGAATAACTCAACTAAATGTAATGCTTCAGCAAGTACCCGGATGCTGAGCGTGCAATTCCTAGTGATGGGACAGTTGGGCATGTAGGTCATGACCAGTGTTGGGACTAACGCATTACAAAGTAAGGCGTTACTGTAACGCCGTTAGTTTCGGCGGTAACTAGTAATCTAACGCGTTATTTTTTTATATTCAGTAACTCCGTTACCATTACTACATGATGCGTTACTGCGTTATTTTACATTACTTTTTATGTAGTATAAAGTGTGTTTTATCGGAGGGCTGCTGTGTCGTCGTTCTGATTCTTCTTGTGTCACAAGCCGGAGAAGAGAGAGAGACATGCGCTCTGTGTGGGTGTGTCTGAGTGTGAGTGTGGGGAGCGAGGGGGGGCGTGTCTGATCATGGCGGAGCCAGAAGTCGAGTTTGCTAACATGGAGATATTTTCACTACTTTTCTTTTGTCGAGCACAAAGAAAATAACATTTTAGTTAAATGTAAATTGTGCTTTGGATCAAAAATGCCATCTACTGCCCAAAACAGCAATTCAAATCTGCTGAAACAAGCTACATAGCAACATGCTTCGACGAAGCTAGTAAAGAGTGACAGAGACTCTGATGCCACTTCACCTCCACCACCACCACCATTCACCGCTGAAGGTACACACTCTGTCAATCAATGTTCCCTCTAATTGTTCATGTGTGAGCAAATGCAAAAAGTCCCTGAGCATTGAGTGGAGTCCATGTGAGCAACTTTAGACGTGCACACTGTGGCTACACCAGCAGCACACCTGTCCCAAACCTCACTAAATAACAACTTACATCTCCATCCATCCATCCATTTTCTACCGCTTGTCCCTTTCGGGGTCGCTGGAGCCTATCTCAGCTGCATTCGGGCGGAAGGCAGGGTACACCCTGGACAAGTCCCCACCTCATCACAGGGCCAACACAGATAGACAGACAACATTCTCTTATTATTAGAATCAAATGACAGCAGTCATTTCCATTTCTAATATAAGTGTTTAGGCCCACTTATAATGACAATAACAAAAAATATTGTTTTTCATGAACTGTGTACTTGTATTGTTTGTCTGGGTGGAGGTCCTGCTTTGGAAATAATTTGTACCCCTTTCAGACATTGCATTTAGTTCCCATTAAAACATTCACATGTTGCACAATGAGATGTAAGCAGGGGATCATGTGTACATTCCTGCAACTTCCTGTTTGTAAAAAATATATTTTTATTAGTATTTATTTAATATACTAACAGCATTTAATGATTAATATTTATAAATTAAGATTCCTAATAAATGACACTAGAATAAGCACACATTTGATTGGTAAATCATAGTGTAACGACCTGGAATGACACTTTATGTGTGGTGTTGGAGTTGTCCGACTTTTTGTGTGGCTGTAAACGCATCACTGGCTAAGTGCCATATGTGCAAGTGTTGGCGCACGTGAGAGAGCGAGCGGCTGCTGTTGATATAACAAAGTTGCTTTTGGTCTGGTTTGTACTGCAGAAAATGACCAGTTTTGCTAGATATCATTTTTTTTACTAATGTTTTGGTGATGTGTTTATGGCCGACAGTAAAGAGTCAGTAAAGTGATGGATGGAATTCATGTCCTCAAAGCGTCTCGACAGACGTTACAATATTTGAACAATGATGACGAAAACGGTTTTCTCTGTCGTGTCGAAAATTGTTATGCGCTTATTTTTTTATTTGATTTTGTGCATGGCATAGATTTGCCGTGCGCAGAGGACGCTTGAGCAGTGCGCAATTGCACATGCGCGCTCCTGAGAGGGAACGTTGCTGTCAATTCTCTTATATACTCTTTCATTCTAGACTTCTAGAGTGTTTGATTATCACATCACTCTAAATGTATAGACTATAAAGTTCACAAACATAAAGAGGGATCTTAGTGGGCCAGGCCAATCTTTCCTTATCTCTAAACTAAAACTGGGGAAATGTGTAGTGTTCTGGGTTTCAGACATGATTTTGTATAAGAATTACTTGAGGAAGAAAATGCCTGGTTAGACTTTGTGTATGTAGTGTGTGCCTTTCTTGGTTTACATCTATGCTGTTATTATGCTGTTTGTTACTTATGTATGTTATGTTGCAGCTATTTAAAATAGTTTTGTCAGTTTGTTCTGGCCAGAAACAAATTGGCCTTTGTAACATATCTTTGTCTTTGTGTGTTGTATGTAGACCACATGGCTTAGCAGAGTTGAGTGATGCAAATGCATGTCAAGTTGATCAACAGATTGTATTATTCTCCAGTGCAATAACAGTACTGAAATGAAGGCTAAAAGGGCATTAATTGGAGCTTTAAAAAAAAAAAGAAAAAAGAAGTAACTAAATAGTTACTTTTCACAGTAACGCATTACTTTTTGGTGTAAGTAACTGAGTTAGTAACTGAGTTACTTTTGAAATTAAGTAACTAGTAACTGTAACTAGTTACTGCTTTTCAGTAACTAACCCAACACTGGTCAGGACCCTTTTGAGCTGCGCCACATTGTACTGCATACAGTTGTACACTAGCTGTACGGTTGAAACAAGGAAACCGTGGTTAATCTTTAATGTGTAAAACACAAATTAATATCACATGTTTATTCGTTGTCAAAAAAGTAAACCGCATTTAAATCGTTTGATAAATAAGTTCTGATTTATTTTCAATACATAACATACAACAATGTCCAATTAAAAGGAAAAGTGGGCCCCTTTTAGATGGCCGCCATGTAGACACGTCATGTACATTGGCTGTTACAAAGCGCTGACGCTTCTAGTTATAGTTATGCTTACTATCCTCCATCATCGCCAACTTGGCCACATCAACAAGGGGACGGGGACTAACTCGAGAGGTAGCAATCCACAACGTCAGGTAAATAGTGATATCGTAATTTCCAGTAAGTGTGCCGTGACAATTTGGAATAGGACTACACTGATCAAATCTGCACACTCATGTACTAAGTATGCAGTGTACAATGTACACTTCCATACTTATACTTAGTCTTTTGATTGCTTAAGTGTGTTCACATTGGGAAGTACATCAAAAGGCAGTGTGATATCAGTGCACTGTAAATGCTAAGAGGTGTTTGTTTTTTCCCATACCAGGAACAATGTGACATGTCAATATTGTCCCAGACTAGACAAAAACTAGAAGGGCTCCTGAACAAGAACATGAGAATCCGTATGACAGATGGAAGGACTTTAGTGGGTCTTTTTCTCTGCACTGACAGAGACTGCAACATCATCCTTGGCTCAGCTCAGGAATTCCTCAAATCCACAGGTAAATGTGGAGCTCCAGTCCAACACATTTCATCAATCATTTACAGATTTCTTTTTTCGTTTTAAAGACACTTTCTCGCAAGGTGAACCCCGGGTTCTGGGCCTGGCCATGATCCCGGGTCACCATGTAGTGTCCATCGAGGTGGAGGCTGACATTCTGGAGGACACACAAGGTTTTGGACGGAACCATTGAGGGAATGAGCGCAAAAAGTTGAATGGATGTTTTCCAGCTGGACTCAATTCAGCATCCAGTGTGTTGTTTGATGCCAATGAAACTTGTGTACAATGCATACAAGGCTGTCCAAATGACACATTATAGAAAGAAAACTATTTATAAAAAATAAAAAAAGCAGCAAAAATAGAAAAAAAGAGCGATGTTTTTGATTGATTTTAATTTTGTTTTATACTCTTAAAAGAGCTGCTGTGGTATGCATTCGTATGTCATGACTACAAGGACGACAGTTTCATTCATGCAAAAAAAATTCAAATTGGTGCATTTTGTTTGTTGGATGCAGGTAATACTGCAATGCTTTTACTTGGCGTTGAACAGGAAGTCATTGTGTGCTCGTTTTAATGTTGCGCCACTAGACTGGTCACATCACTGCTGTTCTTGACAATACTACAACACGTGGACAAATGGACCAAATTGTCTTAGAAATTACACAAATAAGGTGTAAAATTATGTCGACTAAAACTGTCCATGTTGGAGTATTGAGTAGTACTTGATCAACTGTTTTATGTAAGACAAGTTGACAACGCACAAACCAGATTGTGTCATTTAGGTATTTTTAATGCAGTTCAACGTCTGCAACAGAAACAATGATAGTACAATCAAAATCTAAATAAATAACTTGTTTTATCAAATAAATAGCGTTTACAAATTGAGCGTCAGTGTAGAAATAAGCAGTGAATTATATGAACAAGGTCTCCTATGAATGCTTATCCAACACATTAAGACACTTTTGGTTTGCAAATAGTTGCCGTTTTAAACAGCCGTTAAAATGCAAAGTGGTTCTTTAAAATAAAAGTGCTTAAAACTAAAATCATGTCTAAATATATATTTCCCCACTTAATGAAATGGGGTCCTCCTGTTGCTTCCATCAAGGACTGAATTTACCAATGGCACATAATGATTCAAATAAAAAGGGTTAACAGAAGCTAAAGTCGCTTCACAGTTTTTTCTTCCCGCTTGTGCCATCAAAAGACGTCCTCAGCCTGACGCCATGAAGTCCTTGTCTACTGGAACTTAAAGTGGAAGCTGCCACCCTCAAAGGGGTTGAAAGAAAAAGGCCAAGCTTGTCCGTTATTTCCTCCGCCCTGCTGCTGGCTCTCTGGGTCCAATGGGTCATCGCCTGCGTCAAACATCTGTCTCATTTCTGTGGAGGACAGGAATGGACTTCACTTTCTCTGCATCTTTATCTCTCAGCATGTCCAACATTCATTGCACAGTATGTAGCTCGCACATTTCCATTCATTTTGGGTACGGTAAGGGATCAAAATATAAAACAAAACTGCTACTGACTTAAAATTAATGTTTTCATCTTCTACATTGAAACTTTTTTCAACTAAAATTTTACAATATATATCTCCTTATATCCAATTTTTATTGTACAATTATTGAGAAACTGAGAAGCAACATGGTTTTCATCTTGTCGAACAGCAATAATTATTTATTTTCTTTCAATATTATGACTTTCTGGTATAATTGCAGTATTGTAAAAATAGAAAAACTAACTTTTTTTCCCTAAAAAAATATTTCCCCTAGCACTGGGGTCAGCAACCCGCGGCTCTTTGGTGCTGCCCTAGTGGCTCCCTGGAGCATTTTTAAAAAAGGATTGAAAATGGAAAAAGATGGGGGGAAATAATTTTTTTGTTTTAGTATGTTTTTTGTTTGAGGACAAACATGACACAAACCTTCCCAACTGTTATAAATCCCACTGTTTAATATGTTTGTGTGCATGCTTCACTGATGAGAGTATTTAGTGAACATCGTTTTGTCCTACTAATTTCGGCGGTTCTTGAACTCACCATAGTGTGGACTGTGACGCAACAGTTTGTTTACATGTAAAATCTTCCACTCCTTTGTCTCATTTTGTCCACCAAACGTTTTATACTGTGTTATTGACTTGTTGGAGTGCTAATCACGCATATTTGGTCAGTGCATGACAGCAAGCTAATCAATGCTAACATGCTATTTACTAATGTTACTAATTTTTTTTTTAATGTAAAAATGTGTAGAATATTACATTTCAACATTTCTGTCAAAGATTTGCTTGAGCCTGCGACACAGTCATTTTGATAGTAGGCTATTATAGCTAGACACTTACATCATATGTTGCCTTCATTATAACACTTATATACGGCTTTTCATTTTTTGCGGCTCCAGACAGACTTGTTTTTTGTATTTTTGGTCATATATGGCTCTTTCAATGTTTTGGGTTGCCGACCCCTGCCCTAGCAATACAACTTAATATTAGAGACGTTCATAATAAGGTTTTATGCTGCTGATTCCGATACTGATCATAAGTAGGATCAGCAGATACCATAAATAAATGTAAAAATGTAGTAATACATGAGTGCTATGACCAACATAATTTTGAAACCAGTTATTCTCTGTTATTACATACAATTATTTGATCAAAACAAAGTCAATAGTACACAATAAAAAAGCAAAAAATAATTCTCAATTACATCCTTTGGTTTTTGCCCTCAAAGTTCTCCCGAGTGCAGGGGAATTATTCCATGAGTTTGTAAACAACAAAAAAATGATTTGAAAAAAATTAAATCAATCTAATCACTCTGGTATCCATCATAAACGGAGACTACTCTTAGTATTGACAGCATCAATTTATGAATTGATCTACCCTCCTCTTACGTGTCGTGTACTGACTGTGACAATGCTGACACACAAACAGTTATATCATCCTCTCCTGAATCTACTTATTTTCCTGTGAATAACTTCTTAATGCCGTAAGATGCCTTCATAGACACTTTTAAAACTTCACTATGCATTTATTCCTTGGTGTTGTTTAAAGCTAGCTTAGCAGTTCGCTTAGCTATTAGCATCCCTGCTCCTGGCTTGCTCTACGTCTGTAACATGTTTAGCCCCGTCCTCCAGTGATAATGTACTAAGAAATGCAGGTTATTTGACGTAATGAAGGTGATCAATGTTAGTTTAGGGGAGCATCACCACATTGTACATGGAGACATAATTAGCTGCTAGCCACTTGTCAGTCGGGGGACTAAAAATTAATACAGTGTCAGGCAGAGGGGATCGGTGTTTGTGATCGGCATTAATCGGCAATGGCGATCACATAATTTTTCAAATAAATTCTCCGATACTGATCAGTGGCCGATGGATCGCCACATTCCTCGTCAATATGGATGTGAAGTTCAAGAGATAAGCTCAATAAAAGTAGAAATAGTAGCAATAATACAAATACTAGTATGCACTGAATCTGTCCTTGGTATCAGGTAGAAATGTTGCGAAGTGGATTCCTGACCTGGATCAGTGAGGACCTCTTTGGCAGACACAATGTCAATGAACTTCTTCTCCGCTTCCTTCTTCTCAGTCTCCGACTGGAAGTTGTCAGGGTGCCACTGCTGCGCCAACTTCCTGTAGGCCTTGATGATCTGCTGCTTGTTTGCAGCCCTAAAAAGGAGGGTCCTCCAGGTCAGTGAGCAGGAAGTCAAAAGGGTCTGCTTGAGGTTCAGAACCAGCACCTGTTCACTCCCAGGATCTGGTAGTAGTCCCTCTTGCGGGAGATCTTCAGCAGCTTCTGGGCTCGCTCCAGTCCTTCCTTGAGGTCGTTACTGTGGCTGTCAAACTCTAGCGCCTCTCGGTAGTCGTCTACAGCTGGAATTAGGGGAGATCCGCATTCATTTAAAAAAATTGAAAAAAAAGAACACATCTCCCCAGTTGCGGTAATGGCGCGCATTCCTACCCTTCTCGTAGTCATGGTTGAGGATGAAAGCCTCGGCTCGGTCGCGCAGGATTTTGGTATTGCGAGGGTCCATCTGGTGTGCCTCCGAGCACACGTCGATGG
Organism: Nerophis lumbriciformis; assembly: GCF_033978685.3. Classification (NCBI taxonomy): domain Eukaryota; kingdom Metazoa; phylum Chordata; class Actinopteri; order Syngnathiformes; family Syngnathidae; genus Nerophis; species Nerophis lumbriciformis. The sequence goes on from NC_084552.2 coordinate 42,745,072, forward strand.
CCTCCATGACCAACTTCAGCTAAAATGGTGAGAAGCACGCAAAGGTTTATCGCCGCCTTGTGGCTGAATATGTCTGAAGTACTGTATTCCTTTGAACACAACTAGCTTAGCCTTTAGCTTGACCTCGCTACTAGTTGCTACAATCTCACAAAGAATCCGCGTTTCCCCTATGTTTGCACATATATGAGAGTCAGCGATGCTAATAAGTGCTTTCTTTTAATATAATTGTAGACTTTGAAACATATCTGTATTAAAAAATGTGCAGATTTGGGCTTTCCTCTTTTATCAATACTTTGTTTTACTTATCATAAATAGGGGTGTAACGATTTGTTTTAACAATTTTATTTGATTCAGAATTTATGGTTGCCAATACGATTCAGGGCCGATATTTTTTTAGAACGATGCGATCGGAAATGATTAAAATCCATTCAGTAACTTTTTAGCAAAATAAATCAACCAGTGTGACTGTGAAATAAATACTGGATATTGGACACAGCAGGTGAAGTTTCCTATATTCCTGTTATTTCTTGTAAGGGAATTATGTATAAATTAATTATGGATGAAAACGAGCAAGTAAACAATTAAGGGCCAATGCATTCACATCTTAGTTGAATAAAGTGCAAGCAACACTTAAGGTTAATTTAACAAGAGGAAATATTTTCTGCTCACATTTACAATATTCAAGCAATTTTCAATAAAAGCACTATAACAAACATCTTAACAGTAGATTTACCTGCAACTTTTGTTGTGGTTTTTCAACAAAAAAATAATACAATATTAATATCAAATATAAAGCTGCCTTACACCTCCAAAGACCTGGGCATAGGCTGATTGGCAACAATAAAGTGGCCCTAGTGTGTGAATGTGATTGGTTGTGGATCTATGTTGGCCTTGCGATGAGGTGGCGACTTGTTCAGGGTGTACCCCGCCTCCCATCAGAGTGCAGCTGGCATGGGTTCCAGCCCCCTCTGCTACCCCGAAGGGACAAGCGGTGGGAAATGGATGAATGGAATGTGCAAGAAACATCTCTTCAGGTTGAATTAAGAGTTACAGTAGGTTCACCGGAGAAACTAAATATTTTCAGATTAAATGAGCAGCGATTTGACCTGCTGCTACTCTCATTTGAATAAACATGGAACATCATAAAAACATAACAGAAGTGACAGCAGACAAGTTTTTGCGACACACGGACCAAAACAGAGGGTGTAATGAACAAAGTTGGAAAAGTAAGTGATGTATGACCACTTTTTTTAACCTTTCCAATCATACCAATATACCGTGAGTGCTTAGTACACTGTTTTTACCCTTGCTGGTACGTCGGCAAACTAGCTCTGCTGTCACTTCTGTTTTGTTTGTCGTATCCTTTGAGGTTAAGTTGTGGCTTTACATTATTGTTTGTCTTAGTTGTGGCTTTTACAAACATGCCCTAACTGAAAGTTTTTGTGTTGTAATTTCTGATATTGTCTTGTGGCATTTGCATTTGGTACGATCTTTCTCGACCACCGTAGATAGCCGCCATTTCTGTTTTGATGACGCCACAGACGTTTAACGTCCACATTATTATAAAAGTGCTAAACTTCATATAAAGTCTGCCGTTCTTAAATCTAATGTTTTGTTTTTCTAGTACTGATAAAATTGATACCTATCTTCCGGAAGGCCAACTTGCTGAGCACAGATCAATACACTTGAAATTTAGGAATATAAATCAAATATCGATATATTGTTACACCCCTATTACAAAATAATGCTTAGATCTTAAAATTCAACAAAATTAATTGTTTTGCTGTCATTGTGGTTGCCTGACCTTGAGCAGACAGAAGCAGATCCTCTCCCTGGCTTGGTTGGTGTAGTGCGGCACATGGGGATCGGTCTTCATCACAGCCTCGTACTTGTTGATGGCGTCCTGGTACCTGCGGGTGAGAAGCTGGTCCAGTAAAGCGGGACAAGAGGGGATGATGACGGCGTGGCCTGTGAAGCATGGTCCTCACTTCTCACCTGTCATCCTGAATGAGCTCCTCTGCAGAGTCCAGCTGCTTGCTGAGCTTCTTCACCTGCTTGTAGTGGCTCAGGCACGCCTTGTCGTCCTGGTCCAGCTTCAGACACTCTCGGACGTGGCTGCAGGCACAGTCAGAAGTACGCAAAAGCAGGACAATGGAATACTGATGTGCGTCCGCTATCAGGGTTCCAGCTCACTTTAGTGATTCGTGGTGCTCTCCTAGGCTATAGTGCAGCTTGCTGAGCTTCAGAAAGGCGGCACGGTTGTCGTTGCGCAACCTTGTGGTTGGTGTCAGGTCCTGGATGGCCTTTTGCGGGTCGCCCATGCGGATGTAACATTCTGCACGGAGCTCCCGTGACTCGGGATCCCATGGAGAGATCTAAAAGGGAACATTTTGACTAAATTAGCCCAGCATGGAAAGTGTAAAGTCAGCAGCTTGTTACACTTTAAACACCTCAATTACGCGCTCCAGAACCGAGACGGTGGCGCCGTAGTCGCCTCTGTGGTACAAAGCGTGGGCATCCTCCTGGAGGTTCTCCAGCTCCATGGCTTTCATCAAATGCTTCTGAGCTTCCAGGTGTTCTGGGGAGCGCTGCAGCTGGAAAACAACATTTTATAGAACCAATTTCAGACCACTATAATGATGGCTGACAGCCTGGACACAGCTGATGCTATGTTTGCATTGCAGTAGAGACAAGCTAATTCACAGGTTTATTATCTGCTTTAAATTGGGTTTTTTATGGTAAGTTAAATAGAAAGTGGCTTTAATGGCGCTATCTGCAAGGTAAAAATAACCCAGCAGTTATAAACCCAGGGCGCTGTTTTAACTGTGTCAAGTTGTGTATATTGTAAGGCTGTAAATGTTTCTTCACGTTTAAAACTGCATTTAAAATGTGTTTTATAACTGTTGGAGGCATATTGCAGAGTTTAGAGCAGAGGTTCCAAAACATTTTGCCTTTAATTAAGGGCCAAAGTGAAAATGTGCCAAAGGGCTGCAGGCCAAACAGCAATTTTAAACATGAAACACAAATAACCTAAACTTAATGAAGTTCCTCTAATTAGTGCCAATATCAAGGCTCGATGCCAGCTAGTTAGCCTTGCGGACATGCCGTCATTGGTTGTGTGAACTTTAGGGGTGTACATCCAATACGATACCAATAGTGGAGGCTTGAGTATTTGCAGATACCAATATACTGTAGATACGATAAGATATCAGTAGGAATCATACATACTTTGTTTTGCAGTGTAGAATGTTAGAAAAGGTTTGATCAAGTAAAATGAGTCAAACAGAGAAGTGTGGCAATTGTTATTTTTTAGCGACACGTAGTGTTCACAAAAATGTATTAAGCTCATGACGCAGTGCGTTGAATGATATGGACACATTTGTTACTGGATACTTTTTAATAGATTTCTGCGTTGGAGACAGGCTGTGTAAGTAATATGCAACTATAATGATTTGATACTTGTTTATATTGACAAATGTGGTGTTTTAAACTGCAATACTGATCAATTAAGGACACTTACTACGTATGTTTAGCCTGTGTGATTAGCTGTTGTGTAGCTGTTAGCGCGCACTACAATACCTTTTATAAATGGCTTCACTAAAACACTAGAAAATACCAACTTTTTGTGTTTATAGGACATTTAGATGTTAACTGTGCTGCGGAACTGCTTGTAATTGAGCTAATATCAGAATGTTTAGATGCAATCCGAAACTTGATTTTTGCTGCCATCAGACTGATATCCGATATCTATATCGGATTAGGACACCGCTGGTTATCTTAAAAGAAGGTTACCGGTAGTATAAATATGTATTACATTTGGGTAGCCACCATTTGGCAGACCACAATTGACCCCGGGCCCAACTTTGGGCCCCTGATTTAAAATATCAAAAATATGAATTTTTAAATGTTTTTATAAGTGTGTCCATTATTTGTTTATTTTTCGCTATTTGCAAGGGCTCTTGCAACATAACTCCTGCAAATGGCAATAATCTATGGTAATAATTATTTGGCACATCATACAGTAGATTCTGATGATGTAGATCATACTATTGATTACACGGCTGTAGGGGAGCCTTTTTGCTCCATAGTGTACCTTTAATTTAGCATGTAAATTATATGACAAATGGACAACACCAGTCTTACACTTGCTTTCAGGAGTATCACAACAAATACACAAACAGCTCAAATATGGAAACAAACAAAAATAGATGAGCTATGAGATTTAAAACTGTATAGACTTTTCGAAAGATGCAAGAGTGCTCACCACTTCTTCAAAATCCTGGCGGGCCTCCTCCATATTGCCGTTCTTTAGAAGGATATTCCCTCTTTGCAGCCGTGCCTGGACAATCACACAAGAGAAGTAGTGCTTAGAAGAAAAAGTAGGAACAATTTGAGCAAAAACTGACTTGTCACCATTCAAACGCTTCCACACTTTTTAGTGCGTAAGTGCGTTCACACCGAGAAGTGCGGCAAAATGCAGAGCACTCAAGACGGTCAAAACAGTGTGCTTTAAAAAGTAAGTAAGAGGAAGAAGCGGATAAATATTGCGATGGTCACTTCCAGTAACATGCAACAAAAGTAATTGATTTGGCAAATGACGACACACTCAAACTATGCGCCACAAGCACCTTAACTCATTGTGAAGGACTCAATTTGCACATTTACAGTACATACATACAGTGTTCACACTGAGAAGTACAGCAAATTGCAGTGCCTTGTCAGTACTTGGAAGATGCATTCAAAATGCCCCAAACCGTAAGCCTGCAGCGGTGGACCCTTATGACCTACAATCTTTTCCATCTTGGCTACGTAGCCAAAGCAGAGGGACGGACTTGAGTGGCTGCAATTCACAATAATTAAGGAGAGACCAAAAAGCAGGTAAACATTGCGATCCTTCTTTTTGGTAAATGTAGAATGGAAGTTTAGGATCTGGGACAGCCCAACACTGTCAAAATGTCCATCATCAGGAACCAAGTACCGGTATATAGTGGAAATGGTATACTGAAGTGTACTGATGGAAGTACAGTCGTATCTCAACTTACAAGCTTAATTGGTTCTGTGACGGTGCTTTTAACGCAACACACTTGTATCTCAAATCTACGCCTCCCATTGAAATTCATTTAAATCAATTTATTTGGTGGTTGGCACACCACAAACAGCACAATTTTAACAGGTAACATGCCTTTTAAAAAGAAAAACTATAAGAAATATTGTGTCAAAAAACAACACAGTAGGGGTTGGTACAAAAAACTACAGTCGTAATCTAATTATAATTTTAAGTAATCTAATTATAATATAGAGCATTTACCATTGAGTGGACTTCTACGATATCTCCTTCCAGCTACTTCTTCAAACACACCATCAGCAGCACTCCCATATTTTCATGGATAAAGGCCCACAGTTTTGATATTATTTTAACATTCTTGGCTGGCAATACTCATTTTGTAGACTGGCGGATGAAATATACTCTCGCGTCACGTAACTTGAGTCCCTTCTGATGGAGTCTTGTTTGATTTATAGGTCTTCCGTGGGGGGTGGTGCCAGACTTATAATTCTCTTTGGAAACACTGTGGGGCAGTGTCTTCCGAAGGAGCAACCACAGCTGTCGTTGACTAAATATTTACCTTCTTGTTAAAAGTGATGACAACCACAACATCGACATCTTTGTCTACACTGGAACAAATCATTTAGAACCACCAGTTCACTTGTATTTGACGTTTTACTTCATAATAATAAGTTTGTGAAGATAGACTGTATGTCTCAGAATTGAACCTGAGAACAAGATTGGCAATATAAGTTAAAAAGGAGTGTCATACTTTGTGACTTCTGGACACAACACAAGCTGGAAAAAAAATAATAATCAGTAATTATTTTGGAGCACACAAAGCTATAAAGTACACAGTATCAGTTGTCATGCAAATGTTCAATCACTGTTGCTTTGTATCAATAATAGGTGCATTTCAAGCACAAAGTCTGCTCTACTGTGCTCAGGGACCCACTATCGGCAAAAGCTGACCAATCACAGCTCTGTGGTCTGTGTCGCCACTGACACGAAGCTAGGATTTTTGGTAGGTGCACGCAAGGTCTCCATGAAGGTACTCAGGGGGGAGCGGGCAAAACGACCATGAATTGATTAACGTGGACCCCGACTTAAACAAGTTGAAAAACGTATTCGGGTGTTACCATTTAGTGGTCAATTGTACGGAATATGTACTGACTTGTCCAGGGTGTACCCCGCCTTCCGCCCGAATGCAGCTGAGATAGGCTCCAGCATCCCCCGCGACTCCAAAAGGGACAAGCGGTAGAAAATGGATGGATGGGTGTACTGTACTGTGCAATCTACTAATAAAAGTTTCAATCAAAGCGACGCTGCTTACACAAGTTGTGACATGAGCGTATACAAGCTGACTACACACAGTCATTTGATTGATTGATTGATTGAAACTTTTAATAGTAGATTGCACAGTGAAGTACATATTCCGTACAATTGACCACTAGATGGTAACACCCGAATAGGTTTTTCAACTTGTTTAAGTCGGGGTCCACTTAAATTGAGTCATGATACAGATTTATACTATCATCATAACACAGTCATCACACAAGATAATCATCAGAGTATATACATTGAATTATTTACATTATTTACAATCCGGGGTGTGGGATGTGGGGGGGGGTTAGGTTTGGTTGATATCATCACTTCAGTCATCAACAATTGCATCATCGGAGAAATGGACATTGGAACAGTGTAGGACTGACTTGGTAGGATATGTACAGCAAGTAGTGGACATAGAGAGAGAGAGAGATCAGAAAGCATAAGAATAAGTATCTTCATTTGATTATTTACAATCCGGGGAGGTGGGATGTGGAAGGGAGGGTGTTAGTTTAGGGTTGAAGTTGCCTATAGGTGTTCTTTTAGTGCGGTTTTGAAGGAGGATAGAGATGCCCTTTCTTTTACACCTGTTGGGAGTGCATTCCATATTGATGTGGCATAGAAGGAGAATGAGTTAAGACCTTTCATGTTTTTGATTATTACTTTCTTTAATATAAGGAATATATCCACTTCTTCTCAGTAATGTCCTTCACACTCAGTTTCGTCCTTCCCGTGTTTAGAAAAACTAAAATGTATGACCATTTCTAGCTATAAGCTTAAGCTAGCGATTCAGAACGTATGTTTTGGTCGATTATTATGGGGTTCGCTGCGAATCAAATTTTTACTTCCAACTTAAAGAATACCAATTAGCTCTTATCTAAAAACACTGTTAAGTTGGGGGGGGGTACCACTGTATTACATTTTATACATGACCACATTCATTGAGGGGCTTCGCTTTACCGCAAGGAAGTCAGGCTTGAGTTGGATGGCTCTGGTCAGGTCAGGAAGGGCAGACTTAGACTTGCCCATGGCCAGGAACACTGCAGCACGTTTGTAGAACGTCAGGTAATTCTTGGAATCAGCCTCTGGAGAAGTTCAAATAGTTTTTAACACTGTATGCACAATTCTACTGCGTGCTTAGTTTGCCATGTCCATGAGTGATGTGTCCTCTTACCCACAGCAGCATGGTAGTGGGACAAAGCTTCAGCCAGTTGACCTGCTGCTAGAAGATGGCGGCCCATCTCCAGGTGATGCTCTATCTCAGCCCGAGTTGCCGCGAAGACACCTGGAAGACAACGTGACGTTGTTTCGTCAAACCATCTTTGAGAAAGTCAGCTTGTTTTCTGTCTTACCGTCCAGCCCCAGAATGGCAGTGAGCAGAGACAAGGAGCAAAGAAGTCCAGCCGGGCGGCACCAGTCCATCTTGGCTGTGATTTAAACTCTCACACCCAACGATGGTAACTTCTGCTTCTGCTCTGAACTTAGCCTGAAAGTCATTTAGGCGCTCTTGTGTGGTTCGGTAGTTATTTTCAGCCAAAAGAGACAACTATAGCCGACGACGGTGTATTTACAGTCCGGCTATGATGTTGCTCCGGGTGAAAGCACACGCTCGGATGAAAGGTTCCCCCATTTAAACAGGAGTGCTTTAAATGCAAAGTTCTGGTTTATAACAAAAATAACTCTGGGGTTTACTTGAGTTTAAGATAAACTTACATAATATAATTGAGAAAATGAAAATGTTGATGACTTTAAATGTAAGTTTAGCCTCTTCTTGGCGCACCCAATCAACCCCCTCCCTCCTTCTGCCGGCATTACTGTACATGGTTGGCCCTGCAGCGATGGGTCAAATATCGACAGTGTCGATACGATGGTAGTAGCAATAACGGGTCGATACCAGATGAGATTTACATTTTATTTCCACAAACTTATTTTTGTTGTTGATGTTGTTACATTTACACATTGTTATCTTTGTAAACTCAGTGAAGAAGTCGTTGGTCACAGGGAACGAGCCTGTTTTTTTGTTTTTCAAAGATCAGGCCGATATGATGGTTAACATAATTTTATTCAACAATGGTCACACGTAAAAGGTCGACTACAGTAATGGTGTCCAGCTACTGCGGCTGTGCCAACTTAAACCTCACTCCCTGACACTTTAAGTATAAGGTACCAAATGTAAAAGTTCAGTCACATTTTTAGGCAGATATGTTTCTCACATTTCGCTCACTTTTGTCACATTTAACTCACTTTTGTCACATTTAACAGGCAATTCTCACATTTAGCTAAGTTTCATCTCATTTAAGTTTAAATTAAAATTTGACTCCAAATATTACAGTATATTTAAATCTTAACCTAAATGTTAAATCTAGATCTAAACCTAAATGTTGAATCAAAAATCTTAGGTCTGAATCTAAATGTGAGCGCTAAATGTTAAATCTAAATTTAAATGCCATCCATTTTCTTAATCTAAATATTAAATCTAAATGTTACATCTAAACCTAAATAGTAAATCTGACTCCTAACCTAAATGTGAGTGCTAAATCTCTCTCCAAGTGTAAAAATTAATATTCATAGAATGCCAATTTTCAACAAATCCGAGGCACTCCATCTTTTCTAAATTTAAATGCCATCCATTTTCTTAATAAATATTAAATCTAAATGTTACATCTAAACCTAAATAGTAAATCTGACTCCTAACCTAAATGTGAGTGCTAAATCTCTCTCCAAGTGTAAAAATTAATATTCATAGAATGCCAATTTTCAACAAATCCGAGGCACTCCATCTTTCTTACTGCGGAAGAAGTAAACATGACAGCAGATGCTTACCAGTAATGACAAATAAGGCAAATAAAGTTGCATATTTTTAAAAAGTTTTGCTCCAAACATGTGCGTGGTGTGTTGCATAAAGACAAGATGCTCCTACACCTGATTGCTTTACATCTGCGTTTGACAATGAATGGAAATGATTCTCACACTGAGGCAGTCTGCAAGATACACTTCTATTTGTCCTTCATCATTTTGCTGCGCTGTTACCATGATTTTGTCACATAACATTACTTTTGCTGTAAACAACTTGATCATCCTCAAGTGTTGGCCCTGCAATGAGGTAGCGACTTGTCCAGGGTGTACCCCGCTTTCGGCCCGAGTGCAGCTGTGATAGGCTCCAGCACCCCCAGCGACCCCGAGAGTGACAAGCGGTAGAAATTGGATGGATGGAGGACTTGATCTTACTCAGTAAATTGTATGTAATAAAATTAACAGTGGCGACTTGTCCAGGGTGTACCCCGCCTTCCGCCCAATTGTAGCTGTGATAGGCTCCAGCGCCCCCGCAGGGAATACGTGGTAGAAAATGGATGGATGGATGGAAAATTAACGTAATTGTTCACAAGTTAAAATGGATTGATAAAAAAATGTTATGGCTAAAAATTGTTTCCTGTGTTTTGTTGTAATTAGAATCAGGGTCATTGAAGGCATAACTCACAAAATCCTTCAATGATCTTGTACTATAGGTACCAGTATCAAAAATACTGGTCCTTGAATTACTTGATATCAGATCGACACCGAAATCTGCAGTATCGTCTAATATTGCATAGTGTGAGATGTGGACTCTTCTGATTGGATGGGCTATTTTAATAAGCATGTCCCCTCATAAAAAATACACAGCATGCAGTGATACTAAAATATCATCACACTGCATTCCAAGCATTTAATATCATGACATCACACTGAACTGAAATGAACCACACGTTTGGAAAATGTCTTATTTTGCCTGTCTATTTTACTCAAATATTCATCATAAAAGTGGCCACATATATACATTTGTTCCGCACATTGTAAAAAAAAAAAAAAAAATCCATAAAAAGCCTGTATAAAACACACACACACACACACACACACACACACACACACACACACACACACACATTGAAATCAAAGATTGTTTGTGAATACTTGACATGTGAATATAAATAACAATTTGAGGAATGTACAAAATGAAAAATATTATTTTACACATTATTGCATACCTACAAAAAATTTTTTATGAGTATAAAAATAAAAAGATGAGATGCCAATGCTTCTGTTCAAACATACGCATTTCGACCGTAAGTGCTGGCAATCACACTTCTGGTCCGGGCCGGTCCAGAGTATGCGGTTCCTCTTGTTTGGGGGAAAGGGCTGAAAAATGACCAAAAAAATAATCATATTAATAAGTCATACAAACACAGACTTATGTAAATATAAAAAAATATGTCTTTAATGGTGACAGCATTTTACTATTGTTTAATCATAGTCTTGTTTACAAAGACTATTAAACAATAATACAAATAAACTAGTTGTTCTAAAATAGCTGTAAAAAGGGATCAAGACTTTCCAAGAGATTGTGCAAACAACTAAAATCAATTGAAATCTGAATCGTATGAAAACTACAAACAAAAACTAAAAAAATCACGTAAGAACAATCCAATGTAATGCAATTTGTTCAAGACCCCAAAAACAATAACACAAAACACTTTTTATAGGGATGATTATAGTTTTGTACGCAGAAAGAAACAGAGCAAAATGCCAATGAACGACAAATGAAATGGATAAATAAACATCTTACATTAGTTGTAGCTCTACTGAAGACTTAACAGCAATAAGAGACAAGGGAGGAGGAGAGGAAAGAGGGGAGAGGAGACTCCCCCCCACAAATACCACCTCCGTACTGTATTTTGCTATGACTTGTGAACATCAATAATCGATAATTAATTTATTTATTGTAAATAAAGTAATGCAGACATTCAAAACAATTTGGCTAACTGTTAGGGGTGTAAAAAAATGTTTTTCCGAATGAATCGCGATTCTTATTTGTAGCAATTCCTAATCAATTCAAATAAATCGATTTAAAAAAAATACATACCATATATTTTTTTTTATCTGTCCCGTCCTGTCACTTATGCAAATCATATTGTTAATGTAGATGTGCATATCTGCTGTACAGGTTTACTTTAGGAAATATAATCGTGGGATACTTTTCTTGTTGCCTTAATTGTATTTGACTTTATTAAATTCCTTGGTAGTATTTTATTAAGTAATATAAGAATATATCAGAGCTGTTTGTCTTTTTTAAAGAGCAATGTAGTTAATGATAGAACTGGCACCCAATTTTAATAAAAAGTATTGATTTTGAATTGAGAATTGTTTTGAATCAAGAATCGATTCTGAATCGAATTGTTACCCCAAAGAATCGGATCGAATCGTGTGGTGCACAGCCGTACTGACTGCAGCCAGCCACTTCACAGAGATCCGACCAGCTCCTTTATATTAGGGCATTTATGTTCCAGTTTTACACATTTTTCCATTAATTAAAAAAAATGTAGTGGGAATTAATAACTATTTCTTATTACAAATGCACTGTTTTTAATGTTGTAAGTGATAAACACTTATTTAGTGAAACAAAAAGAAATGTAAAACTGCATTAATATACATGAATTAAAGATGTATCAATATTCGATTTTTAATCGAAACGTAGGTCCTGGATCGTAATTGTAATCGAATCGTGAGGTGTCCAAAGATTCCCACCTCTACTCAGTAGTGTTTTTTGTCCGTCATCTACAGTGTTGGGACTAACGTGTTATTTTTTATATTCAGTAACTCAGTTACCGTTACTATCATTACGGCGTTATTTTACGTTATTTTTTGTGTAGTATCGGCTAGAAACAGAAGATCTGATTGTGTTTTATTGGAGAGTTGCAGTGTCGTCCTTCTGAATCTTATTGTGTCACAAAGGAGAGAAGAGAACATGTGCGCTCTGTGTGTGTCTGGGTGTGGGGAGGGGGGGCGTGTCTGTGTTTACTAACAAGACATCATGGCGGAGCCGCAGTCGAGTATTTTTATTTTTTTTGTCATAAAAAAATACAATCATGTGTGCTTACTGACTGTATCCCTGCAGACTGTATTGATCTATATTGATATATAATGTAGGTGCACTAATTGTAAGTGTATCTTGTGTTTTTTATGTTGATTTAATATAAAATTAAAAAAAAGTTTTGTTTTTTTTGTTTTTTTCCCTGTGCAGCTTGGTACCAATCGATCCACGGACCGGTGCCGGGCCGGGGCCCGGTGGTTGGGGACCACTGCCTTACGGCACAAAAAGTCACACTGTCGTGATTCTGCAGCCTTACATGCAGTCTTGCATGTTCTGGCAAACTATGCGGTCGCCCCTCCCTTCTTTACATCAGCAGGGAACAGAGGTGTGGACTCGAGTCACATGACTTGGACTCGAATCAGACTCGAGTCATGAATTTGATGACTTTAAACTCGACTTGACAAAATGTAAAGAGACTTGCAACTCGACTTGGACTTTAACATCAATGACTTGTGACTTCAATTGGACTTGCTACTTTCATCAAAACCCAACGATTAAAAAGTTATTCAGGAGCGCTCCATATCTTCCAATGTGTACGTGTGTGTGTCTGTCAGAGAGTGTGCGCTCTGTCAGCGTTTGTGATGCCTGTCAGTACAATAGCCAATCAAATTAGATCCACGTTGTTTTCGTCCCACAGCATTCATCCAATCAAATTGCAGAACAACCAACGAAGAATAGCTCTCAAACAACGCGCCAGTGAGGAAAAATGACGCCAAAGATAGTTTCGTTCGGGTATTAAAACTACGGCTTGGTCAACAAAAACAAATTGCAACAACTTCCAACTTCGTTCGACATTTGAAGATGCACAAAGAAGGCTACGTTTTGAATGTAAGCTAACGTTTATTGGCTAAGTAACGCAACTTTTATTTGCTGTGTAGTTAAATCAGTGAGGCTGTAAACTCACTGCTAACGTTATAACCCTAGACATCTTATAAGTAGACGCAGCATCGAGCGCTACTGCCTACTGGCACTGACGAGACGCGGGGGCGCCATATTGGAGTGGTGATCCGCTCCACTTAGTGCAATTCATTTGGCAGGAGCAATGAACTGTCAGCGCATTTAATTCATCTTACCTCACTGAATACCACTGATTTTCACGCGTTTTTTTTGTCATACATGTAGCTATGATAAAGGACACATGTTTTGGCGTGTTTTATTATTCATAGTTTGCTTAACAGTAATAGAATATTCTTATATGCTATAAGTCAGTGGTCCCCAACCACCGGGCCGCGGCCCAGTATCGGTCCGCGGCCCTGTACCGGTCCGTGGATCGATTGGTACCGGGCCGCACAAGAAATTTTAAAAAAAATTAATTTTTGTATTTTTGTATTTTTTATTAAATCAACATAAAAAACAAAAGATACACTTACAATTAGTGCACCAACCCAAAAAAAACTCCCTCCCTCATTTACACAAAAGGGTTGTTTCTTTCTGTTATTAATATTTCTGGTTCCTACATTATATATCAATATAGATCAATACAGTCTGCAGGGATGCAGTCCGTAAGCACACATGATTGTATTTTTTCATGACAAAAAAAATAAATTAAATTTAAAAAAAAATTTTTTTCTGTTTACTGTTTTGGCAGTTTCAGCAGTTAAAGTCATTTGAAGCGTCTTAAAGTGAGTCCATGCTTAGGGACGGCAGAACACTCACTACTTTTCCTCCGTGGCTGTCCTGCAGGAGCAAGTCAGACACGCCCCTCCAGCGATGGCGAGCACAGCCGAGCACCAGCCAATGTAAAGCGCCTCACCTATTTCGTACCTGCGTAAAAAAGACGGGGCAATTCAGCCACATCTTTCCACTCGACGGGGTCATGGCGTTGCTTACCTGGTGCCGGGGTAGAAAGGGTCAAAGAATTCCTGGGTGATATTGAAGGCGTACCAAGACACGGCGACCATTGTACACAAGCCTATTGTGGAGCAAACGTCTCCTTTAATGATTAAGGAAGCAGTGGCAGCCACTGACTTACAAGTCCAAAGTCTCGCTGGAAGCCAAACATTGATTTGTATATGCAATAAAATACAAATTTTATAATCCATAACCCTTTTTATCACGTCATAATCTTGATGCTTGTTATTCCTGCAAAGCAACTTCTTAACACTCTCTAGTGTCACCTGACCTTGAAGGATAAATAGGACTCCGGCGGTGCCAGCTATCCTTCCCTTCAAGACGTAGTTGTCTCCCCCAGCTTTGGAGCACTGTAAGCCAATGAGGGCCGCCACCAGTCCGAAGGTGCCCATTGCCACGGATGCAATCATCAAGGCCCGCGACGCCTGGATGTAACCTGGAAAAGACAACAACCTTTTAACGTCACCCCCAAAAAATAGAGTACAATTTTTTCGCTAGTTAGCTACTCATCCCTCCACACATTAGAACATGTTTGGGGGGTTTTGACTAGAGGACCGACAAGGTTGCCTTTACTTTGTTCAAAGGAATAAATCGTAGGCAAGACTGCCTCCTAAATTTCAGAGGTGTTCCGCTTAATCATCTATCAGTAATCCAGTCCACAGTGCTTGGGTTTTGCACCAAAATGTACAAGTTCCTAACAAACAACGGCGTTTAACTCACCATTCAAAGCCAGCAGAGATGGAAATTCACGACAGTTGTGAACGCCCGTGGAGTCGGTGGCACAGGACATCCACAGGTTTTCATAGATGGTAGACGTGGTGATGACGTTCCCATCCACAGTGGACGTCTTCCAGTAGCGGTTGGGTAAGGCGACCCCCACCATCACCCAGCCGATGAAGCCCAGGATCAGAGCTACTACTTCCACAATGGGATCCATGACCGTGCCTGTCACCACTGAGGCCCGTCAAGTCTTCGTATCCAAGCCGTAGCACAAATCAAAGCATCGGAGGTAATGGAGGCAGGCGTGTATCGTGTCAATAAGTTTTTGCCGAATGTTAAAAGTGGTGTGATAAAACGTTGATATATACCACCCGCTCTCTCCGCCCACTTCAACCCCCCTTCTTTTTTCCCTGCACATACAAACCGCATATCTGATTCCATTTTACACCCGTGAATCGCAACAGGTGTTTATCACGCAAAGTCCAATGGTCATCTTTGCCACACATGCCCTTTTTACTTTTTTATACTTTGTCTTTATATTTAGTTTTCCTTTTTCGAGTCTTTATGAATGTTTTTTTCCCCCCCACATCTGTTTACTTAGTGTTTTCACTTAGCATCTTTTTGTTTTTTATGTTGTTTGTTTTTGACTCTTTTTGCTGTTTTTCTAAACTTTGTGTATGCCCTCTCCTTCATCCGGTACACCCATTCCAACCCAATACAGAAGCTTTACAAACAGTCTTGCTCGGGTACTACTTGATGCACTGCATCATCGTACAAATAACATTTACTTTATTTAATGACACAAGGCGGAGGAAATCTATTAAGATATGACTTACAAGTGTATTTGCACAGCAGGCTTTAATTCAGGAAGAGGAAATCCAATAACAAAAAGGTGTAAGTTACCCAATATGGTTTGTGTGTTGATAAATTAGCTTTCTGATAACAACTCTCTCACACTGATAGTCTGCTAAGTTGACACCATTTAGATAAAACACATAAGCTCACGTTTTTACGGATAGAGGTCAAGATGGAAGCTGTGAATAGTCCACATGCAATTCCCCAAAAATGAATGATTTCAGCTTTCTACATATTAAAGCCGTTATTCAGACCATACCAAAAAATGGACTAACTCCTGTCCACCAATAAAATAAATCTGACTTATTGCACATGGCATCGTTTTGATTGATCCATCATAAATATTTGTTTTTATGGCGTAATTTTTACCGCCGTCTTGTTGTCTTTGCATCACTTTATGTTGTCCTCTTTATTATTGATTTGATTACTTGTAAAGGACAGAAAAAAAAATCCAATAACTTTTTTACATACTCATGTAAAAGTGAGGGAGGATGAACATGGACTATTGACTTATGTAATTTGAGTGTATAATTAACCGTAACATAAATTGCAATATGCATTACCCAATAAAAAGTGGAAGTGACGCAAATTAATATTTAATTATTAATACTGTATGATTTTTAAAAAATGTTTTGGGATGTTCATCTTATCTTGGACACCCTCGATCACCTCTTTGACACCAAAGGTCATAGTTTGTTCCCGGGGAGTTTCGGTGCTGTCAGGTGAGTTAATGAGTAACTCACACACACACTAACTCACACACACACTAACTCACACTAACTCACTCACACACACACACACACACACACACACACACACACACACACACACACACACACACACACACACACACACACACACACACACACACACACACACACACACACACACACACACACACACACACACACACACACACACACACACACAATGTCTTGTCATAAAGCAGTGTGGACAAATTGAATCTCCACATTGGGTCAAGATGATTGATGAGCAGTGAACTAGGCCAAGGTGTGTGTATGTGTGGGTGAGTTTTGTTTTTTTTAATGTTGTGGAGTCGCAAACGCGGCGTTAAAGATAAGAATGTACTTGCCAAATTTTCCACAACAGTGATAAGCACGGAATTGGCGGTTTGATGGACTTTGTTATGCCGATAAAAGCTTTCCAAACTGTTCAAATGTGGATGTTTTTGTTAAAAATTATTTTATTTCTTATTAAGATTATGGAAAACAAGCCATTAAAAAGAAATCAAGCATTTTACACAACATACTTCCTGTAAATGCTCCCTTGCATACCTAACAAACATAGCATCTTCTTACACATATGGAGTCAAAGTAAATAGCAACGTGACATAAATAAAGCTGCAGCTTTATTAGTTGTATGTACATAAGTGGGGCGCAACAGCTTGCTTAGATTGGTCATGTTTAGCAAGGTGTAAATGTTTTATATATATATATATATATATATATATATATATATATATATATATTCAATGTGTAAGTCCAGCAGAAATGGCCATACACGGTCTTACGCTCAGGTTAAGATTTAGATGCTCCCTTTGACACAGCCAGGCCGATGAGCCCCGCTAATCCAGCCACACCGAGACCGATTCCCCCAACTATTGCCATGCCGACCAAGCCATCTAGAAAACAACACGGGTTGAGCGTTAAGGGTAGAATCCTGCTCACAGATTTCGAGGTGGGTCAAAAAAACACATTACCTTTTTTTAAAGCCTTATCAATGAGCTTTTCCAACTCCAAAGCCTGCTTGTTTCCAGGCTCATTCCTCAGGAGAGTTCGGATGTACTTCAGTGCTTTTTCGTAGTCCTGTAAATCCAAAAAGCACCCAACACGTTTAAAATATAATAATAATAGTAATGGATTAGATTTTATATCGCGCTTTTCTATTGCTAGATAGGCAAAGCGCTCACAGAGAAGTGGGAACCCATCATTAATTCACACCTGGTGGTGGTAAGCTACATATGTAGCCACAGCTGCCCTCGGGTAGACTGACGGAAGCGAGGCTGCCAGTTTGCGCCTATGGCCCCTCCGACCACCACCTATCATTCATTCATCATTCATTCACCAGTGTGAGCGGCACCGGGGGCAAGGGTGAAGTGTCCTGCCCAAGAACACAACGGCAGCGATTTGGATGTCCAGAGGCGGGGAGCGAACCTGCAACCCTCAGGTTTCTGGCACGGCCGCTCTACACACTACGCCATACCGCGTATATGACACATGATAAAGTGTAAGGTTGTAACGATACAAGTAATCGGATTCTTTGATACGGTACAGAGGTATACCAATTTTCGACATGGTCAAAAGTGACGAACAGAAAGTGTGCCTCCAATAACATCATGATGACATCTGATGCCTCCAAATGTACCACACTGGTTCTGCTTGATCTTAGTGCAGCATTTACTTCACCACATTCTTGCAGACAGGGTGAAGGACTACCGTATTTTTCGGAGTATAAGTCGCACCGGAGTATAAGTCGCACCTGCCGAAAATGCATAATAAAAAAGGAAAAAAACATATATAAGCCGAACTGGAGCCCGGCCAAACTATGAAAAAAACTGCGACTTATAGTCCGAAAAATACGGTAGGTAGGCATTTTAGACCCTTTACGCCCAGTTTGAAAACCCTATCCGCGCTCCTGGTTAGGAGCGTCTAAGTGTAGTTCTGATCATACACACGCGCATCATGAGGCAAAGAAGAAGCAGGAGAACTTCATCTGATAAATATTAATGGTGCATTATTGAGATACATATTATTATGGGGTGTTAAAAAGAACGACAATGTCCACCAAACCGAAACCTGTGTCACAAAACCGTGATAGGTTTGAATTTGAATTTTGTGAACTGTTCCACCCCTATTATCCATGTATGGAGGTTAATTTGTGTCTTAATTACCAAAACTGATTTATTTTGCATTTGAATTTTGTGGACTTAATTATTTTCTACATACAATTTGGCTGACAATTTCATTGAACAAACATTTGTAAGCAAAATTTGCATTTAAAAAATCAGTTTGTTAATTTAAAAATTTAGGGAAAATATAATTCAGTGCAGAAATATTTGTTGTTTCAAAACCGAAGACCTACTTCCAGCGAACAAAGACTGAAGCAATCGATTGCGTCTCAGAACCAACCAATGAGATTTCAAGTTTGCAGTCATGTGACATGGGTCTGCGTAACAGTAGCAAAGAGGCAATTGATGCTGCACACTACAGCAGACCATGTAATCTTATGTTTGTGTTTGGATTCCCTTTTCAATGACACTTTAAAATAGACTCACAATAATGACTGATATAATTCTAAAAACGTTATGACGTACTACCTCTAAAACGTAACAGAAATTAGCTTTTTTTTTCCTGAATGAGACATCCAGAATGTACATAAAATTAACGAATGCGAGATTTACAATATTAACTATGAACTACGGATGTAACAATATGAAAATTTCACATCACAATTATTGTGAGCAAAATTATCTGTTATCATTATTATCGCGGTATTGTGCTCAAAAAGTACTTAAAAACACACTGAAATATTTAAACCAAGTTGTATTTAAGAAAAAATAACTACAATAAAAAGACACACAATATATTTTCTTGGCAAAAAATAACAATAAATATTGTTCTGTCTTTTTAAGAGCTATATTCAGGGCTATCTTCTTCCATTTTAAATTGTAAAAGTTACACTTTTTTAAAAAAGATTGTTAAAAAATCTTTTGATAAAGGCATACTGAATGTTAATTTTGTTTAATATCGGCCCTGGAGGGAACGTCTCATCTGTGCTCCTCGACTACAGTCTGCACAGGAGCAAAACAGCTGGACAGTTCTGAATGCTTATTATTTAAATGTTTACCTACGTTTGAAGCAAAGGTGGTTAAAACTAATCGCTATGTTTGAGGAGGCGTGTTTTAAAACAACACTTACAGCGCATACCCTGTTTAAAGCGTCACCTTTATCGTTAGTTTTGAAGTCCAAATACCTCCTTATCGCGCTTACCCATCCCCTTTATTTACCAGTACAATTGTAATTTTTTGCCATTCTTTCTCTCCTCGATGTTATTGCTTCTATGCGCTTTGTGTGTGCGTTTTGACAAACGCAACATCATGCGCCTCGGCTCTGTAGTCACCGCCGCAAAGCACCATATGAATGAAAAAACGGTACCTGCATTTTTCAAAGGCAATAAAGCACCGTTTCTTATTAATTAGTATTGCAGTGCTTTATTAGTGCCGGTATACCGAACAAACCTACCTCTGACACTTCAACTTCAAATGTGCTCAGTCAGCTAGGGTCCCTTGGTACAAATGCGCGCCACAGTTTAAAAATTATTGAGGTCACATTTGATCACTCCATGCTTCTTAATGAGCACATCAAAAGTATAACTCGCTCCAGCTTTTTACAAGTCAGAAAATTTCCTAACTCAGAATAAATGTATCTTCTCCCGAGCAAGAAATGATCATTCATGCTCTTATTACCTCACGTCTTGATTGTTGTAATTCACTCTTCACCTGTCTTAACATTTCATTAGATTAGAAAGCTGCCTTTAGACTTTTGTCAAGAAATTGCCGCCCCGGCATCCTTTCATATTTTGATTCTTTATTTGAAATGTATTAAAAGTATTCCTGCAAGGCATTTTAAGCTTCAATCTAAACATCACTAAAACAGTTATCATAACATTTTGTGCCCTTATCGTATCTCAACTAAACCCAACCATGACATTAGAACCGAGCAACGTACCACAAGTTGAAGATGACGAACTATTACATCTTTCATAAAGTGACAGTAATCTGCTCACCTTGAGTCTGTAGTTGGCCACGCCAAGGTAGAACAGGAAGTCGCGTGTGTCATCCTTTGAGGCTTTCTGGACAAGTTCTACACAACCAACAAATAAAATTGACTCATTTTAGAGAGTTATTACAAATAACATGTTCCTGCTATCATGAACCTACTCAGTGGCCTAGTGGTTAGAGTGTCCGCCCTGAGATCAGTAAGTTGTGAGTTCAAACCCCGGCCGAGTCATACCAAAAGCTATAAAAATGGGATCCATTACCTCCCTGCTTGGCACTCAGCATCAAGGGTTGGAATTGGGGGTTAAATCACCAAAAATGATTCCCGGGCACGGCCACCGCTGCTGCCCACTGCTCCCCTCACCTCCCAGGGGGTGATCAAGGGTGATGGGTCAAATGCAGAGAATAATTTCGCCACACCTAGTGTGTGTGACAATCATTGGTACTTTAACTTTAATGAAGATACTGAATAAAGCAAAATATATTCTGGACCAAAAATAACCTCATACACTTTTCTCTGGTGTTACCATTTTTGAATTATTGTTTGATGGGATCTCGGGAATTAACTAGAAAAATACACTTCAATCACAAACTACACCACAAAAGGGGCAGTTAGAATGATACACAACGCTGGTTACAGAGCACAAACAAACGTTTTATTTATAAAAATCCCAAATATTGTAATTGACTGATCTTGTAAATTTTTAAACACATTGTAATCACGCAAAAAGCAAACAATAACCTGCTACCGAAGAGATGAAAAACACATTAACCTGAAAAATGTATATACACACACACGGTAAAAGAGTTTAGAATATTAAGAATAATAAATGGCTTGAGTAAAGAGGTGTAACAATGCAATAGTATATCGACGATATACAGTGTTACCTAACTTAAGAGTATTATGAGATAAGAGCTGTCTCTTGGCTAATTGTTATGTGTCTATGAATGTTCTGATTCATCCAGGTCAGTGTAAGCTCAGGGCATTCAATCGATCGCAACTAACTAATCTAAGTCTATGAGCACAAACTGATGAAGCCTACTTGGATAAGAGGCGAAACGTCTTTTAAGACAAACCAAACAGTCCAGTTGCGATCGATTGAACGCCCTGAGACTAATTGCTATGCCGTATGTTGCAAGCTAAGATTTGAGTTACAAGCCTTACTGCATACCTGCCAACTTTTGAAATCAGAAAAACCTAGTAGCCAGGGTCCAGGGGCCGCAGGCCCCGGTAGGTCCAGGACAAAGTCCTGGTGGGGGGGTTCAGGCTTCGCCCCCCGACGCAAAATGATTATTAGCATTCAGACAGGTTAAAATGTTGCTAAAACCATCACTTTTCTATCAGTCACAGTGACTTTTCAAAACAAAAATATTACAGCAAAAATCATATGGGTTGATTGACATGTTTATTCTGTAAGCTAACTTCAATAGTTTGAAATTATTTTGACAGTTAATGCCAGTTATCCTGTCAACCTTTCACAAGACTTCAATTTGTTAATTGAAAGTATAAACAGTATAAACACTTTTTACAGTAAACAAATGGTAAAACAGTACTAAACAATTCCATTAAAAATGTATAATCTACTGCCTTGTTCAATTGTATAAAATATTCTGTGCCTAAAATTCACATTTCTATCACAATTATCATACTGTAAACATGGTAAGCTAACTTCATTAAAATTAATAGTCCTGTCAATAGCATGGAATTACAATTCAAATGTAGTTTTTTTGTAAGCCTTTCAAAAGAATTCAAAATATGAAAAATTAATGAAAATTAATTTAAGCCATCAGACACTTGAAAAGTGGCACATCACATCTCTAATGTAATCATTTTAACTTTTCAACAGAAATAGCACTGCAAAAATATTAAGGACATACTTCTGTATTTTGGTAGTTATGCTGTCAACATTTAACAAGATTTCTTCAACTTGGACTTGAAAGCATAAATAGTATAAACACTTTTAACAGTATAACAGTACTAAACAATTCCAATAGATAACATTGGTGTCATTACCTTTTTGTGGCTAAAATCCGAAAAACGTTGTAAGTTTTCCACTTGTATCGCTAGCAACGGCATTAGACTTGTGTTTTTTTGTCCCAACATGGTCTTTTACATCGCTAATTCCTCCGTGTCCGATCGAAAAATCTTGTCTGCACAAGGTGCAATTTGCGTAGTTTTCACCCTTTTTGGAACGGATAATTATTCCCGGATAGGCTTTTGAATATTCTTCACGGAATGACTGCAGTTTTCTTTTCGGTTTAAGACTCGTTTGCGATTTTTCTCCGGCTGATTCCATGATCGTTCGCTTGTTTGGAAACAATGGCAACAGGTGCCTCGTGCTTGGCAGCGGTGCTATAAATAGCCTCGCGCATTTGAAAAAAATATTTTTTTTAATTAATGAAAAACCGTATTTTTTATCACTGCAACCGTAACCCGGAATAGGTTGATGAAAACCGTACTAATTACGGGAAAACCGGAGTAGTTGGCAGGTATGTTACTGTTATTAGTTGAACTACAGTGAGGACCCCACAAAACATCTGGCCTCACTTAATAAATGATAAATGATAAATGGGTTGTACTTGTATAGTGCTTTTCTACCTTCAAGGTACTCAAAGTGCTTTGACACTACTTCCACATTTACCCATTCACACACACATTCACACACTGATGGAGGGAGCTGCCATGCAAGGCGCTAACCAGCACCCATCAGGAGCAAGGGTGAAGTGTCTTGCTCAGGACACAACGGACATGACGAGGTTGGTACTAGGTGGGGATTGAACCAGAACATTAGCTTATAGCTAGAGATTGACATAAATTTGTTTTCCAACCACGGCGAAGAAAAAAAAAGACAGTGGGAAGCCGAGTAGTATTTGTTGAACTTAAGAAAGAAATCATCAAAAACATTAAAGAGTTTGTAGCTATAGCTAACTTCATGAAGCACTTAAAGCGTATACATATAAACATATGGTATTCACAAAGCATAAGAAGAAAGACTATTACTTATTAGTGTGAACTTTTGTTACAAATGTTCATCGAGTTATCTGTTCATTACACAAAATCAATGCCACTTTTGCCTGGAATATTTAATGTGCTTGTATCTATTATTACACAATGTCAGTTTTACTCCTGTACTTATTTATTCTAACAAAGTTATTCATTATGTACTTATTTATTACAGCACAATATTTCTGTTAACTTTTAATCCTTCATTTTTTTCATCTGTGTGTTATCTACAAAGTCTATTAACTTTTCTATCACACATTATCCCTTTCTTTTACTAATAAAAATGGGTACACTGGAATACTTAAATCATAATGGTTAAAAAAAAAACAAGTATCCATGACACAAGGAGAAGGGGTAGGATTAAATACACTCTGCTTGCTTCTACTATTTCTACTACTACTATAAACCAAACCATTGCCTGCTGCACTTACCCTCCAACAACACAATCCCTTTCTTGATGTCATCCGAGTATTTGCTCCTGATCAGACACCAAGCATATTCAAACTTTGTTTCTTTAGACACTGCTCCTTTGGCCAGCTCATTGTTGTATTTCTTCTCAAATTTCTGGAAAACAGAGCAGGAATTACTGACATCAAGGAGTCACAATGCAAAGCTTTTGTTAAGTTACTGATTTGTATACAGTCAGCATCAATTACAGGGTTGAAAATGATGTAACGTCTGGTTGGAGTTGCCTTGAACTTGCATAATCCTAGCTAGAATTTAAGTGAAATCAGATTATTTTGTTATTCCCCATATATTTACATATGATACATTTTCAGCATGGAATGTACATGGGTGTTGTTGTTAAGTGCTGGTGGTGTAATATTTAGGCGAGCATTAAGAAATTACATATCACATAATGTATTGACATTTCTAAATGTTGCTGGAACTAAACCAATTTGGACAACAAGGAAACAATTTACATAAGTAACTAAATATTAAGGCAAAATTTACACCAAAGCATATCCAAAGCAAATTATATAGAGTAGACCACATGGAAGTGTTGTTAAATGTACAAACCCCGTTTCCATATGAGTTGGGAAATTGTGTTGGATGTAAATATAAACGGAATACAATGATTTGCAAATCCTTTTCAACCCATATTCAATTGAATGCACTACAAAGACAAGATATTTGATGTTCAAACTCATAAACTTTATTTTTTTTTGCAAATAATTGCAACACGTGCCAAAGTAGTTGGGAAAGGGCATGTTCACCACTGTGTTACATGGCCTTTCCTTTTAACAACACTCAGTACCGGTAAATGTTTGGGAACTGAGGAGACACATTTTTTAAGCTTCTCAGGTGGAATTCTTTCCCATTCTTGCTTGATGTACAGTTTAAGTTGTTCAACAGTCCGGGGTCTCCATTGTGGCATTTTAAGCTTCATAATGCGCCACACATTTTCAATGGGAGACAGGTCTGGACTACAGGCAGGCCAGTCTACTACCCGCACTCTTTTACTATGAAGCCATGTTGATGTAACACGTGGCTTGGCATTGTCTTGCTGAAATAAGCAGGGGCGTCCATGGTAACGTTGCTTGGATGGCAACATATGTTGCTCCAAAACCTGTATGTACCTTTCAGCATTAATGGCGCCTTCACAAAAGTGTAAGTTACCCATGTCTTGGGCACTAATACACCCCCATACCATCACAGATGCTGGCTTTTCAACTTTGCGCCTATAACAATCCGGATGGTTCTTTTCCTCTTTGGTCCGGAGGGCACGACGTCCACAGTTTCCAAAAACTATTTGAAATGTGGACTCGTCAGACCACAGAGCACTTTTCCACTTTGTATCAGTCCATCTTAGATGAGCTCAGGCCCAGCGAAGCAAACTTAGTTTCTGGGTGTTGTTGGTAAACGGTTTTCGCCTTGCATAGGAGAGTTTTAATTTGCACTTACAGATGTAGCGATCAACTGTAGTTACTGACAGTGGGTTTCTGAAGTGTTCCTGAGCCCATGTGGTGATATTCTTTACACACTGATGTCGCTTGTTGATGCAGTACAGCCTGAGGGATCGAAGGTCACGGGCTTAGCTGCTTACGTGCAGTGATTTCTCCAGATTCTCTGAACCCTTTGATGATATTACGGACCGTAGATGGTGAAATCCCTAAATTCCTTGCAATAGCTGGTTGAGAAAGGTTTTTCCTAAACTGTTCAACAATTTGCTCACGCATTTGTTGACAAAGCGGTGACCCTCGCCCCATCCTAGTTTGTGAATGACTGAGCATTTCATGGAATCTACTTTTATACCCAATCATGGCACCCACCTGTTCCCAATTTGCCTGTTCACCTGTGGGATGTTCCAAATAAGTGTTTGATAAGCATCCCTCAACTTTATCAGTATTTATTGCCACCTTTCCCAACTTCTTTGTCACGTGTTGCTGGCACCAAATTCTAAAGTTAATGATTATTTGCAACATCAAATATGTTGTCTTTGTAGCGTATTCAACTGAATATGGGTTGAAAATGATTTTGCACATTCTGTACATATACAAGTACATATGCATACTTACACTCATGCACATAATCACGTTTCATCAAACATATATTAACGTTGTTGCCCTAGGGTAAACTGGGTGTAACACATGGCACACTGACAAAGCTTAACCTATTGTGACTATAACAATCTACAAGGTTAATGTAGGTTGCTTCTCTTTCTCCCCCTCCATTTTTCTGCATTCTTTCGTATCTCAAGTTATCATTACGTATATGTATTGTTGCATTTAAACAACTGTATTGTTGATAATAAAGGTAAATTATTGGTATTGTTCATTATCAATAGCGCTATTTCTATTGGTATTTGTATTGATCCATTTGTAGTGTAATAATGCTCATTGTCATTTCTGTATTATTTTTTATTTTTCGCTAACTGCTTATTTGCTATTACTTTTACCATCATATTTGTACATGTCATATTTGCTGATGTTGCTCTATTGTTGTTGTTGTTGTTGTTTGCTGTTGTTGTTTTTGTCTCTCTGTCTAATCCCCCTCTTGTCCCCACAATTTCCCCCTCTGTCTTCTTTTTTTTTCTCTTTCTATCCCCTCCTGCTCCGGCCCGGCTGCACTAAATGATAATATAAATACATTTAATAAAGTCAAATACAAATAAGGCAACAAGAGAAGTATCCTACACTTCTCTTTTGTAAAGTAAATCTGAACAGCCGACATGGGCATCTACATCAACTATATGATTTGCCTGAGAAGCTGGACAGGACACACACAAAAAAAATAATAATAATAATAATAAAAAAAAAAAAATAATGATTTGCAAATCATTGTATTCCGTTTATATTTACATCTAACACAATTTCCCAACTCATATGGAAACGGGAGTTTGTAGATTAGAATCATAGCCCCCGTTTAATTTATATTTAGAAACTAGAATGATTTGGTATGCAAGTTACAACTCCTTTGCACAAACACTTTGTTGTTCTACAAAGTTGTACTAATTAATAGCATCATTTATTTCGGATACTACTGCTTACATATAATACTGAAACTGTCAGCCTTCATAACACCTCGTTATTCTCAAAAAGCTGTATTTAGGAGGTCATGATTAGTATTTTCCTACGTACTTTGCCACAACTTCTTGTTAATCTATTATGTTGTATTCTGAAGCTCATAATTGGCATGACTAGTCATATGAAATATAACTTATTAATTTGTAAAAATACTTTGTCAGTATGTTATGTTGATTGTATGACGTACATAAATTGCCACTGCTTACTTTGAACACAGTCAGTCTCAATGACACATAGTTACTCAATTTTAAAGTAATATTCCGTAGTTGTTGATTATGGCTGATAATTACAAATTAAAGGTTCACAATGTACGTAACAGTAACAGCGGAAAACATCAGGGTTAGCATTTAGCTAACTACATGACGACGCGACAAATTAACCATCAAAGCGTCACTTTCGCTTGGAACTGTCAACCTTTGGCATGGCGAAGGATGTTTCACAAACATCCGTTGGTGCCATTAGGGGGTCTATAATCACAATTCAACAACAAAAATTGAGATTAATAATACGAAAACTTACAAGGAGGTCCTCCGGCGCTACTACATCGCTCAACACAGCCTCCATGTTTCCGGAAGTGAAGCTTGGACTCGCTCACTTTGAGTCACGTGACATAAGCGAGCCAGAAAAACGCTATTAACAATAATACCGTTAAAAATTATAATATTGGACAATGAGGACAATGATGATAGTAACTGTAATATAGAGAAAAGTGTGTAATAAAATTAAAGGTAGATCGATACAAATACCAGTAGTATTAATACCAAGGGTGGAATCAGTATCGGATAGATACTAGTGTGATGATATCGATATCAGAAACAGAATCAACTTTAATGGCCAATTATTTTTTAACACAGAAGAAATTTGACTTGGTAGACCAGGGGTCCCCAAACTACAGCCCGCCAGCACCCTCAATCCTGCCCAAGGGATCCATCCATCCATCCATTTTCTACCGCTTGTTCCTTATAGAGGATCTTTGACCTGGACGTTTGTGATAAGTGCTTAAAAACAGCAGAATGTTCCTGTCAAATAGAGGATCTTTGACTAAAATGTTTGTGATAAGTGTTTAAAAACAGCAGAATGCTCCTATCATATAGATAATCTTTGACTAGCATTTTTACAGTAGGTCCCTAAAACAGCTGAGTGTTCCTGTCATATAAAGTCGCTCTTGAAAAAGAGATTTTAATCTCAATGAATCTTTACCTGGTTAAATAAAGGAAATTGATAAAGGATATTTGACTAAAATGTTTGTGATACGTGCCTAAAAACAGCAGAGTGCTACTGTCATTGGGAGGATCTTTGACTAAAATGTTTGTGATAAGTGCCTAAAAACAGCAGTGTTCCTGTCATATAGAGGATCTTTGACTGAGATGTTTGTGATAAGTGCCTAAAAACAGCAGTGTTCCTGTCATATAGAGGATCTTTGACTAAAATGTTTGTGATAACTGCTTAAAAACAGCAGTGTTCCTGTCATATGAAGGATCTTTGACTAAAAGGTTTGTTATAAGTGTATAAAAACAGCAGAGTGCTCCTGTCATATAGAGGATCGTTGACTAAAATGTTTGTGATAAGTGCCGAAAAACAGCAGTGTTACTGTCATATAGAAGATCTTTGACTAAAATGTTTGTGATAAGTGCCTAAAAACAGCAGTGTTCCTGTCATATAGATAATATTTGACTAAAATGTGTGTGATAAGTGCCTAAAAATAGCAGATTGCTACTGTCATTGGGAGGATCTTTGACTAAAATGTTTGTGATAAGTGCCTAAAAACAGCAGTGTTCCTGTCACATAGAGGATCTTTGACTAAAATGTTTGTGATAAGTGCCTAAAAACAGCAGTGTTCCTGTCATTTAGATAATATTTGACTAAAATGTGTGTGATAAGTGCCTAAAAACAGCAGAGTGCTACTGTCATTGGGAGGATCTTTGACTAAAATGTTTGTGATAAGTGCCTAAAAACAGCAGTGTTCCTGTCATATAGAGGATCTTTGACTAAAATGTGTGTGATAAGCATTGTTGGGACTAACGCGTTACTAAGTAACGCGTTACTGTAACGCCGTTAGTTTCAGCGGTAACTAGTAATCTAACGCGTTACTTTTTTATATCCAGTAACTCAGTTACCGTTACTACATGATGCGTTACTGCGTTATTTTACGTTATTTTTTAATGTAGAATCGGCTAGAAACAGAAGAAGTGTCGTCCTTCTGTCTCACAAGGAAAAGAAAAGGCGTGCTTTCCTCGACCGAGGAGCGGAGCGCAGGGGAGACGTTCCTCCAGGGCCTATGTACTTCGGGGCTAACACCCTTCACTTTACCCGGCAGTGGGTCTTTACAGCTCCGGACTCGAGGGTGAATGACGAGGCCGGCGGTTTGTTGCAATTTTGTGACTTTATTGGTGTCTTGAACGCAGCCATCCACCAAGCTAGAGCACCTGCACGCATCCACTGTTGCGCTCCCTCACCTCTCTGGCCCACTCACTCACTGACGTCACTCACCTCACATGCTGTCATTTCTTAAAGGGCCACACACACACACACACACACGCTACTCTCATAACAACTAAAAAGACATCATGGCGAAGCCAGAAGTCGAGTTACATGGAGACATTGTCACTACTTTTCTTTTGTCGAGCACAAAGAAAATAACATTTTAGTTAAATGTAAGTTGTGTCTTGGATCAAAGATCCCATCTACTTAAAGTTAAAATGACAATGATTGTCACACACACACTAGGTGTGGTGAAATTATTCTCTGCATTTGACCCATCACCCTTGATCACCCCCTGGGAGGTGAGGGGAGCAGTGAGTAGCAACTGTGACCGCACCCGGGAATACTGCCCAAAAACAGCAATTCAAATCTGCTGAAACAGCTACATAAATGTAAATGGGTTATACTTGTATAGCTTTTCTACCTTTTTCAGGAACTCAAAGCGCTTTGACACTATTTCCACATTCACCCATTCACACACACATTCACACACTGATGGCGGGAGCTGCCATGCAAGGTACTAACCAGGACCCATCAGGAGCAAGGTTGAAGTGTCTTGCTCAAGGACACAACGGACGTGACTAGGATGGTAGAAGGTGGGGATTGAACCAGTAACCCTCAGATTGATGGCACGGCCACTCTCCCAACTTCGCCACGCCACATAAGCAACATGCTTTGACGAAGCTAGTAAAGAGAGACACAGACTCCGATGCCACTTCACCTCCACCTAAGGATTTTAACGGAGGGACTGCTATCCAGGACAACATTGATAGAGCCATTGCAGCGTATGTGCTAGAAGACATGCAGGCTATTTCTACAGTGGAGTCACCCGTTTTTTGGCAGCTAAATAGCATGATACCGGCATCAAACAACAAATGGCACAGAAAACATGTTCCAAGTACCTGGACAGTGAGTACATAAACATGGAAAGCGAGCTAAAGAAAACACTCCAAACTCTGCCTCTGCTCATCATTGAAGGTACACACTGTCAATTCTCTTATATACTATTTCATTCTAGACTTCTAGAGTGTTTGATTATCACATCACTCTAAATGTATAGACTATAAAGTTCACAAAAATAAAGAGGGATGCTAGTGGGCCAGGCCAATCTTTCATTTTCTCTAAACTAAAACTGGGGAAATGTGTAGAGTCTTCTGGGCTTCACTACAGTGTTGATCTCCTGAATACATGATTTTATTTCACAATTCCTTGAGAGAAAAAAAATGCCTGATTAGGCTTTGTGTATGTCATGTGTGCCTTCCTTGGGTGAAGCCAGCTTTACAGCTATGTTGTTATTATGCGGTTTGTTACTTATGTATGTTATGTTGCAGCTATTTAAAATAGTTTTGTCAATTTGTTGTGGCCTGAAATAAATTGGCCCTTTGAAACATATCTTTGTCTTTGTGTGTTGTATGTAGACCACATTGCTTAGCAGAGTTCAGTGATGCAGATGCATGTCAAGTTGATCAACACATTGTATTATTCTCCAGTGCAATAACAGTACTGAAACGAAGGCTAAAAGGGCATTAATGGGAGCCTTAAAAAAAAGGAGAAAAAAATAAGTAACTAAATAGTTACTTTTCACAGTAACGCATTACTTTTTGGTGTAAGTAACTGAGTTAGTAACTGAGTTACTTTTGAAATAAAGTAACTAGTAACTGTAACTAGTTACTGGTTTTCAGTAACTAACCCAACACTGGTGATAAGTGACTAAAAACAACATTGTTCCTGTCATATAGAGGATCTTTGACTAAAATGTGTGTGATAAGTGCCTAAAAACAACATTGTTCCTGTCATATAGAGAATATTTGACTAAAATGTTTGTGCTAACTGCCTTAAAACAGCGGTGTCCCTGTCATATAAAGGATATTTGACTAAAAGGTTTGTGATAAGTGTTTAAAAACAGCAGAGTGCTCCTGTCACATAGAGGATCGTTGACTAAAATGTTTGTGATAAGTGCCGAAAAACAGAAGAGTGTTCCTGTCATTTAGAGGATCTTTGACTAAAATGTTTGTGATAAGTGCCTAAAAACAACATTGTTCTTGTCATGTAGAGGATCTTTGACTAACTGCCTCAAAACAGCAGTGATCCTGTCATATAAAGCAGTGGTCCCCAACCTTTTTGTAACTGCGGACCGGTCAACGCTTGAAAATGTGTCCCACCACGTACAATAATGTGTGCTTACGGACTGTATCCCTGCAGACTGTATTGATCTATATTGATATATAATGTAGGAACCATAAATATTAATAACAGAAAGAAACAACCCTTTTGTGCGAATGAGTGGGAGAGGGAGGGAGGTTTTTTGGGTTGCTGCACTAATTGTAAGTGTATGTTGTGTTTTTGCATCCATCCATTTTTCTACCATTTGTCCCTCTCGGGATCGCGGGGGGACTGGCCACTGTTGAAAAAAATGACTAATATATGATAAACAGGAAAAATGTGTAAAGTACACAAAAACATTGATAAAACATTTGAAAACAAGTGAACACATGCTTTTTTGTCTTTTATTTACTGTTGAGAACATGTGCATTATTGTTAAATCTCATCAAGCGGCATTCTCACAAACTGTCAGTTCTTTGTGAGATGACTTTGGGTAAAAGCATAGGGCAGCAGCTCGCTCATGCGGCTCTTTTTGTACGATCCATCCGGCTTGGTCGAGTAGATGGTCAACTCTGGCCCAAACTGGCGATACAAAGATGTGCGATACCAGTGAGGAAGTTTTATCTGACCATGCATTTTGTCAACAAGGCAACGAAAGAAATATGCGTCACCTCCATGAGAACCTGTCGACACGCTCCGCATGGCCAAACAAATCTGTCTGTGGCATTGCTGCACAAAAAAATAAGGATTGTGTCATGTTTGGATGCATGGGAAAGTGCCAGAAGTCGACTAACGAACCACGTCACAGCAATAGCGGTGAAGTTTTTGTGTCCCTCTGCCACGGCACTTTGGATGGCTGTTCGCTCAGCACACACAGTTAGACCGAAGGACACGTTCTCCACGTTACAGCCTAAACAAAGACACAAAAATAGTAATTGTTAGCAACTTAATCTGGACAGTGCAAGTGCGGCCATGAGGAGTGGGCTGATCTATCCAATTATTGGTTGCATTGATACTGAGGGTAGTATCAGTAAGGAGTGTTTTCACCGACATTACAATTCGGATGTCGCGCCATTTTGGAGAGAAACACTTAAACATCGGATTTGTGACAGCTGAAAAAATGCAAGATTAAACCATTTTACTTAAACAGACTTTACCTTATATCGTACCCTATATCAAAGACATAAACACTAAGACGACTCGCCAGTCTTGGAGGATGTTCATAAAGTTGTTTATTTTTGTCGAAAAAAAACAGATAATAGACATGACACAAAACTATAGTCATTTCAAATGGCAACATTATAATGCAACTAAAATAAATCAAGAAAATAAATATGGGTAGTCAGTAACAGTTTCATTGTTATATCAAGCATGATGGGAAATATGCAATCATGATTAACAAACAAAAACAAACCTCCAAGACACCATGAGTACTTTTTTGCACCACCTCTGGCTTTTATAACAGCTTGTAGTCTCTGAGGCATGGACTTAACGGGTGCCAAACAATACTCTTCTTTAATATTCCTCTAACGTTCTCTGATTGCTGTCGTCAGATCAGATTTGCAGGTTGGAGTCTTGTCATTGAACATTTTTTTCAATTTTCACCAGAGATTTTCAATTGGATTTTTGCAGGCCATGACATTGACCTTTGGTATATTTCTTCAATGAAATATTTTACAGTTTTTTTGCTCAATGGCAAGATGCATTATCCATCCATCCATACATCCATTTCTAACGCTATTCTCTTTTGGGGTCACGGGGGGTGCTGGACGCTATCCCAGCTGCACTCGGGCCAAAGGCGCAGTACACCCTGGACAAGTCGCCACCTCATCGCAAGGCCAACACAGATAGACAGCATTATCATGTAGAAAATTATGTCATCATCCCCAAACATCCTTTGGATTGATGGAATAAAAAAAGTGCCCAAAATGGCAATGTAAACTTGTAATGACAGCCATCTCCCCAGTGCCATTACTTGACATGCAGCCCCAACATCAATGACTGTGGAAATTTGCATGTTTTCTTCTGGCAGGCGTCTTCATAAATCTTATTGGAATGGCCTTCTTGAAAAAAAAAATCTCTCCTTTGTTTCAATTGACATCTCTTGTGTTGGAGCCATGATTCATGTCAATCCACCTGGTGCAACAGCTCTCCAAGGTGTGAACACACACACAGATTTAATCTGTTAGCTTTGGAATTGAACATTTACAGGGTGATTCCTTAATAATTATCCTCAGAATTGAGTGAGTCTATAATTTTTTACTCTGCTTGATCTAAAAATGAAACTGTTACTGTTGACAGCAATGTACATTCTTGTTTTCTTTTAGGGTTTTTTTAAAGCCAGAAAGTTGTCGTTTGATATGACTATAGTTTCGTGTCATGTCTGTTCTTGGCTTTTTTTCTCTACAAAATTAAACACCTGAATAAACAACCTCAGAGTCTGGTGATTTAATTTTTTTCCCCAGGGGTTGTAGAAGTGTGCTACATCGATAACTATAAATCTATGGTGGACAAATCGACTTGTAGTGGTTGACGGGGCGATCTTGACTGCCGTAAGATGACGGTCGCGTTGATGTAGCTAAGCGGTGGGCGACCGGACACAGGTGCCATATGCGGCTGTGTCCAGTGAATCCCTCCAACATGACTGACTTCTGGATTTGTCAAATGAAAATGCTCTCTTGACATTAGATTGGTATTTTTAAAATTTTTATTTTGTTGCATTCTTCACATTGTTACATTATTTATATTGTAATACAGTATATTGTCATAGTGATCATAAACTTTGCCTAAAATCTCCTGTTGTAGGGTTTATTCTGATTATAATCATGATCAACAAGATGAATAAAAATCACAAAGTAATTAAGGGGACCTATTATGATTTTCTTTTCTACATTTAAAATACTTTCTTGTGGTCTACATAACATGTACGGTAATTGTGGTTCTTTAGTCATCATTTTGCACAGATTATAGATTACAGACCATCTTCAAACCGCTTTCTGACCGTTCTCTTCAGAATGGAACGTTTTGTGGGCATTAGCTCCAGGTCAGCCATGTTGTCCTTCTTAGCGCTTCCTAATCTACTGACAGATATAAGTTAGAACTACACGCTAATTTGTATTAAAAATTTCAACAGTGGAGGATGCATGTGCATGTACGAGCCAGTCTACTCTACCCACCAGCAAGAGGCTAGAGAAAAAGAAGGAACTGAATGACTACAGTAGCTGACTACAATGGCGGACTCGTGCAAAGCTCTTCGAGTAAATTTCTACACTATATGGACATATCCGCTGATGTCACAGGTCAGAAAACATCACAAATCAGGTCAAATTCCAAATGGCTCGTTTGGTGGAAGTATAAAGGAAGGCCAGGTTTATTTGATAAATATCTCTTTGTAAATGCAAGTAAATGCATGTAAAAGCAGGTACCGATAGGTAAGAAAAGTATATAGTGCATAATAGGTTAAAAAGGTTAAGGTTAAAAAAAGTAAAAAAGTAAAAAGTAAAAAAAAAAGTAAATTGTATCAGTATTAGCATTCACAGGCCCTGTATTTACGTGTTATTGAAGGGATACCAAGAGTTGCAGTATGGCCCACTCCTTGTGGCCATAGTTACTTTTGGAAAAAAATGTTTCCTACTTTGACTGAAGTAACTGTCATTTTTTAGAACTCAATATATTTGGGCGATACTACAAATGTCGATATCGAGCCCGATACCAAATACATCTATGGGTTAGTTAGGAGTTAGGCCAATATTGATACTAAGTTTACTTGACTTTTTACTTGGATTTTTTTTTTTAATGATTTTTACTTTTAATTTGATAATAATCGGAATAAAAATATAACAATTACTACAATTATTCCCTTTTATTACATAATTGTTCGAGCAAAATGAAATCAATAGTGCAAAATAAGTTTTTAAAAATGGTGCAAAAACTGTTCCTTGAACGTTCTGCCCTCAAAGCTCTCCTATTTATTCAAATATACAACTACAACACATTTGAATAATGCCAAAACAGATATTTGTGAAAATAAGAGACATAGAAAAATATTAGGTATGTCCGATAATGGCCTTTTGCCGATATCCGATATTCCGATATTGTCCAATTCTTAATTACCGATACCGATATCAACCGATACCGATATATACAGTCGTGGAATTAACACATTAGTATGCCTAATTTGGACAACCAGGTATGGTGAGAATAAGGTCCTTTTTAAAAAAAATTTATAAAATAAGATAAATAAATTAAAAACATTTTCTTGAATAAAAAATAAAGTAAAACAATATAAAAACAGTTACATAGAAACTAGTAAGGAATGAAAATGAGTAAAATTAACTGTTAAAGGTTAGTACTATAAGTGGACCAGCAGCACGCACAACCATGTGTGCTTACGGACTGTATCCCTTGCAGACTGTATTGATATATATTGATATATAATGTAGGAACCGGAATATTAATAACAGAAAGAAACAACCCTTTTGTGTGAATGAGTGGGAGTGGGAGGTGAATGAGGGTGGGAGGTTTTTTGGGTTGGTGCACTAATTGTAAGTGTATCTTGTGTTTTTTATGTTGATTTAATTAAAAAAACAAAAAAACAAAAAAATAACGATACCGATAAAAAAAAAACGATACCGATAATTTCCGATATTACATTTTAAAGCATTTATCGGCCGATAGTATCGGCAGGCCGATATTATCGGACATCTCTTAGAAAATATACATTAAATTTACCAGTGAAAAATTGGATACTACTCTGCTGTCGATATTTGGATTGCTGCGCACACCTGCAGCCCCCTTGAAAGGTGGTTCCTACCTTTAAATATAGCGCCATCTGTCGTCAGTAAGGCAGCACCAACAGGGAAGTTGCTGTAAGGACAGTACGCCATGTCTTTGGCCTCTAGACACTTTGAAATGAGCTCGTTGACCTTATCTGCACACACACACAGACACGCACATTTTATTACATATACATTATATTACATGATATTCACCCATATAATATACATGTTATATTCATATATGTACACATAATAATTTATGTATAAATGTATATACATTTATAATATATATATATACATACATACATACATACATACATACATACATACATACATACATACATACATATATATATATATGAATATATATATATATATATATACACATATATATACACATAGATAGATAGATAGATAGATAGATAGATAGATAGATAGATAGATAGATAGATGGATAGTACTTTATTGATTCCTTTAGGATATAGATAGATATATAGATAGATAGATAGATAGATAGATAGATAGATAGATAGATAGATAGATAGATAGATAGATAGATAGATAGTACTTTATTGATTCCTTTAGGATATATATATATATGAATATATATATATATATATATATATATATATATATATATATATATATATATATATATATATATATATATATATATATATATATATATATATATATATATATATATATATACACATAGATAGATAGATAGATAGATAGATAGATAGATTGTACTTCATTGATTCCTTCAGGAGAGTTCCTTCAGGAAAATTAAAATTCTAGCAGCAGTGTACAGAATTGAGATATAATTTTTAAGGTAAAAAGTAAATAATAAATAATGGGGGTGTATGTTATTGTTTTGCATCCCCTGTCATCCTAGTACCCCCCCTCACCCCCAGAGAGGAGTTGTACAGTCTGATGGCGTGTGGGACAAAATCAGAATCAGAAATCAGAATCAGAAATACTTTATTAATCCCCGAGGGGAAATTCAAATTTTCAGCACAATCCCATTCAAGATCAGACAAACATTACAGGGAGACAGAACAGGATCGCTGATGGATCTGCCAACTTCCGGCGCCCCTTACAAAAAAGGTGAGATGCAGGTAAACAATGGGGGAGGGGTTTGGGGGGGGAGAAAAAAAATCGGTCTAAGCCTGGGCCCCTGGAGAGGGGGTTCAGACTGAGGCCAAGGGAAAAAACAACTCATAGCCATAGCACACATCAAACATCAAACTTCAAACATCACAAAGGACATTAAAGACATTAAAGAGCAGAGCTGATGCAACTAGCCACTTCTACATACAGCTATGAATAAAAAGGAAAATAAACATATACACTGTGGTGACCTCTGCGGTGTTCCACGCCATCGTCTGCTGGGGTGGAGGGAGCATGGCCAGAGACAGGAGCAGACCCAACAAAGCAACCAAGAGAGCCGACTCCACTCTCGGCCGCCCACTAACTCGGCCAGTGTCCAGTCCGCATGGATGAGCGAGGATGCGTCTAAGGAGACTGAGGTGTCCGATACCTGCTCATTCAGCCGAGACACTGTGAAGCCTGTCCGTCCCGGCGCTCAGCGCTAGCTCCGCAGCCCCGTCTCTTCATCTCCTCCAGTCTCTCCAAAAGGACTCTGGTGTGGCAGAGACCCAGCAGCTGGTCTCCATGGCCAAAAGGCTCCCGGGAGGCAGATCCAGAAGTCCACACAAAAGCACCGCAGAAGTCACGAAAGTGCCACCCCTTGTCACACAGTCCCAAAGGGTCCCGAACCAAAAAGCCAAAAAAATATATACATATAATCCATCCATTTTCTACCGCTTGTCCCTTTTGGGGGTGCTGGAGCCTATCTCAGCTGCATTCGGGCGGAAGGCAGGGTACACCCTGGACAAGTCGCCACCTCATCGCAGGGCCAACACAGATAGACAACATTCACACCCACATTCACACACTAAGGCCAATTTAGTGTTGCCCAGGTGCATGTCTTTGGAGGTGGGACCCATGCAGTCACGAGGAGAACATGCAAACTCCACACAGAAAGATCCCGAGCCCGGGATTGAACTCAGGACTATTTAGGGCCTTCATATTGTGAGGCACATGCACTAAAACAAGAGGGAAACACAAAAGGATGACACAAGAGCACAGAGCTCCTGCCAACAGCAGCCACTACAGCGGCGCCATCTTGGGGAAAATAAATAAATAAATAAATAAATAAATATAATTCAAATAAAAATACAAATAAAAATTATATATATATATATATATATATATATATATATATATATATATATATATATATATATATATATACATACACATATACTTTTTAAGGCGGACGTTACAGAGAAGAAAAAAACAAGTATTTCTACTACTACTTCTACTTATAATAATCTCACTCACATAAAGTTGGACCGCCACAAATACATTTGGTGCTACCTGTTCGTCCTCATTCATAAAAAATATATATATTGCAACTGTTCTTCAAGAGAATAAGAAAAGGGAGCAGTGGGAATCGGTGTTGCTATCTTAGCAAGAAAGTTGTTATATTTAGTGAGTAACTAAATTACCTTTCAAAAAAGTGACACGTTTTTTGGCGACACTGATTTTAAAACACGCATTGCTTTTCTTAACAAGCACTGGGTGCTGCTGTGGGACCCACCGACACGTAAAATCACTCACAGGCAACTCAGTTTTGTTAGTGGCATTAAAAATACAACACAAAGACGTGCCAGAGAAAAGTTGGTCTGTAGTTTTCAACATTTCATGTTTTACTCATTTTTTTGTAAATGCATGCCGATTATGCAAACTATATGGTTACGTCATTCGGTAACGATTCTATCCACAATTGGATCAATCTGCCTACCCCTAGGCAGAACAATGAAACGTTGTGACTGCGCAGAATCAACCTTTAGAACTTTGGAATGTTCCACTCAGAAAAGATGTCAGCCACAATAAATCTTTCATGAAGATATGTTATCAAGAAATTGAAAATTATCCAGAGGTTTAGTTGTATCACCGTGATAGTGCACACGCACGCACACACACACACACACGCGCGCGCGCGCACACGATAAACTCAGTAAATCTCACACGCTCATGATAAAGCAGCTTCCATGACGCACCGATTTATTTACCTGCCATGAGGAAGGAGGAGATGGAGGATGTGGAACTGTACTGTCGTTTTGCAGAAGAACAAGAGAAGAGTAAACTTAGTGAAGGTTAATATTTGACATCAATGCAATCTTTGGCACAGCAGCTAAGCAGACATAAGTACATATTTACTTTCATCTCATTGGGTCGGTAAAAGCAGCGTCATCCACCTTTTTGGGGAGGGGG
The DNA here is from genome assembly GCF_033978685.3 of Nerophis lumbriciformis. Classification (NCBI taxonomy): domain Eukaryota; kingdom Metazoa; phylum Chordata; class Actinopteri; order Syngnathiformes; family Syngnathidae; genus Nerophis; species Nerophis lumbriciformis. Next base: position 42,784,809 of record NC_084552.2, read on the forward strand.
CTGGGTCACATACTTGCCAACCTTGAGACCTCCGAATTCGGGAGATTGGGGGGGGGGGTATATTTATAGCTAGAATTTACTGAAATTAAAATATTTCTTATATATATATATATATATATATATATATATATATATATATATATATATATATATATATATATATATATATATGTGTGTGTGTGTGTGTGTGTGTGTATATACAGGTAAAAGCCAGTAAATTAGAATATTTTGAAAAACTTGATTTATTTCAGTAATTGCATTCAAAAGGTGTAACTTGTACATTATATTTATTCATTGCACACAGACTGATGCATTCAAATGTTTATTTCATTTAATTTTGATGATTTGAAGTGGAAACAAATGAAAATCCAAAATTCCGTGTGTCACAAAATTATAATATTACTTAAGGCTAATACAAAAAAGGGATTTTTAGAAATGTTGGCCAACTGAAAAGTATGAAAATGAAAAATATGAGCATGTACAATACTCAATACTTGGTTGGAGCTCCTTTTGCCTCAATTACTGCGTTAATGCGGCGTAGCATGGAGTCGATGAGTTTCTGGCACTGCTCAGGTGTTATGAGAGCCCAGGTTGCTCTGATAGTGGCCTTCAACTCTTCTGCGTTTTTGGGTCTGGCATTCTGCATCTTCCTTTTCACAATAACTCAGTGGCCTAGTGGTTAGAGTGTCCGTCCTGAGATCGGTAGGTTGGGAGTTCAAATCCCGGCCGAGTCATACCAAAGACTATAAAAATGGGACCTATTACCTCCCTGCTTGGCACTCAGCATCAAGGGTTGGAATTGGGGGTTAAATCACCAAAATGATTCCCGGGCGCAGCCACCGCTGCTGCCCACTGCTCCCCTCACCTCCCAGGGGGTGATCAAGGGTGATGGGTCAAATGCAGAGAATAATTTCGCCACACCTAGTGTGTGTGTGACAATCATTGGTACTTTAACTTTAACTTTTAACAATACCCCACAGATTTTCTATGGGGCTAAGGTCAGGGGAGTTGGCGGGCCAATTTAGAACAGAAATACCATGGTCCGTAAACCAGGCACGGGTAGATTTTGCGCTGTGTGCAGGCGCCAAGTCCTGTTGGAACTTGAAATCTCCATCTCCATAGAGCAGGTCAGCAGCAGGAAGCATGAAGTGCTCTAAAACTTGCTGGTAGACGGCTGCGTTGACCCTGGATCTCAGGAAACAGAGTGGACCGACACCAGCAGATGACATGGCACCCCAAACCATCACTGATGGTGGAAACTTTACACTAGACTTCAGGCAACGTGGATCCTGTGCCTCTCCTGTCTTCCTCCATATCTATATGTATATGAAATGGTCGTCTTGCTAGGACACTCATGTGACCTACTCAGTGGCCTAGTGGTTAGAGTGTCCGCCCTGAGATCGGTAGGTTGTGAGTTCAAATCCCGGCCGAGTCATACCAAAGACTATAAAAATGGGACCCATTACCTCCCTGCTTGGCACTCAGCATCAAGGGTTGGAATTGGGGGTTAAATCACCAAAAAATGATTCCCGGGCGCGGCCACCGCTGCTGCCCACTGCTCCCCTCACCTCCCAGGGGGTGATCAAGGGTGATGGGTCAAATGCAGAGAATAATCTCGCCACACCTAGTGTGTGTGTGTGACAATCATTGGTACTTTAACTTTAACTTTAACTTTATATATAATATTCTTGGTAGGACACTCATGTTGTATAGACAATAGTCAATGTATTTAATATCCAATCAATTCAATATTAATGTAATCGTTCATATTTTACATGCACTTATTTGTATCTTACCATTATGAATATACTGTACGTATTAAAGCCAGGGCCACACCTAGTTAACATGAGGCTAAGCAGAACATTTTTAAGGCCCCACAATTACATTTTTTTTAACAGATTTCATTTATATGCAACGATTTGTATACTTTATACTTGATTAATGTTTTGTACTAAAACAAATGAAATCATAAAAAATAACTAATTTAACATAATTAAAACATTCTATCCCAATGAAATCGTCTACTAGACCAGCATTAACACTGCACGCCACAGTGGACAATGCAAATATTTGTGGAACTTTGTCATTCTATTCTTATCAGCAACAGAGGAGGAAGGGGCTCGGAATACATCGGGGTAAAATTTGATTTGAAGAGCCCTGTCATTCATTAATTGACATTTTATGTGCACTTCTTCTCGCTAAGCAGATTTAAGATTATGTCTATTGCTGTAGCTGCATGAGAGGGTCAACATTCAGTGCAAACAACATATTAACAAACATTCTCAGCGTCTCATTGAATTGTAAGGGAAGCAATGGATTTAACTGGTCAGTATAAAGTAGAATATAAAAAAACAGTTGTGAGGTATTTCACGCTTCTGGGGGTCAAAAGTGCGGCCAGGGGCCATTTTTGGCACACTGCTTGTTTTTTATTGGTCCTCTGCATATTTTTCAAATTCATTATTGGTTATATTTAGTGTTAGATATTACAATAATTTGTTGCCTATACAATAACAAAAAAGCTAAGATGTTTTGGTCAAAGAGCATATATTGACCTTCAATTGATTGGTTTTAACAACTTTAATGTACAATTAAATCCTTCTTTAAATTTAACTGTACATGCTCCCCATTTTAGTGCCTTCAAGTAACACGTCTATGTCTTTTCCTGCATCATTTACGGTTTCACATTTGTCCCCTCCCTGAAATATCTGATCAGAGGCCAATCAGAGGATGCATTGGTCTAAAATAAAAGCGCACATCCACCCTTGGCCTTTGTCCCCTGTCTCCTCCCGCTCTGTGGTGTTTGACTTTCGCCTTGTGACACTCTGAGTTCATCAGTGCGAGGTGTGCCATTCTTTAGCTACTTCTTTTTCCAACGCTTTTCACCACCAAATTCAGAGACACGCGATAGGCTATGTGTTGTACGGGGAAGTGCGCCCGCCTGGTGGGCCTGATCCTGCTGCCATCAGCCTTCGTATGCATGATCGCCAACCTGCTGCTCTTCTTCCCCGACGGAAATCAACTGGACAATGATCAGATCTCGCTGCAGGTCTGGCTGATGGGGGGGCTCATCGGAGGAGGCCTCTTTGTAAGTTTTTGTTTTTATTGTATCAAATATGCTCTGACTTCACCTATGAGCAATATTATGCAAACTGGAGCCTCACTTCTATATTGTATGTAATAATAAACCTTGTTTGTACTTACACAACCACAATAGGGGAATAGGAAGCAGGGAAGAGCTCAGCCCTTTTTAAGGCGGACATCACAGACAGTATTTAAAAAAATTAAAAAAAAGGATTTCTACTACTACTTCTTACTAACTTAGCAATATTGTTGTTATATTTAGCGAGTAAATAAATTACTTAAAAAAAAGTGACACATCTTGTGTATCATTTTTGGGCGACTGACATTAAAGCACGCATTGCTTTTCTTAACGAGCAGTGGGTGCTGCTGTGGGACCCACGACACGTAAAATCACTCACAGGCAACTCAGTTTTGTTTGTGGCATTAAAAATACAAACAAAGAAGTGACAGAGAAAATTTGTTCTGTAGTTCTCAACATTCTAATTATACAAATTCTATGATTATGTATTTCGGTAACGATTTTATCCATATTTGGATTAATTTGCCTACCCCGACGCAAAACAATGAATCGTCGGGACTGTGCAGAACCAACCTTTAGAACTTTGGAATGTTCCACTCAGAAAAGATGTCAACCACAATAAATCTTTCATGAAGATATCTTATCAAGAAATTGGAAATTATCCAAGGGTTTGGTAGTATCATTATAATAGCGTACAGTTTCTCTCCTCTCTGCAACTCCACAAATATTGACTTAAAGTAATAAGCATGTCATAAGTTTATGCAATGATGTTTTTCACATGAAACGTTGCTTCCAGATGCTGTGCCCGAGCTGCTCCGCTATCAGGGCCGGGGGCAAGGGTTGCTGCGGAAATGGTTGCTGTGGCAACCGTTGCCGGGTAAGTGCCGTCATTTGCAAAATTTATTTACTAAAGGTTGGAGAGATTAGACATGGGCGCCGGCTCCGGTCAGATAATGACTGCCGACAAAAGGCAGATATCAGTTAGTTGCATGCAAGCTTTATGAGCTTTTCAGAACAAACAATGCTCTCGCCACCAGATGCTGAACTCTGTGTTCTCGTCGGGTTTTGGCCTCATTGGAGCCATCTACTGCAGCAGCGTGGCCTCAGCCGGGCTGGCCATTGGACCCAAGTGTCGGGTGGCCGGTGAGGTTTGGAAATATCCCTTTGAGGACCTTGGAACGTGAGTGACGACTGTTTCACATAAACTGCTCATGGCTGCAAACTCCGAAAGGATAATTTTTTTAACGTTTGATACAATACCAAAAATGCAAAGTTGCTTATCGAACAATGTCTTTGTTCTTGTCATAGTAATAGGAGTAGTAGTATTCATATACCATGTTCAAACTGTGCAACAAACATTCCCTTGAAGGAAGAAATTAAGTTCCCCACATGTTAAAGTCAAAATTTAAATCCTACCATATTCAGTCCAGACACCGGTACCAAGTATCAGATCTGTGCAATCATAAGAAAAGGATGCTCCTTCTTTGTATATATTTCAGCCCCTAACCGCTGGCGGAAGAGGGTTATGCTACAGGCTAAGTGGAACACATAGAAAACATGTGTATTGTTTTTCTTAAAATACTACTAATTTAAGATGCATATACAACACTAAATTGGCCCTAGTGTGTGAATGTGAGTGTGAATCTTGTCCGTCTATCTGTGTTGGCCCTGCGATGACGTGGCGACTTGTCCAGGGTGTACCCCGTCTTCCGCCCGATTGTATCTGAGATAGGCTCCAGTACCCCCCCACGACTCCGAGAGGGATAAGCGGTAGAAAATGGATGAATGGATAGATATACTGAACAAAAATATGAATGCAACACTTTTGTTTTTGCTCCCATTTTTCATGAGTTGAACTCCATCCATCCATCCATCCATTTTCTACCGCTTATTCCCTTTGGGGTTGCGGGGGGGCGCTGGAGCCTATCTCAGCTACAATCGGGCGGAAGGGGGGGTACACCCTGGACTCAAAGATCTACATTTTTTCTACAAACCACGTTTCCATATGAGTTGGGAAATTGTGTTGGATGTAAATATAAATGGAATACAATGATTTGCAAATCCTTTTCAACCCATATTCAATTGAATGCACTACAAAGACAAGATATTTGATGTTCAAACTCATAAACTTTATTTTTTTTTTGCAAATAATAATTAACTTAGAATTTCATGGCTGCAACACGTGCCAAAGTAGTTGGGAAAGGGCATGTTCACCACTGTGTTACATGGCCTTTTTTTTAACAACACTCAATAAACGATTGGGAACTGAGGAAACTAATTGTTGAAGCTTTGAAATTGGAATTCTTTCCCATTCTTGTTTTATGTAGAGCTTCAGTCATTCAACAGTCTGGGGTCTCCGCTGTCGTATTTTCCGCTTCATAATGCGCCACACATTTTCGATGGGAGACAGGTCTGGACTGCAGGCGAGCCAGGAAAGTACCCGCACTCTTTTTTTACAAAGCCACGCTGTTGTAACACGTGCTGAATGTGGCTTGGCATCGTCTTGCTGAAATAAGCAGGGGCGTCCATGAAAAAGACGGCGCTTAGATGGCAGCATATGTTGTTCAAAAACCTGTATGTACCTTTCAGCATTAATGGTGCCTTCACAAATGTGTGTAAGTTGCCCATGCCTTGGGCACTAATGCACCCCCATACCATCACAGATGCTGGCTTTTGAACTTTGCGTCGAATACAGTCTGGATGGTTCGCTTCCCCTTTGGTCCGGATGACACGATGTCGAATATTTCCAAAAACAATTTGAAATGTGGACTCGTCAGACCACAGAACACTTTTCCACTTTGCATGAGTCCATCTTAGATGATCTCGGGCCCAGAGAAGCCGGCGGTGTTTCTGGATGTTGTTGATAAATGGCTTTCGCTTTGCATAGGAGAGCTTTAACTTGCACTTACAGATGTAGCAATCAACTGTAGTTACTGACAGTGGTTTTCTGAAGTGTTCCTGAGCCCATGTGGTGATATCCTTTAGAGCTTGATGTTGGTTTTTGATACAGTGCCGCCTGGGGGATCGAAGGTCACGGTCATTCAATGTTGGTTTCCGGCCATGCCGCTTACGTGGAGTGATTTCTCCAGATTCTCTGAACCTTTTGATGATATTATGGACCTTAGATGTTGAAATCCCTAAATTTCTTGCAATTGCACTTTGAGACACGTTGTTCTTAAACTGTTTGACTATTTGCTCACACAGTTGTGGACAAAGGGGTGTACCTCGCCCCTTCCTTTCTTGTGAAAGAGTGAGCATTTTTTGGGAAGCTGTTTTTATACCCAATCATGGCACCGACTTGTTCCCAATTAGCCTGCACACCTGTGGGATGTTCCAAATAAGTGTTTGATGAGCATTCCTCAACTTTATCAGTATTTATTGCCACCTTTCCCAACTTCTTTGTCACGTGTTGCTGGCATCAAATTCTAAAGTTAATGATTATTTGCAACAAAAAAAATGTTTATCAGTTTGAACATCAAATATGTTGTCTTTGTAGCATATTCAACTGAATATGGGTTGAAAATGATTTGCAAATCATTGTATTCCGTTTATATTTACATCTAACACAATTTCCCAACTCATATGGAAACAGGGTTTGTATATTCCTCCCAAATATTGTTCACAAATCTGTCTTAATCTGTGTTAGTGAACACTTCTTCCTTGCCAAAATAATTCATCCAACCTCACAGGTGTGACATATCAAGATGCTGATTAAACAGCATGATTATTGCACAGGTGTGCCTTAGATTGCCCACTATAAAAGGCCACGCTGAAATGTGTGGGTGTTTTATTGAGGGTCTGGGGGGGTCAGAAAAGCAGTCCGTATCTGCCTCATACAGTGCAACACATCTCCTTAGCATAGAGTTGATAGGCCACAATCAATAGATTGTGGCCTATGGAATGTTGGTCCACTCCTCTTCAATGGCTGTGTAAAGTTAAAGTTAAAGTACCAATGATTGTCATACACACACTTGATGTGGTGAAATTATCCTCTGCATTTGACCCATCCTCCTTGATCACTCCCTGGTGAGGGGAAGAGTGAGCAGCAGCGGTGGCCGCACCCGGGAATCATTCTGTTTTGGTGAGTTGCTGGATATTGCCAGAAACTGGAACACACTGATCCACAGCATCCCAAACATGCTCAATGGGTGACATGTCTGGTGAGTATGCTGTCCATGCAATAACTGGAATGTTTTCAGCTTCCAGGAGTTGTAGACAGATCCTTACAACATGGGGCCGTGCATTGTCATGCTGCAACATGAGGTGATGGTCTTGGGTGAATGGCACAACAAAGGGCCTCGAGATCTCGTCATGGTATCTCTGTGCATTCAAAATGCCATCAATAAAATGCACTTGCGTTCGTTGTCCATAACATACGCCTGCCCGTACCATGACCCCACCCCCACCATAGGCCACTCGATTTACAACGTTGGCATCAGCAAACCGCTCTCCCACACGCTGTCTGCTGTCCGCCCTGAACAGTGAAACCTGGGATTCATCCGTGAAGATAAAACCTCTTCAACGTGCCAGACGCCATCGAATGTGAGCATTTGCCCACTCAAGTCTGTTACGACTACAAACTGCAGTCACGTCAAGGCCTCTATGAGGACGACAAGAACACCTGCTCAGTGGCCTTGTGTTTAGAGTGTCCGCCCTGAGATCGGTAGGTCGTGAGTTCAATCCCCGGCCGAGTCATACCAAAGACTATGAAAATGGGACCCATTACCTCCCTGCATCAACGGTTGGAATTGGGGGCTCAATCACCAAAAATTATTCCCAGGCGCGGCCACCGCTGCTGCTCACTGCTCCCCTCACCTCCCAGGGGGTGAACAAGGGGATGGGTCAAATGCAGAGGACAAATTTCACCACACCTAGTGTGTGTGACAATCATTGGTACTTTAACTTTAACTTGACAAGCATGCAGATGAGCTTCCCTGAGACGGGTTCTCAGTTTGTGCAGAAATTATTTGGACGGCGTGGCGCAGTGGAAGAGTGGCCGTGTGCGACCCGAGGGTCCCTGGTTCAATCCCCACCTAGTACCAACCTCGTCATGTCCGTTGTGTCCTGAGCAAGACACTTCACCCATGCTCCTGATGGGTGCTGGTTAGCGCCTTGCATGGCAGCTCCCTCCATCAGTGTGTGAATGTGTGTGTGAATGGGTAAATGTGGAAGTAGTGTCAAAGCGCTTTGAGTACCTTGAAGGTAGAAAAGCGCTATACAAGTACAACCCATTTATCATTTATTTATGCAAACTAATTGTTGCAGCAGCTGTCCGGGTGGCTGGTCTCAGACGACAATTGAGGTGCATCTGCTGGATGTGGAGGCCCTGGGCTGGTATGGTTGCGCATGATCTGCGGTTGTGAAGCCGGTTGGATGCACTGTCGCCTTTGGAGATGGCTTATTGTAGAGAAATGAACATTCAATTCAGGGGCAACAACTCTGGTGGACATTCCTGCAGTCAGCATGCCAACTGCACGTTCCCTCAAAACGTGTGACATGTGTGGCATTGTGCTGTGTGATAAAACTGCACATTTCAGAGTGGCCTTTTATTGTGGGCAGCCTGAGACACACCTGTGCAATAATTAGCATCTTGATATACCACACCTGTGAGGTTGGATGGATTATCTTAGCAAAGAAGAAATGCTCACTAACACAGATTTGTGAACATTTGAGAGGAAAAGGTATTTTGTGTGAATGGTAAAAGATTTAGATCTTTGAGTTCAACTCATAAAAAATGGGAGCAAAAACTAAAGTGTTGCGTTTATATTTTTGTTCAGTGTATATGGTACTTTAGCCGTTCATGGTAATGGTATTGCTTACTTGAAACTTGAAAGTAACTCGTCAATCATACTTGCCAACCCTCCCGGATTTTCCGGGAGACTCCCGAATTCCATCACCCAACCATGCAAATTTTGCATTTCCTTTGGAAATTGAGGTCCCAGAGTCTGGAGGAAGACAGGAGAGGCACAGGATCCACGTTGCCTGAAGTCTAGTGTAAAGTTTCCACCATCAGTGATGGTTTGGGGTGCCATGTCATCTGCTGGTGTCGGTCCACTCTGTTTCCTGAGATCCAGGGTCAACGCAGCCGTCTACCAGCAAGTTTTAGAGCACTTCATGCTTCCTGCTGCTGACCTGCTCTATGGAGATGGAGATTTCAAGTTCCAACAGCACTTGGCGCTTGCACACAGCGCAAAATCTACCCGTGCCTGGTTTACGGACCATGGTATTTCTGTTCTAAATTGGCCCGCCAACTCCCCTGACCTTAGCCCCATAGAAAATCTGTGGGGTATTGTGAAAAGGAAGATGCAGAATGCCAGACCCAAAAACGCAGAAGAGTTGAAGGCCACTATCAGAGCAACCTGGGCTCTCATAACACCTGAGCAGTGCCAGAAACTCATCGACTCCATGCCACGCCGCATTAACGCAGTAATTGAGGCAAAAGGAGCTCCAGCCAAGTATTGAGTATTGTATATGCTCATATTTTTCATTTTCATACTTTTCAGTTGGCCAACATTTCTAAAAATCCCTTTTTTGTATTAGCCTTAAGTAATATTCTAATTTTGTGACACACGGAATTTTGGATTTTCATTTGTTGCCACTTCAAATCATCAAAATTAAATGAAATAAACATTTGAATGCATCAGTCTGTGTGCAATGAATAAATATAATGTACAAGTTACACCTTTTGAATGCAATTACTGAAATAAATCAAGTTTTTCAAAATATTCTAATTTACTGGCTTTTACCTGTGTGTGTGTGTGTGTGTGTGTGTGTATATATATATATATATATATATATATATATATATATATATATATATATATATAGCTAGAATTCACTGAAAGTCAAGTATTTCTTATATACTTGACTTGGTGAATTCTAGCTGTAAATATACTCCTCCCCTCTTAACCACGCCCCCCGAAATTGGAGGTCTCAAGATTGGCAAGTATGCTCGTCATGAAACTTTTTTTGCACAGTATCACAAATGTGCTAAAGATGTAACATATTTTTCAAAAATGACATATTTTGAGTGGTTTATTGTGACGTCATGCTAAGCTTTCTATGGCTATTCTAAGGCTAAAAAGAGGGGCATAAGGATTTGATGCCATAGTCATTTCGTTATAATCCACCAGGTGTCAGACTTGAGTCAAATTTCACCTGGAGCGAGTTTCTTAATAAAGTGCAGGTTTGAACTTGATCTGAGGTATTTTCTTAAATGTTAGGACGTACTCTTAATCCTCATAACAAAGAGGGACCGTATTTTGTTAATTTCTTCTACTGTGTGTGCCTCCCCAATAGTGGCAATGGGAGCTACCTGGTGAACCAGACTATTTGGGACATATGTGAATTCCCCAAGAATGCAGTGATGTGGCACGTGGTCCTCTTCTCCATCCTGTTGTCCATGGGCTTGATACAGCTGGTACTGTGCGGCATTCAGGTGGTCAACGGCTGTTTGGGCTGCATCTGTGGGGACTGCCGGGAAAGGAAAGAGGTCTGTGAGACAAACTGACACAAAAAGTGTACACACACACTCACACACACACACACACACACACACACACACACACACACACACACACACACACACACACACACACACACACACACACACACACACACACACACACACACACACACACACTTACAACTTGTGTCTTTGCTCAACCTCAGGGAAGTCCAATTTGATTTAAAGACGTATATCATACATAAAATAACATCACATATATGCCCTTTTCCTATTTTTATGTATTTTCTTTTCAGTAATTTTTAAAATTGTGTGGTGTTTTATTAATTCAGAGGTGTTTTTTACAATGTTGCCCTGGGGTCAAATGCAACCTCCAGATGTTTTTCTAATAGAAAAAACATAAAGTAAAAAATATTCACAATGAAAAAGGAGAAAAAAGGCATAATGTAGGAAGATAACGTCGAAATGTTGATACTAGCAAAAATGCTACTCATAATAAATGTTGTTGCTTATATAACATTTTAAATATATAGCATTTGTTATTTTAATTTTTTACTAAAATAAAAATAACACAATTCAGTTTAAAATGTGTTTTAAACCATTAAAAATGGTCACAATATCATTTTTTGTATGCTACCATCACTGGGAAAAGTTTGGGTGTTGTAATCAAGAATGTCATGTAAATGTATTCATAATCCTGATATAAAATTATTAACCTCAATCAATCAATCATCAATCAAAGTTTATTTTTATAGCCCTTAATCACAAGTGTCTCAAAGGGCTGCACAAGCCAAAACGACATCCTCGGCACAGATGCCACATCAGGGCAAGAATAAACTCAACCCAATGGGATAAAATGAGAAACCTTGGAGGGGACCGCAGATGTGGGTACCCCCCCTGGGCGACCGGTGCAATGGATGTCGAGTGGATTGAGTTAATAGTGTTTTATTATTCAAATATCATCATAACACTGAATTCAAATTCTTACAATGTCCTTCAATCTAATTGGAATATAAAACCAATAGAAATTGCTAGTTAATATTAATAATATTACAACAGCCAACATTTTATTAACAACAATCTAAAAAACTAATCTCAAAGTTAAGCAAAATCTTGAGGAATTTCAAACAAGTAGTATACCGGTAGTTTTTTGTACTAAAATACAAAATATGAGCAGAGTAAATCAGTGATCCTCAAATGTAGTACTAGTGGATGCCAAATAAGTGTGTAAATATGTATTGTATGGAGTATCATTGTTGATGATGTTTGTGCATTGCGTGTAATGTTACAGTGGCCAAAAATATTAACTATACCTTAAAAAAAAACTCTGCCTTGTTTTTAATGAATATTTAGGCCTCTTGCGCTACTGTATTTTAATGTTGGTCATTATGGTGGTACTTGGCAAGCCAAGCGTTTTCTGAGATGGTACTTGGTGGAAAAAAGTTTGAGAACCACTGGACTAAAGCATTGCTTGCAGTATTGTTAGAAATGTTTTTTTAAGAGGTCTTTAGTTAAAGCAGCAGTAAGTCAAAGTTAGTTGAGTTGGATAATTTTTACTTAAGGGTTCTCCCCACAGGTGGGATGTGTAAGGTCACTATGATTCACTCACTCATTCGGTTAATGTGCATTTAATCAGAGGCTTGAGCCTATCCTAGAAAAGTATTAATACAAGACATTGTATAGCACCGGTGCTGGCACTTAAAAAGGCTCAAATGTATTTTTTTCATGTTTTTGCTTTATTAATTTACAGACGTGTGTGTGTGCGTGACCAAGACAACTTGTGTGCTGTGGTGAACCAGTTCGAGTGTCCCGAAACAGCCGGCCATTATGTAACGTGATATACGACTTGGCGCCGTCGCGACCCTCCACAATGAGAGTTGTTTTAGCGGTGTTTTGGTTGCAAATGCTAGATTGTATCTGTCGCAAAACAGGAAGTGCAGCGTTCAGTGGGCGCGGCGTGTTGATGAAATATTCAGTGGATGAATAGGAACTCTGAATGTTTTTTTAGCCAGATTCTTATGGCAACATGAACACACTCACATGCATTAATATGTTCATTTGTGTTCTTACAGGATGAAGGTGGATTGTGAAAGCATCATGATGAAGTCTCCAGTCCTAACCCTTAAAGGCTTTTGTCATCTATCAGTTCTGATTTTTTTCCAAATTTTGAAGTAAAATTGGAGAACAATTGAAGCCTGGGACAGGCCACTTGGATACATTTTGTGGATTAAAGATGTCCAAACCAATCCAATGTCAATGAAGATACATTAATGCATCCAGTATTTACGGAACTTCACCTTTTCCACCTTTTGTGATGCTGCAGCCTGATTCCAAAATGGAATACATTTCAGTGGATACAAGATGCGCCTGAGATAAATGTTTAGCTCATGGCAACAAATTCGGTCTCCCCTAGAGGGGGGGGGGGGTTACCCACATATGCGGTCCTCTCCAAGGTTTCTCATAGTCATTCACATCGACGTCCCACTGGGGTGAGTTTTTCCTTGCCCTTATGTGGGCTTTGTACCGAGGATGTCGTTGTGGCTTGTGCAGCCCTTTGAGACACTTGTGATTTAGGGCTATATAAATAAACATTGATTGATTGATTGATTGAAATACTTACGTGCATGTGATTCCTTACTCTTTTTTTTTTAAATAAATATGCACAAATGTCTAAAAACCCTTTTTCATGTTGTCATTACAAGATGTTTTGTTAGAAAGGGCATCTGGAATAAAAAATAGGCGAAACTGCATGGCATGGGTTCAATGTGGCGATGGCGACCACTGACAGCAGTAGAGGTTCTCGCTTCATTGGCGCCCTTTGCGAGACCTCACTTTGGACGTTATATTGACAGAGATGTCAACTTGTGATGCAAATCTCTCATTGGTCTGGTTGTTTTCAGTTTGTTAGCAGTATGGCGGTCATCTTTGTTCACTCCCTAGCAGAGGTCTGGGAGAGGGTCAACAAAGGTACTGCAGGGGGGTCGTGAAATTTTTGGTTGATTTGATTTTTTTAGGAGTTGATATCTGCCCGACATCAGCAAAACAACAACTGTAAAACTAAAATAATGCTATTCAGTAACAGTAGAAGACAAAGTCAAACACAAGTACAAATACAGTACATTCAAAGGGTGAAATAAATCACATTTCTGGGTGTACGGTAATATTAGATGATTAACTCAAAATCACATATAAAAATATACAACATAGGGTGGCAAGAGATATTTCAATAATGAATAAAGCAAATTATGTTTGGGACCAAAAATCACTTTATACTCTCACTGCTCGCTAGTGTTACCATATCTGAGTTATTGTGTAGAAATATGGGGAAATAACTACAAAAGTACATTTCATTCACAAATTGTGTTACAAAAAAGATCAGTCAGAATAATATGAAATGTAGGTTATAGAGAACATACGTACACTTTATTTAATTAATCCAAAATACTGCAACTCAATGATTTGGAGCATTTGCAAACAGCAAAAATCATGCACAATTAACCTGCTACCCTACAACAATTCTTCTCAAAAAGAAAGGAAAAATATAACCTAAAACACTTGTATGCACACACAACACTTAAGACCTTTAGCATATCAGTATGTGGAATTAAATTATGGTATGGTAAGCAAAGATGTATAACTTAGTCCTAATATGATCCATTTTAAGAGGCTGTTTAAACTACAAGTGTATACAAAGTACAAGGAAGAATAATCTTGATTAATCTTGAACTTTATTGAAAATGAGATATTATTCATCTCATTGTGTTAATCATTACTGGCTTAACTATTAGGAGAACTGTTGTATTTCATTGATGCTAATTGTGTTACGGTTACAAGATCAGAACAGGAAGTGAACAAAGGTATTAGTAACTGCTTTGAATTGGAAAAGGGATAGGATAAGCTTTGCTTCTTCCTACTCCTTTTCGAACATGTTGTAAAGAGAAATGAGAATGTGTAGATTATATTTGTATCATTTTGTATCTGTATATATGTTGGAAATAAATTAAACCATAACCATTGATATACTGAAGCAAATTAATAATAAATCTAATACTTTTTACCTTTAATGCGACGTGTGTCGAAGTGCCACTTCAGATTGGACTTTTTTATTGAGCAAAATGTTGTCATTACAGATTAAATGCTTTTATTGCATATTAAATGTTACCACTACATTCTAAATGTTATCATTGCAAACTAAATGTTACCATTACATATTACCATACCATACCAACTTTATTTATAAAGCCCTTTCAAAACAACCATAAATGTTATCATTGCATACTAAATGTTATCACTGCTTATTCAATGTTATCATTGCATACTAAATGTTATCATTGCATACTAAATGTTATCACTGCATACTAAATGTTAGCATTGCATATTAGACACACTGCAGAACCTGCATTCTCCACTAAGGCAAATTCCTCTGTCCATTAGTCCTGAAATGTACGATCATCTTTTTTGATTTTTACCCTCTTATTTTCAAAAGGGATTCATCCACATAAACTATCGAGCTAAATATTTGATTGAAAGGCAGGGCATTTACTTTTTGACCTCAACACATGTAGCTGTGATTGACTCAAGCCTTGCAGGTATACCCTGGAAACACGACCTGGCCTGAACTCAAGCAGTAGAGAATGGATGGATTAAAATGCATGAGAATATTTTAAGGCGCTAAGATTTACATGTGCGCGAGATGTAATCATCAAAAGAGCCACATCTGGCTTGTGAGCCATGGTTTGCCTACCCCTGCTGTAGTGTATTCTAGAAATGACAGAGGCATGGTCACCCTACTCAATGTACCTTGCAGGTTTAAAATGAAAAACATAAATAAAAACTTGTATGGTATTCATGCTAGCATTTAGGATAGTTAGTAATTATACAAACATGTTTTGTTTTTACGTTTTTATCTTATATTTGTATTCAACATTTTACAATTCCAACACTTGTTTGGGTGTCAAGTTTTTTTTCCCTCACTGTCAGTGTTCTGGTTCCATACTAAAAAAGTCAACTGAGGGCTTAATAATAGCCCAAAGCCGCATTCCGGACTCTACTTAATTAATGAATATTGTAGAAAATAACTTGTCCAGGGTGTACCCCGCTTTCCGCCCGATTGTAGCTGAGATAGGCTCCAGCGCCCCCCGCGACCCCGAAGGGAATAAGCAGTAGAAAATGGATGGATGGATGGATGTAGAAAATAACAAAAATAAATACCTGGAAAAATGCTCTGTGTTGTAATTTATTATTCGAAACGAAAATGGCCCTACTGTGGGAATGTGAGTGTGAATGTTGTCTGTCTATCTGGCGTTGAGATGAGGGGTTGACTTGTCCAGGGTGTACTGCACCCTGAGTGCAGCTGGGAAAGGCTCCAGCTCCCCCTGGCACCCCAAGAGGGACAAACAGTAGAAAATATCTGGAAATTCCACAATTTCTAAAAAATGATACAGCTATTAAATATGGATAAATATTGGAACCCCTTGCTGAGCAGTTTGATAATAATTAATGGCTGAGCAGTCCAGCCAGACACGTCTAATAGGATTGCTGGCATCCAGACAGGGTCAAAGTTTAGAAGGTCCCCTAGTGGCCGGTGAGAAGATTGCAGCAAACAAGAAGAGGTGCAGGTTAAGCCTTTAAGCTTTTGTTGCTACAGAGCGGCTTCATGGGAATTGTTACCTAACGTTCAAGTGAAGCATCTAAACATAGCTGAAAAGTCAAAGGTTCTTGTAAAGGTGGACAGCCTGCCGGATATGGAGAGTGGGGCTAATGGGTGACAAGTAGGGACAAGAGTCCACTGCGTCCGATGCAACTTGTCCATTCAAGCCTGACAAGGAAAGTACAAGGGTGATGTAACAAAGTGGCAGCCCCCACCCCAAAATAAAAGCACAGAATGTTTTATTTTCCAATCAGGGCCTCTTCTGTGTTTTCCTTTTCAAGCTCAACTAACAACACCAAGCGGCAGGAAAGAACCAGACTGCAGCTACGTGCCAATTGAAGCGCTAATTATCGCCTAAAGACCCCACACACACTGTTAGCCTTTTCATCCGGATTCTTGCACTTTTACCTGCTGGTTTGACTCATTAACCAGCGCTGGTCAATGTGTTTTTTTTTCCCGAACAGGATGTGCTAGCTGTATCATGAACTTTGGACAAGCTGTATGTACACTTCCATCCATCCATCCATTTTCTACCGCTTATTCCCTTCGGGGTGGCGGGGGGCGCTGGAGCCTATCTCAGCTACAATCGGGCGGAAGGCGGGGTACACCCTGGACAAGTCGCCACCTCATCGCAGGGCTGTATGTACACTTGTACAGTCTTATTTAACGCCTAAAAATAGTAATTACGTATAATATTATCATTCACCCAGCAAGTTGAATTCTTACGGCGATGAATCGATGGCTACTAAACTGTTCAGATTGTCTTTGAAGAAATATTATTTTTTGCAGGTTTCATCAGTTTATGTAGTCCAGTTGTGTTCGATTCAACCACCTGAGAATTGTATACGAATCATTTGTTTTAGACCAGATGTGTCCATTTGCAGCCTGCAACTCATTAAAAAAATTAAACCCTAGGTAGGCAGTCTAGAAGAGTAATGAAAGGTTACATGAAAAAGTAGAAACGCTGATTTTTAGTTAGATATCACACTAATATGAGATAGGCTCCAGCACCTGTTTTTTGAGTCTGTTTGCAAAATGCTCGCATGGAGGGGGGTGTGGTCGGTGCCCTCCTGCGGGAATGGGGTGTGTATGGCCCGGCTTCGAAGCCCAGCGGCAGGTGAGTAGATTGCGTCACCTGTCGCCTTTATCAGCAGCGGTTCGGGGCCATGACGGGAGGGGCGGCTGGGAACAGAAGGCACATGCGCGAAGACCGAGAGAGAGAGAGCAGACGAGCGAGACTGGAAAGTCACCCGAGCAAAGACTGCTGAAAAGCGTACTATCCCTGAGCGTGTGTGCTTATAATAAAGACTTGTCCAAACCCGAATACTGGGCTCCCCGAAGATCTGTCCGCACCATACGGAGAACCCACCATACGGAGAGACGTTCACAGCTCGATTCTGGAGTCATCCCAACAGGCACAAGACATTAAAACAACGTTGACAACTTGTTGAATTAGGTCAGGGGTGCTCATTACGTCGATCGCGAGCTACCGGTCGATCTCGGAGGGTGTGTCAGTCGATCACCAGCCAGGCATTAAAAAAATAGTCCTAAAAATGAGCGATCATAAATCTTCACTATGACGTCACTTTCGTCACTTGATTGACATTCACGGCACCCGAGGGTCTTCTGAGATGACGCTGGCTGCTGCCAGCTCATTAAAATTACCGACTGGAAGGCGAGAAACACTTTATTTCAACAGACTCTGGCGCCGTACCTGTCGTCAAAATTCCAAAGACCGACTGCACAGTTGCACAGTTGCGCTACCAAAACGAGTCTCAGAAAGCTGGCGTGCACAAGCTAGCAAGCTACGGAGTTTGCCGACAATGTATTTCTTGTAAAGTGTATACAAAGGAGTACGGAAGCTGGATAAATAAGATGCCAACCACTTTCATGTGGTATTGGACAGAAAGGAGGACTGTTTTTCTCCTCCATTCGAAAATGCGGACATTTTTAGCACCACTGTCTGATTCCAATCAATTCAAGTCATCAGAATCAGGTAATTCACCAACTTATATTCTTGTCTTCAAGAAAGAAAGGAATCTAACATGCTTGTATTATCTTTAAACACCTTAACTTGTTAACAATATTAACTATATGTGTTAAACATGCTTGTATTATCATTAAACACCTTTAACTTGTTAACAATATTAACTATTTGTGTTAAACATGCCTGCATTATCTTTAAACACCTTTAACTTATTAACAATATTAACTATATGTGCTAAACATGCTTGTATTATCATTAAACACCTTTAACTTGTTAACAATATTAACTATATGTGTTAAACATGCTTGTATTATCTTTAAACACCTTTAACTTATTAATAATATTAACTATATGTATTAAACATGCTTGTATTATCATTAAACACCTTTAACTTGTTAACAATATTAACTATATGTGTTAAACATGCCTGCATTATCTTTAAACACCTTTAACTTATTAACAATATTAACTATATGTGTTAAACATGCTTGTATTATCATTAAACACCTTTAACTTGTTAACAATATTAACTATATGTGTTAAACATGCTTGTATTATCTTTAAACACCTTTAACTTATTAATAATATTAACTATATGTATTAAACATGCTTGTATTATCATTAAACACCTTTAACTTGTTAACAATATTAATTATATGTATTAAACATGCTTGCATTATCTTTAAACACCTTTAACTTGTTAACAATATTAACTATATGTATTAAACATACTTGTATTATCATTACACAACTTTAATTTATTAACAATATTAACTATATGTATTAAACATTCTTGTATTATCATTAAACACCTTTAATTTATTAACAATATTAACTATGTGTTAAACATGATTGCATTATCATTAAACACCTTTAATTTATTAACAATATTAACTATATGTGTTAAACATGCTTGCATTATCATTAAACACCTTTAACTTATTAACAAAAACATATATTTCATAAATAAGTAAATATAAATTATATATATGAATGAGGTAGATCCCAACGACTTGATCAATTGAAAAGTAGCTCGCCTGCAGAAAAAGTGTGAGCACCCCTGAATTAGGTCATGACGTTGGGCAACTCAAACCTACTGTTGGAACAACATGCTTTTTGACAACGTTTAGTCAATGTTGGGTTCTGATGTTGATTTGACCATTGAATTTTGGTCTTTTTACAACCAATATTTTACAACACAAATACAACATTGAAATAACATGCTTTTTGACAACATTTATTCAATGTCAGGTTATAACGTTAATTTAACCATTGAAATTTGGTAATTTCCCAACCTACAACAAGGATCTAACATTAGACACCAACGTTGTCTAAATTAAAAATATGACTATTTTGCAATGTTGTTTCAAAGTCAGTTTTAAAGGACATGTATGCATAATCAACGTTGTATCAATGTCTTGTGCCTGCTGGGGTCCCCAGATTGCAATTGAAATCACACCCTATCCTTTCCGAAATTATAATATTGTATCTTTTAAAAATGGACACTTGTTAAAAATACATCTTGAAGTCGTCACAACTTTTTTTTTTTCAGACACGGTCGAATAAAAACTTCATAACAATATATAGATTCGCCTGGTCACAACATTAGGTACACCTACACTTTCCACATGAAGTGAAGGGATTTATATTTATAAAGCGCTTTACATTTACACCAGTGTGGGTGGCACTGAGAGCAATGTGGGTGAAGTGTCTTGCTCAAAGGACAACGACAGTGAGGAAGATGGCAAACGCTGTATTCGAAGCAAGAACCCTCAAGTTTCTGCCTGGCCGCTCTACCATCTGAGCCACTGCATGTTGCATGTCTGTGTTATTATGCGCATGCCAAGATTAAATGAAATTAAAGCTGCAAGCAGCGATGGATGGGACCGACTTTGACGGCACATAAAATCCAAACCGGAGCAGTAATTAAAACTCTTTGGTCAACTTTTAATCAGAAGGGTTCAATCTCTCTCCTGTGCTAGTTTGAAGCCGACACGACAAACGCGCTCAGAGTAGATAATGTTTGAGAAAAGGTGACCGGTTTTTACAAAACTTTTGTTTTGAAGGGGGAATTGCAAACTTCCTGTTGATTTTTGCTGGGGGTTGTCAATATATGAAATGTAGGTCTAAGTGAGACATACATAGAGGTTTTTGTTTCATGTCTCTAAGACATTCCTACTGGAAGTTACAGGCAGTTTTGTCTGAGTTTTCTTCCTGGGAGCAGTTGTGTCTGTGTTTTCTTCTTAGGGGGCGCTGGAGCACAATTTAGAGTTTTGGGGTTGTTGTTTTTTTATTATATCGCAATTTTTGCCAGTCCTGATGTGTGTGTCCAGTTTGGTGAGTTTTGAAGCATGTTAAGAGGGTCAAATTACAGCTCAAAGAGGCAAAAGTGACTGTTTTTAGTAAACTTTTGTTTTGAAGGGGGAATTGCCAACTTCCTGTTGATTTTTGCTGACGGATATCAATCTATGAAATCTAGGTCTAAGTCAGAACTACATAGAGGTTTTTGTTTCATGTCTCTACGACATTCCTACCGGAAGTTACAAGCAGTTTTGTCTGTGTTTTTTCCTAGGGAGCGCTAGAGCGCAATTTTGAGTTTTGGGGTTTAGTTTTTTAATTAGATGGTCATTTTCGCCAGTCCTGATGTGTCTGTCAAATATGGTGAGTTTCGAAGCATGTTAAAAGGGTCAAATTACAGCTCAAAGAGGCGGCGGAATAATAATAATAATAAAACGCACGAAATAGGGTCCTCTGTCCCAAAGGGACAATGCGGTCCCTAATTAATACTTTATCCTAGCTTTTTTGTGTCTCCTCATAGCTTGAATCAGAGGGGGAGGAGCTTATCCCAAAACCTCACCAACGAAGACTTTCAAAACTATGCAATTCACGCTACAATGCATGAACCTTATGGTTTGACACATTGACATTTTTTTAACATGAGTATCCAACAGTGTAACAACATTTATGAGTCAGAAAAGACAAAATTCATCATAGGTCGTCTACGTTTAAATTACTTGTTGGGTTTTTTATGACCAATAGTTAAGTTCCTCAGTATTTAGGCTTTTGCACAAATAGTTTATAACAAAACAATTATAAAGTGTGTAGGAAAATATTTTAGTTGTAAGCCTTCATGCGAGCAATAAATTACATTTGGGGCTGGTGGTAATATTACTGTCTTTGGGGTTGTGATGGGTTGATGAGGCGTCATGAAGCGTTTCGACACATTGCAAAACTGTATTGATACTGTGTTGCTACTGTGTCACTAAATACTGACATCTGCTGGACATTAAAAATCCCTACAGGCAACCTATGGACCGACTCAACTGACACTGATTTTAGTGGTTCTCAAATGGGGGTACGCGTACCCCTGGGGGTACTTGAAGGTATGCCAAGGGGTACGTGAGATTTTTTTTAAATATTCTAAAAATAGCAAAAATTCAAAAATCCTTTATAAATATATTTATTGAATAATACTTCAACAAAATATGAATGTAAGTTCATAAACTCAGTGAAGCACAAGCTCAGGTTTGTCACTAAAATGTCTGTCAAAAAGAACTGTGAAAAGAAATGCAACAATGCAATATTCAGTGTTGACAGCTAGATTTTTTGTGGACATGTTCCATAAATATTGATGTTAAAGATTTTTTTTTTGTGTGACGAAATGTTTATAATTAAGTTCATGAATCCAGGTGGATCTCTAATACAATCCCCAAAGAGGGCACTTTAAGTTGATGATTACTTCTATGTGTATAAATCTTTATTTATAATTGAATCACTTGTTTATTTTTCAACAAGTTTTTAGTTATTTGTATATCTTTTTTTCCAAATAGTTCAAGAAAGACCACTACAAATGAGCAATATTTTGCACTGTTATACAATTTAATAAATCAGAAACTGATGACATAGTGCTGTATTTTACTTCTTTGTCTTTTTTTTTCAACCAAAAATGCTTTGCTCTGATTAGGGGGTACTTGAATTTAAAAAAAAATCACAGGGGGTACATTGCTGAAAGAAGGTTGAGAACCACTGACCTAGTATATACAATAATATAAACCAAGTCATTGTATTTCATTTAGGATTATTTCATAACTTCATTTAAATAAAAATATATTTGTTGTCTTTTTTAGATACAGTCAATAAATAATGTGAACATGTATCATAACATGGAAATCTAAGAGAACGTGTTGTGAATGAGGATGCTTGTGGACCTGGAAATTTTTTTTAATTTTTTTTTTACACATTTTTATTTTTAAAAAAAACAGTTTTTCCAACGTATTCAATTTTAGACGCTTTCTCTTCTTAGTTATTATTTCTCCGGCTGTAGAAAAGACCCGCTCACAGGGCACAGAGGAGGCGTCAGTGCGACACAGTTCGCGTGTCGGTCACGTGACCAAAACAGCTCATGATCGCTCACGTGACTTTCTAAAAGCGGTACGCGCACCGACACAGGGTTTCGCTCTATGAGCTCGACGCATGCGCCGATGCATCGGTGTTGCCGGACCCATCACTAGTTGTCACATATATTCATACATATCACATATGCAGAACGCTTGAATGAAAATGTGTTACTTCCTTCCTCATTTTGTGTAAAGATTCATTATATTATGTAGTAACTAAATAATCTAATGTAGGTCCTCTGCCTTTGATAACATATTGTTCCCAATTAAATAATATTGGGACAAACAACATAAAGAGATATAGTATATATTACAATAATTTGCTTTGTCACCTATTACACAAAACTAAGATGTTGTCTTGTTCAGATAGCTTAACAAATACTGGATTACTTTTAGTATCTTTAATAGTTTTGTATGCAGCTCTCATACAAAGTATTCTGTTTTATCTTGAATGCGATCTGACACAAACTGGCCGAGGTAGCTGAGGTCAAAGGTATGATGAGCATTATCTACAGGCTTTATCCAGGTGGTCAGTGGAGCCATCAGTGATTGTTGACCGTAAACACTATGGAGGTGGAGCTGAGGTTTGAATAGCAAATTATCATTGCTTGATCATTGGTATTGATCTATTCGGACATATGAAGGTGTGAAAAGTGGAAGAGGACGCCACTCTTGTCCACGTTCTGGTTTCCTTTTCCGTCCAGCGTATTCCCATTCTATTCCTGTCCTTTGGGCCACTGGAGCAGAGGTGTCTCGTGACTGACATGATGTCAGCGTGATGGCAATGTCGCCAGGGAAAAGAAAGTGCTGCCTTGTCACGCGAAGTGTGGATGATCGAACGTAGGCACGTAGGCCACATAACACGAGGACCATCAGAAAGCATTATCACCTGCAATATCATAATGGCAGCGCGACCACTACGAGTATTTAGTTTGGAATTGTACAAAAAGTGGCATGCTAAACAGTACAGCACTTGATTTTATTTCAATAGAAAGTCTTGTGCGATGGGTTTGGGTCAAGTTTTTCCAAAGTCTTTGGTTTAGTCCAGTAGACTTACTACTTCAACCAACAGCAAATGGCTGGGCAATCAAACATTCACTAACTCCAATTGCAAAATTAAAATCTAATCTTCAACATTGCGACATGCAAGCACTGATAACTGGCCATTAGAGATCATTATTAAAGAACCAACACAATATATGAGATAAGAAATGACAATAAATTAATCATTTAGAAGTACTGTACAGTAGACCCTGGCCTATATGCAAATCAAACACGTTTTGTTTATTTCAGTCCCTCATTGGATTTCGCAATGTAAGGATCGCGCCAATTCGCGCAAATTAAACCAATCCCACTGCCTTGCAACGTTGTCCAATGCTCGCAGCCTCCCCACACATTTTGGCCAATCAGTGTCATTTTCATCAATCAAATTTGTCTCTGAGCTGTGCGCCAACGCGCACATCAATTGTCGAATGAAAACTTATGTTTGTATCTTGTGTAGACAACATATAACATTAACTCTTTATTGCTAACACAGCAACATTGGGGTCCTCCCGCATACCATAGACCAGGGGTACTCATTACGTTGATTGCGATCTACCGGTCGATCACCAGCCAGGCATTAAAAAAATAGTCCTAAAAATGAGCGATCATAAATCTTCACTATGACGTCACTTTCGTCACTTGATTGACATTCACGGCACCCGAGGGTCTTCTGAGATGACGCTGGCTGCTGCCAGCTCATTACAATTACCGACTGGAAGGCGAGAAACACTTTATTTCAACAGACTCTGGCGCCGTACCTGTCGTCAAAACTCCAAAGACCGACTGCACAGTTGCACAATAAAAGCTCTGCTTCATCCTGCCTGCGCTACCAAAATAAGAGTCTCAGAAAGCTGGCGTGCACAAGCTAGCAAGCTACGGAGTTTGCCGACAATGTATTTCTTGTAAAGTGTATACAAAGGAGTACGGAAGCTGGACAAATAAGATGCCAAAAACCAACCACTTTCATGTGGTATTGGACAGAAAAGAGGACTTTTTTTCTCCTCCATTCGAAAATGCGGACGTTATCATCACCACTGTCTGATTCCAATCAATGCAAGTCATCACAATCAGGTAATACACCAACTTATATTCTTGTCTTAATGAAAGAAAGGAATCTATATGTGTTAAACATGCTTGTATTATCTTTAACCACCTTTAACTTGTTAACAATATTAACTATGTGTTAAACATGCTTGTATTATCTTTAACCACCTTTAAGTTGTTAACAATATTAATTATATGTGCTAAACATGCTTGTATTATCTTTAACCACCTTTAAGTTGTTAACAATATTAACTATATGTGTTAAACATGCTTGTTTTATCTTTAACCACCTTTAAGTTGTTAACAATATTAACTATTTGTGTTAAACATGCTTGTATTATTTTTAACCACCTTTAACTTGTTAATAATATTAACTATATGTGTTAAACATGCTTGCATTATCTTTAAACACCTTTAACTTGTTAACAATATTAACTATATGTATTAAACATACTTGTATTATCATTAAACACCTTTAATGTATTAACAATATTAACTATATGTGTTAAACATGCTTGCATTATCATTAAACACCTTTAACTTGTTAACAAAAACATATATTTCATAAATAAGTAAATATAAATTATATATATGAATGAGGTAGATCCCCACGACTTGATCAATTGAAAAGTAGCTCGCCTGCAGAAAAAGTGTGAGCACCCCTGCCATAGACTTACTTGCTGTCACAGTCTACAGCCCTAAGCCTTTAGGGTAATGTAGCTAGTCTATAAGCATTTACTTCCCAGTTTACAGGTATTTATATTTATATTTATATATATATATATATATATATATATATATATATATATATATATATATATATATATATATATATATATATATATATTCAGGGTATGGCAATCAAGAACAGATTTTCATTTGCAATGCTGACCTAGGAAAGAGGCTGCATTTACATGACAGAGATGTTGAAGTGTCGTGACAGCCTCACATTGTCTCTTATTTACCAACAAAAATTACTGCAATCAACAGTTCACAAATGCTCTTTAAGGGTACTGTACTTCTTTGGAATGTTGCCCATCATTCACAGTCCCTATGTAAGTTGCAGACATGATTTTATAAAACTAAACAAATAAAATGGGACTAAGTATTTAATAACATTATTATGAAAGTGGTCTACTCCTTATTATCTCAATGAGCAACCTGTAATAACATTGATTAGAGCATAGGAATGCCATCAATTTTCTATACCGGCGCTCATCCTACTGGAGCCTAACCCAGTTTACTTCGAGAAACGAGCGAGCGAGAGACGGGGTACACCCTAGACTAGTTGCCAGCCAATCTCAGGGTACATCTAATTAAACAACCATTCAAACTCACACTTATACCTGACGACAATTTAGAGCAGGGGTGTCAAATCCCCTCAAACAAATTTAATCCGACCAGCGCCCTCTGGATTGGCTGCCGCTACTCCAATCAGTGCAGGTGCAAAGCAATCAGCGGCAGTATCGAGGCACAACACCTTCTTTAATTGTAAATTATCCAGTCAACGGATAAAATAACAAAACAGTAAAATGCAAAGACTTAAGTCAACTTAACCATCATCTTTGTAGTTAGTTCCGTGCAGCACTTGCAATTGGTTGAATGCACGATGCATGTGCCTAGAACTCTATTGTAAAACTGTGTGCTTCTACATTTGTTGTGTTTGTTTTGTTTTATTTCATACTTAAATCTACTATGTTCATATTGGTTAAGTTTGTAGTTATGTTACCTTGATTTTGGCTGTTATGTCATTTTGATAACTGTTTTGTTTATATTATAATTGTAATATTTGAAAATAATAAATGAATGTGTTGTGGCAGTATGCGGATTTCACCAATGCAGCGGTTTGAGGAAACGCTCGATTGCTTTTCCTATAACGTTTTTAATGATTTGCCAATATTAGAATTCAAAACCGGAAGAGCTTAAAGTTTAATGGCTTTGTAAAAACACTCAGACAAAGTCTAAGTTTATCATGTTCTTCATGGTGTTTTTGAAACTGCACCAATTTCTTTCCTCAGAATTTTCAACTAACTTGAAGTGTTTTGCCAAGAGGATTATTTGTAATATGTACATTCTCAGAATGTGCTTGTTCTAATTTTAGCCAAAGTAGGAAAAAGAAAACAATCTGAAATTGTTTTTATTTTAAAGTTTTAATGCCATGATATTACCAGTCCGGGCCACGTGGGCAGGGCCGGCCCGTGGCATAGGCCGTATAGGCAAATGCTAAGGGCGCCGTCCATCAGGGGGCGCCACGCCAGTGCCACAAATGTTGGAGAAAAAAAAAGAAAAAAAGTTGGTATTATTATTTCTAAATACAAAAAATAATCCCACGTTAATTAAAATGCAAAGTAAAGCCTATTTAATAGAAATATTATTTGTTACAACATTACGCCCCCCCGCCACTTCACTGCCGATGTGGGGGGGCGCCACCTAAAATCTTGCCTAGGGCGCCAGATTGGTTAGGGCCGGGCCTGCACGTGGGACTAGATTTTCCTAAAATTAGTTTGACAACCCTGATTTAGAGTCTAAACATGCATATTTTTGGAATGTGTGAGCCGTAATACCCAGAGAAAACCCACAAACGCATAGTAAAAACATGCAAACTCCAACCAAAGATATGCAAATGTAGATTTAAACCCAGATCTTCCCGATTTCTCGATTGTGGGGTCAAGATGTTTGCATCTGGAGGTTAGCACCTAGGCCACTAGGCCAACATGCGGCAGCATAAGCATGAGTATAAGAATGTAAAGTCTTAAAAAAAACAAAATTCCAAAGGCGTCAATGTCTCTTATAGAAGATCACCCTCCGCCACCATCACTGACTGGACCATGACTCCGGTTCCATCTGATCTCCTATCAATCCTCTTTTATTATCATACTTTTACATTTCAAAATTTTAAATTAGTTTTATTAGTGTGTATTATATTTTATTGTTTCAAAGGTGTCCAAAGTGTGGGCTGCAGATATTTTTTGTATTGGCCCTCTGCATATTCTAAAAATAAAATGCGTCCCTCACTGTAAAAAAATTGGACACGACAGTGGAAAAATTGTATTTCTTTAAATGGATCCATTATTATCGTTTTGTTTTCGCTTTTTGCATCGCGTCTCGGAATGTATCCTCCACTTGTATAAGGGATGTATTTTATTTGAAAATAGGGAGTTTCTTTTCAATTACCCTGTACAGTATTTGTCCCTCTATTATCCCTGTTATTTGGTTGCAGACATGACCACGATGAATTAATTTCCTCGAAGTAAGAATGATTCATTATAAATCAAATATTGTCATATCAAGAGCATAAAAAACTGTTTATAACTTTCTAAACATTTTTTTCCAACCTTATGAAATCCCTCTAGACATAAAATAACACATTTTAGTCACCTTTACACTCTTTCAATCCAATAAAGTAATGCTGTCTGAGGCTGAGCCAATCAGTGGCCAAGGTAATTAACGGCACGCACTGATTGGTTTGGTTTCCTTTAGTGGACACTACTACTGTAGTAATAATATTTTTGTCATTTTTATCATGGAAAATGCTTAGTTTAGGACAAAAAATGCTTTGAAAAATTAATTTTAGAATCCCAAAATAATCTGTGTTGCGGTGAAGCAAGGGGCAATTGTATACAGTGGATAAGGAAAGTATTCACAGTTCTTCACTTTTTCCACATTCTTATGCCTTATTCCAAAATGTAATAAATTCATTATTTGCCCTCAAAATTCAAAACACACATAATAATGACAATGTGAACGTTTTTTATGTAATTTTTGCAAATGTATTCAAATTAAAAAATTTAAAAAAATCACATGTACATTAGTATTCATAGCCTTGGCTCAATACTTTGTTGATGCACCTTTGGTAGCAATTACAACCTAAAATATTTTTGAATACGATACCACAAGCTTGACACACCTAACTTTGGGCCGTTTCCCCCATTTCTCTTTGCCCATTCCTCTTTGCAGCACCTCTCGAGCTCCATCCGGTTGGATGGGAAGTGTAGGTTTTCATCCAGGATGTCTCTGTACATTGCTGCATTCATCTTAGTCTAGTCAGAGAGGTGACCAAGAACCTGATGGTCACTCTGTCAAAGCTACAGCATTCCTCTGTGAAGAGAGGAGAACCTTCCAAAAGGACAACCATCTCTGCAGCAATCCACCAATCAGGCCCGTATGGTATAGTGGGTAGACGGAAGCCATTTCTTAGCAAAGAGTTTGCCAAAATGCACCTGAAAGACTCTCAGACCATGAGAAAGAAAATTCTGGTCTGATGAGACAAAGATTGAACTCTTTGTGTGAACGCCAGGCGTCATGTTTGGAGGAAATCAGGCACCGCTCATCACCAGGCCAATACCATCCCTCCAGTGAAGCATGGTGGTTTTTCAACGATAGGAACTGGTGGACTTGTCACGATAGAGGGAAAGATGAATGCAGCAATGTACAGAGACATCCTGGATGAAAATCAACACTTCCTATCCAACCTGAAGGAGCTTGAGAGTGATGCAAAGAGCAATGGGCAAATAAGTGTGCCAAGCTTTTGTCATCGTATTCAAAAAGACTTGAGGTTGTAAATTCTGCCAGAGGTGCATCAACAAAGTAATGAGCGAAAGCTGTGAATACTTATGTACATGTGATTTGTTTATTATTTTATTTTTAATGAATTTGCAAAATACTAATAATAAAAAAAGTTTTCACATTGTCATTATAAGGTATTGTGTGTAGAATTTCGAGGGCACAATTACCTTATTTAATTTTGAAATAAGGCCATAACATAAAGTGTGAAAAAAGTGAAGCGCTGTGAATACTTTATGGATGCACTGTATGTTTTAAGAAAAAACAGCTTATGCCTTGTTATAGATGATAAAGTGTAATATTATTTGTGTTACTTGTATCAACATCATGTGATGGTATCAGCGTTCTTATTTAGTTGTGTTTATTAAGTATTTAGGTGCACTTTGGACACCGCTGATGTAAATAGTTAAAATAAGTAAAAATTACAATATTGTATATATATAACACATTGTTTTAAGTAAGTTTCTGTTTAATTATTGCTTTGCGTAACTTCCAATGTCGCTGAAGTGGGTTATCAAGTAAAAGGAAAGTGGGTAAAGTCCCTGTGGGAGTCCACAGTTTATAGAGCAGCTCACTGTTAAACATAAGAGTGTTTCCTGGGAGATTTCTGAGAGAAGCTGTCTGGGTAAATTTCCACTTGCCAGTGCAGAGCAAGCATGTGCGTGCTGGCCAGAAGGCTTCTAAGCAGGGACAGAATAAAGACAACAATGAAGGTGAATGAATGCTGCTGATGCTCTGCATGAGAAGCACCTTTACACGTGTCTTCATTAACACAATGAAAAACTAAAAAATGATGACAAATAATCTTCATTGGGGTTTTTGCTCCTGCATGAGTGGTGAGGAGCTATTTTGGTTTTAACAGTGATGTGATGAAGGCCAAAGCTTAGCGGCCAGACAGCGGGAGGGTGAGAGAAAGTAGGCGTGTCCCACACTGCAGGGATTAGCTATTTAAAGTTCACTCCCTCAACACCACAGAAGAGACATTTCCACAGGACGCATCAGGACTCAAGCCCGCCTAATTCGAGAAGGAGGTATACTACTGGTGGGTGTGACGGCTGAAGTCCTCTCTGAAACAGTCCACTCCAATCTTTACAAGGTACGTATTGTTTTCATACTACATGTAAGCGTTGTATGATTAAAAAAAACACCAAATGCTCATTATTTGTATGGTAGTTACATCTGCACAATGTCCAATAAAGTGAAATTGAGCCTATTTAACCCACTCCTTTTCCTTGTTGAACACACAACTTGTTTTGTTGGTACAGTAAAAGACAAGGATAATAAGGTTTGTATTTTGTTGATAGCGTTTAACAAATTGTGTAAAATAAGAAAAAAAGGAAAAATAAATCATTAAAGAAATATTGAAATAAAAAAATTAATAAAGAAAGAAAAAAGAAAACAAATGGAACAATAGATAATAAAATGACAGAATATATTCTGTCTGACTTAATTTACTGTTAATGTCTTGAAACTTTTAGTGAAACAGTGTCATAAAAACAAAGCACTTTGTTCAATGAATACACTCTGACAGTGTCAATCAAATATACATCAGTGTGATGCATTGACATGCCTTTGTATACATGCACTGTGTGTGTGTGTGTGTTGCGCAGTTGGGCGAGAATGCAAACACACTTTTCCCTAAAAGGACCAATGTGTGGAAGGGGCTCTGCAGAGGTTGCCCTTGTGTTCCTTTTGTTGCTTATGTTTACAGGAGGAAGGCCATGTTTTCCTACTTGAATTTTAATGAGTGCACTCTGCATGCAAGTTGCTACACATCAGCCTCAATAAAAAACGTGTTATTGAATGAGTACAATCACATTACTCACCCGTCGCTCACATCCACACACAAACTGAAAAGATCTACCCTGACTTTCCTTCTTTTTTTTCCGCTTGCTGCCGTTTGCTCCAATCCTGCTTGCCTCATTGCCCTTATCAGACCTGCAAGGATGAACAAAGTGGCTTATGTCAAAGTTCTTGGACAAAAAGTTGTCAGAAGAAAAGCACAATCGCTGTTCATTTTCACCTGACCCACTTTCTAACCCGATTAGATTAAAGGAATACTCCTTTCTCTTTGCCTCTAAAAGTACATTATAGCTTGGTTCAGTGTTGCCAGATGCCAAACCACTTCATATTTAAATCATCATTAAAAAAACTGTACTTATTTACTATGTAAGGCAGAGGTCACAAATAGGTGAGGCCCTTGTCTAATATAATTATTCCCTTCTACTACATACCATTTTGAGCAAAGTAAAGTCAATAATACAAAATAAGTAAACCAAAGCAAAAACTACAATTGTGTCTCATTCAAATTTTTCAGATTTTTTGCTTCCTAAAGACCTCCTGTGTCCAAAGACTTATTACTTGAGTTTGCATGAATATGGTCCAGAATAATATTGAATATCAACAATGTAACGATTCCAACAACAACAACAAAAAATACACAGACATTTAAAAAAAAAAAGAAAAAAAGAAAAAAGAGGACTGAAAAATTTTGATCTCATCACGCTAGTATCCATCCAATACTGATATTACTCATGATATCGATACTGTTGATATTTTGATGGATCCGCCCACCTCTCGTGCGCACCTTTAGAGGAATGATTCTCAAACTGTGTTACGCGTACCACTAGCGGTACACAGGCTCCATCTAGTCGTACGCCAAAGGATCACTTAACTAAACTTAATACTGAATATTCAAACACAGTGTTACTGTTCAAACTGTGTATGATGTTACAATTGATAAAAATATTAAATACACTTATCAAATAAAACCTTGTTGGTTTGCCTTGCTTATCTTCCACATAGACTTGAGTGGAAACTTATCATCTCTGCAGCTGGAACGGAGCATAGCTGCACCGAACATGCGCTCTGTAAAATCCAGGTGTTGAAGTCATATTAACACATCCGCCCCGTTCAGGTGCGGCAGAATGGATGAATGTCACACACTTAAATTAAAGACAAAGGTTGTAGAAAGTCATGGTGTGTGTAATTCATTATTCTGCAAACCTCATAATGACTCCTTACAGCCTCACAGCCCCAAGGGGGCCCCCCAAACACTTTCATCATCATGTCCACTTTTCCAAACCAATCCAATGTAGGTCAATATATGCTGAGCTACTTAAACAAAACACACTAGCTTTATGTTAGATGAAAAAAGCAATTAAGTGTAAAATAGAATAATTAGGGGTGTCAAAAATGTATTAACTCGTAATAAATTAATAAATGATCGCATAATTCATGGGTATACGCAGATTAATCATACACTTAGAATTTACATGCCCCTTAACCTTTATGTGGTTACCTGGAAGACAGCGCAGGTTGTTATACGGTTAGTGATCAGGTCAATGCCCATATGTGAGTATATGATGAGTGGGAAGTCGCCGACTGGTGTGATCACCGGTAAATTTTACTCCAAAATACATCCTAACTGGACTTTAGATAAAACTGTTAGCGGATAAACATTTACAAAATGTTCCTGGATGACATTCAGACAATAACATTTTGTTTGTGTCCAGATATTCGGGTCTTTTTTTGTAAAATAATTTGAATTATGCAAGTGAGTGATAATCTGGGATTAATCGTGACTGGTGTGATCAATCTGATTTTCAAAAATTATCTTTTGACAGCACTAGTAATATTAAGTCATTAACAATGGCTCAGGATTGTATTTGTAAAATGATTAGGATCAGTGCCATTTCATTAAAAGTAAAAAAACAATACAATATTAACAATTGCCCACTGATCTGTGTATGTATGCTTTGTATGATTCTAAATATTTTTGAACAGTTTTCAGCAAAAATTGTTAGATCGCTTTGTGCCTTCCCTGATCAAATACAGGGCAGAGACAAGTTTTTTTTAGCGTGTCGCTTGACCAGCCCACACATCACTGATGAGTATCAACATTTTTCTTGCTTAATTGTAATTTTTGGGATAAAAAACAAGCTGCAGGCTGTCAAAGGCCCCCAGGCCACACTTTGGATGCAACCGGCTGCATGTGGATCATTTCAGCCATTACTTGTTATACCTTCATCTGACACACAATACATCCAATGGGACTCATTATCATTGTGTCACAAAGGAATACTTTGCCAGAGGCGTGTTGACACATGCACGTTCATGTCACAGGCTGCCAAAAGTGCTCTGTGTTCTTGCACCGGCATTAGTGAAGTGCTTTGTGAGGTCGGAGGAAAGCTTACCATATGATGATGATGATGATGATGATTGGCTGCGAGGTGTTAATTCCATGCAACATTCATTCAGCTGGTGAGTCGTCTGAGCACCCCGACCTGCGCGATGAGTCAGCAGAGATGCATTTGACCTTGTTCTAATATTCACGCCATGCATTTGACGCTTTGTGGAAAAAAATGGAACCTGAAATAAAGACAGTTTATTATATTTGCAAAATACATCAGATATTTGTTTTATGGTGTTTCTATGTTTCAATTTGGATCATGTCTATGTAGTGTGAGTGTGATTGTGGCTGTGCAACAGTACGCTCATACCGATGGTGCTGATGGACTTCACTCTCATTCCCTGAAGATTTGTGGTCGCTGGTTCGAGCCCAGGACTGGATTGAGTGGAGAACCACTGTTACATTGTTGCTGCAAACTTGTATGCCAGTATACCGGTACTCAAAAGAAAGCCAGGCAACACCCTACTGGGAAGAATCTAAATCAGAGCTATTCATCTCGCAGCCCAGGGGTCAAATCCGGCCCTCCATGTTCACTTCAAGACTTGGGAGATTGTAGCAAATTCCTAACACCATAGAGTGCTCCTGTTGAAAAACTTGGACACATTAGCAGATCCTTGCATTGACATTTTAACCTAGCAAACATAGAACACTGGAGTCCAAATCCTTTGAGTTACATAACTGAGGTGTTCCTCAAGGCACCCCTTTAAGTCCTCTCCTTTTTGGCAGTTACACAATTGTTTTCCTAATGTGATTTATGTAACCAGAGTGTTGCTGTAGTTTGTTCAGATCCAGTCTAAAGTAATCATTTGTTGATATTATTTAGTTATACTAGTGGTGTTTCACCACTTTAGGTCCTCTCATTTTCATATTTTGGGCTATTCAACTGGTGGCCTGCAAGTTAATTTCCAAAAAATAAAATTTTTGCAACAGACTCTTAAATAGAATGCTGTCAGAGATGATCTTTGACTAGCTTTTTTTTTAGGTTTGTAAAAACAGTAGAGCGCTCTTAAACGTTAATCAAATGTCTACTGTAGGGCATTGCCCATTCCCACGGTCCATATCTTTCTGGAAATGCGGAACCCCAGAACAATTTAGTTGAATATCCCTGATCTAAAGGCTAAAAACAGCTATAAAATATACTTCTAATTCTTAAGAGAGCTAAGTTGTACATTTTTCACATCACGTTGCAACATTAATATTGTGTCCTTTTTTTCCAACAGAACTTTTTATCATGGGCGTAAAGATGCTGCAGTGTTTTCCCTTCTACAGACATTGTAAAGAGCGATGCAAAAGCAAACAGTGCCCCCCAGCGGAAGGTTAGTGCAATTGCAGCCAGCCCCCCCACCAAAAAAAAAAATTTGTTAAAATGTTTAGAAATAAAATCTTTAAAAATTGAACGTTAAAAAAACAAGTACATCCTTTAATATGTGTTAAAGGTGGCTAAAATGTACTTTCCTGCCTTCAGTAGCCAAAGAGGAGATGAAGCCCCGCCTGGCCTCCACCACGTCCTGGGGCAGCGACAACGAAGGAGTGGGCAGCCTTGGTCGGGGATCCCATGTCTACTTCTCCTCTAAAGCCAGGTTGTCTTTCCGACACCAGCTGGACAGCAATGTCAACGCGGTGGATGCCACCTACTGAGGAGCACTGATGGACTCCCAAATATTTGGAGCGCTTCACAGGACGTCCACGTGATGATGTTAGCACCACCCCGATGGAACTTTTCCTCAAAAGACATTAGACATGGAGATGAGTTTACAGATGACTACCAAGTGCATTATTTCTTCTTTTTCTTTATTTTGTTGACTAACAACAAAAGCTTTTTTCTATTTTTAAAGAGAAAACGCAATGCAAATAGAGATTATGTATTTCAGATGACGCTAATAATTATTTTCAACTCTTTTCTATGCTTGTATTTAATTTTGAATAAGAATAGACTATTTTTTAAATGAAACAAATGTGACCAATGTGGTGAAACAAAAAAATGTTTATTGTTTGACTAATTTACAACAGATAAAAGTAAAGACTAGTGTGTTCCTTCCAATTCACTCGTTCATGTCCCACACAAGATCAAAGCAAAGATTGGGGATCTAGATGTGTAAAAAAATAGATTACGGTCATGGACACCTGTGATAAGACTATCGATCATAGATATATTGGTAGAAAGTAGGTGAAGGACAAACATATATATATATACGTTGAATGAAATCATTTTATATAAAAATAGACCTTTATGTAAGAAAATTTCAGAAAAAATGATTAATTTATATGTGTTATGTCTTATGTCAAGTTATGTGTACACTTTACATTTTAAAAGTGGACAGGTGGAACAACGTGGTAAATTTCTCGACTTTTTACCATACAGCGCAAAGTAAAAGGACATGTGCAATGACAACAAATCTTACTCTATTCTATGTCTACACAAAGGCCAAGCTACAAAATGAATTGCTCATAGTTTAAATGCTAACCTGCTTTTGACCTGTGCAGTACGAAATAACTAATGATCCGGACATTGAAACCCATTTTTCAAGATCACACAATGCGCTGTCTCTCGATTTATGACACATACCACATAATCATTATCTTGGCCTCCCCTTGCTACTAACTCGAGTGGTTGCAATTCACAATTAATACAAACTGTTGTGCAACAACCGTAATTGCTTTGGAACTACAGTACGTACTTAGTGTACACAGTAGACTTATTGAAGTGTACTGACTTAAGTATTTGATTTGAGACACAGCCTTGAAAACAAAAAGTAATGCAGCTTGTGGCACGTTCAGTCTCGCTCTTCTTCAAATGACAGAGTAAGAGCAGTCAAATGTTAAAAAGACAACTTGTGAAATTCATCAACGGTTTAAATATGTGGAACTTGGAGGAAACGCTAAAAAGGTTTGACTTGCCAACATTGGCTTACCGCTACTGTACAGTCAATCCATCCATTCATTTTCTATCACTTGTCCCTCTCTGGGTCGCGGCGGAACTGGAACTTATCCCAGCTGAACTCTGGTATTATTAAAAAAAAAAAAGATCAGTTATGTGGTGTCTGCATATTTTTGGGTTTGGAGATGACGCCGTCTGGGTAGCGGTCCTTGAAGCGGGCCACCACCTCTGGATCCAGGAGATGAATGCCATCTAGCTGGTTGCCAAGTGTAACCCTGGAGAAGAAGGTGAGGTAAAAAGAAGGATATAAGACGCTTAGATCCACACTTTTAGGGCATACTCTCACTTGGCCATTTAAGCCGCGCCTGGGCCCACTTTACACCTAAAGTCCACCACGTTTACCCTCCTTTGGTACAATTGAAAGGAGTGGCATAGGGTTCGGTACGTTTCTGTTCAATGTATTGGAGTCACAGAATGATTGTAATTCGATTGCTTCTTGTAGCTTATTAATGATAACCGGCACAATGAAATAGAAAGTCTCAAAATCGTCATAAGGACTTTAGGACATCATTTATATTTATGCAATCACTCCTCTCGCAAGTACATAAAGACAGCCACTATCTTGCAATAAACAGTTTCTAAAAGACTGGAAATTATCCATATAGTCTGAGAAGTTAAAATAATCGAAGTGATGGGACAAATAAATGAGTGGTAGCGCAAATACTCCGTGTGAGCAGAGGCCATGCAAATGGTCTAGCATGAGTATGCCGTAAGAGAGCTTGAGTTTGCGTTTAAAGTAGGGACGCACTGATCAATTAGCTACCGATCAGTAAAGGTAGATTTTCGTGAAAAAGTCTGTTGCAGATTCATGCATTTTAGTGCTGATCGAAAATGCAGATCCCCTCTGGCTGACACTATTTTAGTCCTTCGGCTGACAAGCAGCTGGCAGCTAATTAACCTTATAGTGTGGAGCTGCTCCTACAAATATTAATAATAATCACCTCTATTACGTCAAATAGACTGAATTTCTTAGCATCTTAAGTATCATTATCAAGTGGCAAGCATGTTACACACCAAGAGCAAGCCAGAAGTAGGCATGCTAAAAGCTAAGCAAACTACTAAGTTAGTTCTAAACAACGCCAAGAAATAGATATAGTAAAGTCGAAAAAGTGTAGATGAAAACGTTTTACAGCAGAACGTAAGCAGATATCAACAGGAAATAACAAGTAGATTAATAAGAGTCTAGAGAAAGAATAATTGTACGACAACTGTTGATGTGTCAGCGTTGTCACAGCCAGTACCCGACACAAAAAAGAAGGGCGGATAGCTTCATTATTTGGTGGTGTCAATTAGGGTCGGGATTTCCACTTTCGATTCTGCTTAACGATTGAGTTCTTTATCGGTTCTCTTATCGATTCTCATTTGAATAAAAGGATAACAAACAAGTTGATTAGCGCTACCTTTGTTTAGTTTAGAATAAACATGAATGTACAAACTCAACAGTGAGGTCTTAAAAATAACTAATTATGGGCCTGCTGCGATGCAAGCACCCATTCACATGCTGCAAAGCATAGCAACCAGCCCATATAATTATTGCTCATACTTCAACTTTTATTGTAGTTTTTCCATCCTAAACTCTCACGTTTAATATGGCGCAAACCGGCTAACAAACCCCTACATATCTTATACATATATCATCAAAG
The DNA here is from genome assembly GCF_033978685.3 of Nerophis lumbriciformis. Classification (NCBI taxonomy): domain Eukaryota; kingdom Metazoa; phylum Chordata; class Actinopteri; order Syngnathiformes; family Syngnathidae; genus Nerophis; species Nerophis lumbriciformis. Next base: position 42,822,832 of record NC_084552.2, read on the forward strand.
GTCTCTATGGGGTTACGCCTGAACTTTTTTGGAACATTTCGTGTTACCACGGCGATGCATTCAGGAAAAATAATTCTATATGCCCAATGAATAGGTACATTGACTTTACAATGGGGCTTTTCTCACGAAACCGCACATTTCAGCGAGCTAACCTTTTCTTGTAGCTCAGCCATACTTTCACAAAGCTTGGGGCTTAATATCGAATTTTGTTCATACACTTGTCAAATGGCTTCCACCAGCTGTAGCCAATTAGATGACCTCCTTTGAAGTTAAGTTACAGCCTCTACCCTCAGGTGTTTCTCAGTCTGGTATCTGTACAGTGGCGTAACAATAGGTTCAATGGACAGACAACATGGACAGACAACATGGCCACCTCCATTAAAAAAAATCATGTTTTTTGATATTCGGTGCTGTTGTTAGCATATTAACTGTTAGCATACTTGTAAGAACATTAGCATGCTAACAATTTTTTTGTTAGCTTTTCAGCTAATTGTGTATGTTTAAACCTAAAAATCATGAATTTGGATACTTGGCACCATCTTAGATGTGTGCTAACATCTATAATATCAGCATGCTATCTTGTCCTATTCCATCATGCTAACATTTGATACTAGCTTTTAGCTAATTTTGAATGTTTAAACCTAAAAATAATGGATTTGGATATTTGACGCTATCTTAGAAGTATGCTGCCTTCGACTGAGCCCAGGCAAGAGGTTCAGGACAAAGATAGCAGGCCCATCACAATTTTTGCGGGAATTTTGTTGTATAATAATAAAATTAATAGTATACTGTAGAAATAAACAAAATATTACATAAAATAATTATTTTTAGAAGAAAATACGAGTTGACCACTCAAAAGTAAAACTATGATATGATAAGTGATAAATACAGGCAAGTCAAGTCCAATAAAGTGTGACTTGTGCAATTCTGCAACCATCAACGATAAACACTAACCATTATTTTGCAGAATAATAGGCATATCTGCTTTTTTAGGCCACATATGTAATATTTCTGACTAATTACCATGTCTCCACTGTGGAGAACAATTCTCAGACGAGGAGGAAGTGTGCAGCCTGCCAGTCAGATGCTGTTCCGTCACGATTTGCATTATAATTATTATTTTCATGTTTACACTTAATAATAGCAGCTTTTTCGATTAGGTGTTAAAAAGTGCCAGGCAGTGTTAGTTACCTACCTGCAGTAAATTGCCACCATTGCAGCTGGCGGTGATACAATTCCGTCTCGAAACGGATCGAAAACGCGTCGTTCATTCAAAGTTTTCACATGTTGTTTATGCTAATGTTTCTGCTAGTATTTACTCTTTTTGATAAAATATTCATTTTGCAAATATTGCCTAGTTGCCCTGTTGTCTTCCTTTCTCGTGAATAACTCTGCAGCTTTTGTGCCGCTTTCGCGTGTGATGTTACCACAGGCAACAATAAGGGAATCGTTAACAAAACTGGCAAATGACTCACAAGAATCGAAACACCGGGAGCCGTTTCCAAACAAGAACCGGTTTCCAATTACCATCCTTAGTGTCAAAATCAAAGGTGGTATTAGTATATGATCGATACTATAATGATTAGGATAATATTTGTATTTTGTATTTTTTGTCGTTTTTGTTAATTATTTGTTAACTCTGGGAAAAATTAATTGGACACAAGAAGACTTTGAGAGCAAAAACTCAATTGATTTAAAAGTGTAGCACATAGTAGCTTTTGCTTGGTTCGTGTACTTTTGAATTTGTTTTGTTCAAACAATTGTATGTAATAAAAGAGAATAAGAAACTCCTTTAAATATGATGCTGATATTGTTGCACTGTCAATAGCATTTGCCATAAATAAATAAAATAATTTACAGTTCATACATGTTATCGGTATCGGAATAAGTATCGGCCAATCTCACTCATGGGTGATCAATATCGCAATCAGCAGCATAAAACCCGGCTAAAAATATCTCGAGTTTGAAGCCTAAGAAAGTTACCAGTTGGGCTGGACGTTGTGTGGCCGACCAAACAGCTCGATCTTCCGTGTTCCTGGTGAGAGTCTTTCTATCATGCCGTAGATCTCATCTGGTTTGTGACTGGTCGAACGCACCTGATGGGGGTAGGGGTAAGTTATGGAGCAGCGCTCTCAGGCAGTGGGGAGAGTCACATGACCTCATTACCTCTGCAACGATGACATCACAATCCAAACCTCTGTTGAATCCCTGAGGGTTTCCTTTGACACCCACCTGAACACAAAGGCAGTTTCTCAACATTTACCCTTTTCCTATTAGGTAGCATGTGAGAATGCCAACACACCAGACAGTGTTCCTTCCCATGGTTCAACCAATGGCCTGTTCTCCCAGTGCGGATGATCCTCTGAAGCTGGTTTGTTTTCACCCAGATAATTTCATCAACATGTTCATAACTGAGGGAGCAAGATTGGACATCGACAGATGTGTTCAGTCACATGTGTCCTGATTAAAAGAAGATGGAAGGACTTACCCCCACAGACTGAGACACTCCCGCCCCAACTCCATGGCCCTGAAAAAAAGATATAAAGAAAGTACAATAAATCCCTTTTTTGAGAAACGGTTTGGGTTACTCAGGCTACCTGTTTGTGACCCAGAGGAAGAGAAATCCGTCGTCCTGCAGAATGGGAATGTTGAGTTTCCTCATCTCGTCGTCAGTCAGCGTTCCATAGGGCAGCTCCATGTGGATGTCCCAGGGCGGGTCGGCCATCACCACGGCAAACTTTCCCAGAATGGACACGTCCAAGTAGCGGATGTCACAGCAGATCCACTGTCAATCACAATAACAACATGTTACAACTTGACAGTGTCACTCCTCTATTTTATTTTAATTCTATTTTCGATATGGCGCCAGATCACCACAGAAGTACTTAAAGGATAGATACACAGTACAGGTCAAACGTTTGGACACATCTTCTCATTCAATGCATTTTCTTTATTTTCATGACTATTTACATTGTAGATTGTCACTGAAGGCCTCAAAACTATGAATGAACACATGTGGAGTTATGTACTTAACAAAAAAAGGTGAAATAATTGAAAACATGTTTTATATTCTACTTTCATCAAAATAGCCACCGTTTGCTCTGATTACTTTTTCGCAAACTCTTGGCATCCTCTCAATGAGCTTCAAGAAATGGTTTTCACTTCATAGGTGTGCTTAAAGCTCATCGAGAGTATGCCAAGAGTGTGCAAAGGTCACAGGTGTCCTGATGAAAAGAAGATGGAAGGACTTACCCCCACAGACTGAGACACTCCCGCCAAGAGTGTGCAGAGCAAAGGGTAGATATTTTGAACAAACTAGAATATATATCTTTTCAGTTATTTCACCTTTTTTGTTAAGTACATAACTCTACATGTGTTCATTCATAGTTTTGATGCCTTCAGTGACAATCTACAATGTAAATAGTCATGAAAATAAAGAAAACGCATTGAATGAGGAGAAGGTCTGTCCAAACTTTTGGCCTGTACTGTATATTGTATAGAGCAAGCCTATACATTGTTATTTTATTATTTATTATTTTACTATTTATTATTCTCCCCCTCGACTTAAGTCTGTCACTGTGTGTTTTCATTCAAATGCGCACTCTGGGTTAAGCGACCCTTAAATGTGGGCGTCCCGCGTATTTTTCCATCAGCTTAAGTCCTTTCGTTCTTAGACGCTTCTAAGGCTGCAATAAGTCCAGCACCCCAGGAAGGTAAAACATTATATTGCACTAGAAGCTTGGATGCAGTAATAAACGTGCTGTCCATGCAAGCCGCTCTGACGTGTCATGGCTTCAAACATTTGTACTAAATAGAACTCTTAAAATCACATACAACATTTGATTGGTTATAATAACAAGTGATACAAAGTATAATCTACGGATTATTATTCATATCCAGCCAGGAAGAAGATGCTGTTTTAGTGTGCATACACACGCTATATCACCATGGCGAGTGTGACACAAGTATACAAAATAGCTCTGGCTGGATTTATACGGCCTTTTCAAATGTTAAGTGTTATCTTTTTCGTGGATTTCAAAGACATACACAAGTTGTAGTAAAACTCCATGTTCCACAGTTTTCACACAACCAAGAAAAAAGGTATCATGGCAAAGTCCAAGTAATTAGCAATGAGCCCGCTTTCATTCACGACTTACACATTTTTGACTCACTGGCTGGCCGGATGGGGGGGAATACAAATAGGAGAATCTTGGTTTTGACTGTGGATTATTGTGCAGTCGTTCTGAAGTAATTATATTATGCAAGTTTGTGAAATGTAACTGTGGTGGAGCAATCGCGATATACTCGTCTACACTGCGGAAGTACACAAGTTCGCCTAACTCCACACCTCACACAAAAATCCACTGTGCATGTGTCATACTCCAAACGCTATTGTCGAAAAGCCATCGGAAGCCAATGTGCAACGCTTCACGCATGCAAGTGTTTGTAATGTTGATCCTCAAACCCCTAGCTGCCCCAAAGCTGTACACCTATGGGAAACACTGCATTATCTTCCCCTAAAAGACACAGTCTGTTCGGTCGTGCTCACCTGAGAGGGAAAGAGTTTGCCGACGTTGCTGTCAGCGTCCTCGTTGTGCAGGCCGAGTTCCACGGCCCCTGCCTGGGGTCCTGCCAGGCCACACTCGGCTTCCGGGGGACTGTCGATCTCGTAGTGGACGTACTTGCAGGTATCCATGTGGAAGCAGGTGTTGAGGAAAGAACAGTCGCCGAGGCTCTCGTCCGTGTGCTTGTTGATGATGCGACTAGGATTTTTTTTTTTTTAATTCAACGTAATTAGCATATTTTCTATTCATCTAAAGCACAAACGATAATAATAACAAATTGCTGACCGGAAGTGTAGCTTGGTGCACGGTTGAGGCGTGTCTCCCGAGCGCATGCACTCCTCTTTGGTGCCGTGGTCACAAAACTCCTGCACTTGAGCGCGGCCTCGAGAGCGAAACTTCTCTACAATGGATTGCTCTTTCGCCGTGCTGGTATTGAGCAGCTCTAGGATCTCTCTGCTAACCTGCAAAAACACAACCATCAGTTGAGTGTCTTCAGCAACCGTGTTTGCCTCCAACCTTCTTGCTCTGCTGCTCTTTGGTGGACTGCTGGTTCAGGAGGCTCTCTATTTCCATGTCCATGTGTGATGATTGGCTTTTGCTGCCTCTGCCCTTTTTGTCAGCGCCGCTGCCCAATGCCGACGGTCCCGGCTGCTGTGAGGATGACGCAGGCATCATGGAGGCCTTAGCCAAGCGCGGAGGAGACGCAGAGGCCTGTGACGAGGGCGAGAAGCTCGAGGTTCTCGGGTGCTGGCACTGCTCTTCAGCTTTTCTCTTGACTCCTTGACTCCGCTGGGCACCGCCGACAGAACCGATCATAGCCCAAAGTTTTGTGTGGTCCACCGCAATGACGACTGTGGAGGAGGATACCGCAGAAGACGAGGATAAAGTTGGCTGCCGGACTTCAATAAGCTCCTGAGCAGAGAACTTCATCAAGAGACTCTTGATGCATCTGTGACTGATATCTGTCTCCGACTAGAATGAGACAGAAAGATCAAATACATGCGAGGAGGACATTTGTGATGGAGTTTAGATGAGAGGACTCACGCAATTTAGCTCATTTGTGATAGTGAGGGAGTCTTTGGGCAGGGAAAGACTCAGATCAGACAAATATCCCAACATTCTCTTCTCTAATTCAGGGTCAGGTGGTTTCTCCGTCTCATCCTCTGTGCATGGAGCTAATGGAGCTGGACTTTCGCTTCTGGCTGTGGGACCATCTGCACTTCCGCTTACCTCTGATTGAGAAGAACCAAAACATAAAATGTGTGCTAGAACCATCATTCAGTTGCCTACTAACTAGTACATGGGTGGGGTAATCCACAATATCGATTCCTCGATGCTACAAACAAAACGGAGCAGTCCGTCTTTAACGTACCGGCGGACAATTGTGATGGGTCTTTCCGCCGCCTTTGGAGCCTTTCTCGTAAAGAGTCCAACTGCTTCTTGTGCGCCTGGATATTGCTCCATGTGTCCGACATTACAAACTGTACAGGAAACACACAGTTGTTGCGTTACTGTACGGCAATACTATGGGAATAGCACTCTCTACTGGCGAATGGAGCGCACAACAAAATGCTGTCCGATGAGCAAAAACGAAAATGTGGTGAAAACGTTCCGGATTACTTTTGATGTTTTAAACTACATTTGTGTTAGTACAACTATATATAAGATCAGAAAAATAATCAAAAATAGTAAAACCTGTTTAGGTGGGATAGGAGGCGCTGAGACAAGAAAAAACGTCACATTAGCAAATCTTGACTCTGTTCCATGTCGGAATCATTTTGACAAGGAACCAAAATAACTTCCGCCATACCTGAAATTAAAAGCATTTGTTTTGATAATCTGTGCCCAAAATTTCAGCCCAGGGAAATGAGTCGTTATGGTGCTCACATACGCTTAATAACATATGTTTTATTGTTCATCTCGTAACTTTTAAAGCGTATTTTGTTGGTTGCACCAAGTTCGTAGCCTCTTCTTGTAGCAGTCTGCTGCTCTCAGTGTTAGAGAAGATGGCGGAGGAAGAGAAGAGCGCTGAGCCTGTCAAAGACAACCACGAACTCCAAATTATTAAGGTCATTTTCTCTCTCCCTCTGAAATAAGAAATCAAGCATGTTAATGTGTTTTTTATTGACCTTCCACTTAGTCGTTATCTAGATTTGGTCGTCGTTTGACTTATTGGATGGACTGTTACTATAACAACAACCTTTTGTTGTAATTACTGCGGAAACAAACATGGAGACACTAAATTCATTAAATATGTGTATATTGGATGCAGTGTTTAGCTAAATGACACCCATCTATTGTGAACTTCAAAGCATGAAAGATGAGCTGATATTAACTTTGTTTTTGCCAATATAGGAGTTAAAATATATTTGCTGTTACAGGAGCTGGTAGATGACTTGTACAGTTACAGGGATCGTTACTTTGAGACTCACGGTGTGGAGCAGGCGGGCAGGAAACAACAAGATGTCACGCAGGAGCTAGAAAAGGTGCTGAAAAAGCTGGAGGAGAAAGAAGGTAATGATTGTAAAGTATTTGTGTGGATTTTTGCATGTTATTAAAGAACTATGTGGGGTTTTTTTACCCCCAGAAAACTTGAAGCACAAAGCGGAGTTCCTGCTGCAGAAAGGCAGGTGTCTTAACGTCGCCCCCGACTTCAGCGCTGCTGCCGAGGAGTGCCTTTCCCGCGCCGTCAAGCTGGAGCCCGGCCTAGTGGAGGGCTGGAACGCGCTGGGGGAGCAGTACTGGAAGAAGGGCGACTTGACTGGTGCCAAGAACTGCTTCACAGGAGCCTTGCAGCAGGTTAGAACAGAGCGAGGAGCACTAGAAGCATCTTCACACACACACAAGATGCATCAACTTGCCTTACCCCTCTTAGAACAAGAACAAAGTATCCCTACGGAACCTGTCTATGGTGCTGAGGCAGCTACCGGCGGCAGACAGCGACGCACACGGCAAACAGGTTCTGGAGAGCGTGGACATGGCCCGGCAAGCTGTACAGCTTGATGTGGCGGACGGGACATCCTGGTGTAAGTTCTCAAAGCACCTGCAACTTTATTACACTTAATGGCCATATCATTGGGTACATCAAATGGAGCCTACTGTATGCATTTGTTTACAGATATTCTAGGAAACGCTTATGTATCCCTGTTTTTCACTTGTGGACAAAAGCCACAGTTGTCTCAACAAGCTCTAAGTGCCTATGCGCAATCTGTGAGTACACACGCAGACACACACGTACAAAGACATTAAAATCATTAAGTCAATGCTCTTTGGACAGGAAAGAGTAGACCGAGCAGCTGCTTGTTACCCAGAGCTGCACTTCAACCGAGCCACACTCTTTCAGTACGAGGAGATGTTCGGGTCGGCGCTTGAGGGCCACAGCCGTGCCGCTGCCCTGGACCCCAGCTGGGAAGATCCGCCGCAGAGGGAAAAGCAGCTGCTGGAGTACCTGAGGAAAATCTCAGAACTCATCGAGAATAAGGTAGGAGAATGAGGGCATCATACTCATTGGCTGTGTCTCAATGTATACACTTTCATACTTAGACTTAGCACACCCTGGACAAGTCGCCACATCATCACAGGGCCAACACAGATAGACAGACAACATTCACACTCACATTCACACACTAGGGCCAATTTAGTGTTGCCAATCAACCTATGCCCAGGTGCATGTTTTTGGAGGTGGGAGGAACCCGGAGTACCCGGAGGGAACCCACGCAGTCACGGGGAGAACATTCAAACTCCACACAGAAAGATCCCGAGCCCGGGATTGAACTCAGGACTACTCGGGACCTTCGTATTGTGAGGCACATGCACTAACCCCTGTTTCACTGTGCAGCCCAGAAATTGTATTCCATTACTAAAATTAAAACATACCCATACACCTACATGTTGTTAATTGGGTTATGTGGGAGAAAAAGTGTGCAGTCATGTGCGTGACTCTGCTTGATTGTCGGGCGAATGTACGGCGTTGGCAAAAGGAAATTATACGGTTAATAATGATGTCAAGTCTTTATCTTCACAAAAGTAAAAGACCGAAGAAGCCTTCAGGTGCCCAGTTTAGAATAAGAAGAAGATGAGGAACGGGCATAAGATTTAGGAATGCAGATTCCCCCCCCCCCCCCCCCCCCCCCACACACACACACCTTGTAGCGTCCCGGAAGAGTTAGTGCTGCAAAGGGTTCTGGGTATTTGTTCTGTTGTGTTTATGTTGTGTTACGGTGCAGATGTTCTCCGGAAATGTGTTTGTCATTCTTGTTTGGTGTGGATTCACAGTGTGGCCTATATTTTTAACAGTGTTAAAGTTGTTTATACGTCCACCCTCAGTGTAACCTGTATCGCTATTGATCAAGTATGCGTTGCATTCACTTGTGTGTGCGTGCAGAAGCCGCACATATTATGTGACTGGGCCAGCACTCGTTGGACTGGATGAAAAGCGGACGTGACGATTTTCGGGAGGGGCACTGAAATTTGGGAGTCTCCCGGGAGGGTTGGCAAGTATGAGAATTAGCGGTGAATGCGGTGTTACCGTGGCACCGCCGCTGTATATAATCGGCGGGCCAGCTCTAGTGTTAATTTGATATCGCCTCAAGGTCCAAGTGAAATTACACAGCGAGCCAATTTTGGCCCGCAGGCCAGAGTTTGACACCCATGCTCTACACTATATGTTTAGTAAATAACTTCTATTACACATTGACATGGTATTTTGTAAGCTGCATGTGATATAGCTTTTAAAAAAATTTGTAGTGTGTTATGCTTAAATACTGGATGTTAACATATGTGAATAAAAACAGTATTATGGTCATTTTAATTAGGTAACTGATGCATGTGTGATGTAAGTGTGATTTAACTTACATATTGTATCTTAATTGTACATTCAGGGGCACTTATATTTTAGAAAAAATGAAGAGTCAGATACTTCCACAGCAGCCAGAAATCTTCTTTTACTTTCCAGAGTATTTTTTTGTGCAATTTTGTGTGCGTGTATATATTATATATATATGTGTGTTTGTGTGTATATACACACATATATATTGAACATGTGACCATATATATATATATATATATATATATAAATGTATATGTACCGTATTTTTCGGACTATAAGTCGCAGTTTTTTTCATAGTTTGGCCGGGGGTGCGATTTATAATAAGGAGCGACTTATGTGTGAAATTATTAACACATTACCGTAAAATATCAAATAATATTATTTAGCTCATTCACGCAAGAGACTAGACATATAAGATTTCATGGGATTTAGAGATTAGGAGTGACAGATTGTTTGGTAAACGTATAGCATGTTCTATATGTTATAGTTATTTGAATGACTCTTAGCATAATATGTTACGTTAACATACCAGGAACATTCTCAGTTGGTTATTTATGCGTCATATAACGTACACTTATTCAGCCTGTTGTTCACTATTCTTTATTTATTTTAAATTGCCTTTCAAATGTCTATTCTTGGTGTTGGGTTTTATCAAATACATTTCCCCCAAAAATGCGACTTATACTCCAGTGCGACTTATATATGTTTTTCCCCTTCTTTATTATGCATTTTCGGCCGGAGCGACTTATACTCCGAAAAATACGGTATATATGTTATGTATGTGTATGTATATATATATATGTATATATGTGTGTATATATATATATATATATATATATATATATATATATATATATATATATATATATATATATATATATACATACATACATATATTATGTATGTATATATAAAATGTTAACCACAAGATGGCAGCAAATTTCAACCCTACCCTGTCTGTTGGTCTCTGCAGGGCAAGGTGAAGGCGCGGCGCCTGCGGACGTTGCTTTCCAACCTCAACACGTCAGCTCTGGGCCCGTGCTCGTCTCCTCAATTTCGCTCGCCAACAGGCCGCATGGGCAGCCTGGAGCCGCGGGCGCTGTCTTCCCTCACGCACGGTCACAACGGCGGGGTTGCAGCCATGGGGAAGGTGGTGTTCAGTCTGGCATCCGAGGGTCGTATGGCCTTGTAAGTGAGCATCATTTTCTGTCATTTTCTCAGTGCGGTTTTGAAGACGCTTGGGTGTGTTTGTCTCCAGTACGTTCGGCATGGTGGACAGCGAGGAGACATGCATGGTGGTGATGGTTTACAACACGGCAGACAGCTGGGGGGTCCTCATTGGAGACACCGTGGTCATTCCTGAACCTCAGGTCAAACGACACAGTATCACGCATAAAGACACGGTCAGTGTTAAGAAAATCAGCAAAAATGTCAATAAGGGACGGATGCGACATGTCTGACGCTTCTTTTCTTTGACCTAGTCCTTCGACTTCAAGAGCATTCGCGTGGACTCTCCTCTGCACCTCATCGTTAACGGCAAGAAGCAAAATTCCCAAAGTCAGATTGCCACCTCGGTCAGCTACAAACCTCAGAGTGAATGAGTCAAGACGACCAAACACATGCTGGACATGAACAAGAAGATTACAAAGTGGTCATTATACTGCTTTGTCTGTAGAGACATTTTGTTTATAGCCGTTATATTTATTTTCTTTCTTTTTTTGTATCCTGTCATCTAAAGGAGTTTTTGTGGGAGGGGGGGTAATGTAAAAGGGGGAACATGACGATAGTGTGGGGGCCCAACAGAAAAATAAAATTGAAACGTACCATGCTGCTATAATACAATGTTTAATGTGTCAACTGTTTTTAAGGTTGTCGAACAACTCCTGGCAAAAAAACACACTACAGTGGAGGTTTCTGAAATGCGGCATGCAACTAATTCTTTATTTGCACTAAAATAAATATTTATTAATGGTATGTTATTACCATAGACATCTTATAAGTAGACGCAGCATCGACCGCTACTGCCTACTGGCGCTGACGACGCGGGGCCGCCATCTTGGAGTGGTGATCCGCTCCACTCAGTGCAATTCATTTGGCAGGAGCAATGAACTGTCAGCGCATTTAATTCATTTTACCTCACTGAATACCACTGATTTTCACTCGGTTTTTTTGTCATATGTGTAGCTAAGATAAAGGACATGTGTTTTGGCGTGTTTTATTATTCATAGTTTGCTTAACAGTAATGGAATATTCTTATATGCTATAAATAACCAGACGTCCGAGATCAAAACTGGGAATATAATCCCAGAGAAGGGGGACAAAAACGGTCAGCTACTTTTAAGTTCAAGAAACAATATGATTAGGTTATATATACATGTGTATATCCTACATAAACAATGTATGAATACATTAGATATATATATATCTTAGGGACCTATAGACTGTATTACTGTTGCTGCAGCAGCATAGTTTATTCTGTCTTGACACTTTGTATTGATATTATGTATTACATTCTTCCCTTAAATGATAATGTTTACAGTGATCGTTTTATATGTATTTTTTATGTATGTCGCTTTGGATAAAAGCGTTTGCCAAATACTTAAACATAAACATATATAAACACCTGAAAGTCTTTATCAGCTAAAACCACCAATCGGTTTCACTGGATTCAGAATAAAACCAAATTGTGTCTTACCCAACAATGTTAGTATTTGAATATTGTTACTTGAAGACTTATTCCTGGTTACAATTATACTGTTAAGAAAGTATTGTCTTATACTTTGCCTAAAATGAGAATGCATCATAATCTGTGGCAGCAGGTGAATTTTGTTTTTGGTGGGGCTGAAAGTTTGTAAACCCAACCCCTAGGGGGGTCATCCTCCCCCAGAAGATTTCTTTGTGATTTTCACATACAAATGAAGCATTCTGGTGCATTCTGACAAAATAATGAAGACAAAATAGAACATTTCATAGGTTTGCAGAGAACTATATACAATATACACACTGAAGGCATATGATGCCACCATAGTTTTGCAGAGAACTATAATAATATAGTAATATTATATTCACAAAATACAACCAATAGTACGTTAATGTTAAATCTTACTTGTGAAAAGTAATCCCCCGATTCCTATTTTCAACAGTCCGCTCATTTGAGCAGGAAAACGCTGAACACCGGCATCTTTGTTTTCTACCTGTCAACTGTCAGTTTAGGCTGCTCGCCGGCTCCTCATCACCACTTCAAGATGGCGGCCGAATTTCTCGCGTCACAGCAGCCAATGCTGCGTCTACTTATAAGTTGTCTATGGTTTTTACATATATTAATTTGCTTTGTCATATATAACACAACGCTAGAATGTGAATGTTTTAAGATAGATAAGCATACAGTATAATGACTTGGATTAGTTTTAGCATCTTGTGCACAAAACGTGTCAAAGTCCCTCCCTCCTCTTTATATTATTTCTGTATGAAGTTTTCACTCTATCTTTCAAGAATCCTATTTATTTTGAATGTCATCTGACACAAGATGGCTGAGGTCTAAGGGTAAAATCACAAGTTTTATCATCAAAGCCAGTAGAGCCATCGGCGATTGTTTGGCCAGTGAGCCCCAAATACCACATAAGTGGAGCAAGTCTAATTTAAAGGCAAATATTCAAAGTATGAAAAAAAAAAAATCCCTTTTATTATGCATAATCACTAGGTTTGCAACATTAAATCGATTAATTCCATTAGAAAAAAGCTTTTGTTTAAGCTCTGCTGCTTCAAATAATCGTATGATTGTAATTAATAAATTCTGATCAAATCTGGACTGCATAAAATGCCTAGAACTTTTAATTAGCGGATATAATTTTCGCACTGCTGCTGCCATAGTAGCACATGAGCATTAATGTGTGATCTGATGGCTTCATTTTTTAAACAATGTTTATTAATGTACACATGTTTAAACTATAATTTCAATGTTGATAATGTGCATTTATTATGAAAAAAAAGAATGAAAATTACAGCAAGCAGAAAATGTGTTTATTTTCCCTAAAATACACATTTATCGTAGATTATGAAGTATGCGATTAATCAAACAAATTAATTGATACTAGATTACTAAAATAACCGATAGCTGCAGCCAAATAATCACCCGGGTTTTTTATTTTATTTTGAAGATATATTTTTAAGGTATTTTATTAATTCAGGAATGTCAAGAGTGCAGCCCGATGTCCTTTTTTTTAACCAGCATCTTAATTTATCAGGCCTCTGTAAAATATTACATTATATAAAACTAAATATTAGATATTATATGCCGCAGAAAGTTTCTGCTATACTCAAGATTCTATCACACAAACACAATCCAGGCTTTTATTTGATAACTAAAACAAAAAGTAAGTTCACTGTGACTTTATTACAGCTTTCTGAAAGAACATTCAGTGACAAACAAGAGAAGTTTTTTTTTGTTTTTTTTAGAAGGTTAAGACTCCTACTAACCCTTTTTGGGGACACAGAATACAAACTGACAGGGCACTAAACTCCACAAAACGCTTCCAGAAGAACAAGTCTTGAACAAAGTCTACTTTCAAACGGATGTCTCCCCTGCTGTCTTCAGTTCTTCATGACTGCTCGGTCTTTGTTGTGAACAGGGGAGCAAAGCTGGAAGAAGTTTCTGCGTCTGTCAGAATCCAGACATGGCAAGAAGTGGGGGTTCCTTTCGGGAGTCTGGTGGCTGGCCACCCCTGGGCGACACATGGCAATGTGATGGTAGAACGCCATTGTTATAGGGACTTAAGTTCTAATTACTGTAGCAGCTGTACAAGAGGTGGCAACCTCTTTGGGACGAAACATCTACAGCTGTGTAGATAGACCATTTTTATTCAAAATGTAAAACCTTCAATAAAAAAAATGATATTTATTTTTGTCATATTACATATGATTTGTTAGTTTACTGCCAATCACAGCATAAACTTTGCAAATAAATATACATTTTCAGGGCAACTGTATAAATAGATAACATACTTTTCTAATCCTGTGGGAGAAATTAAGGAAAATGTCTGCTTGTGTCCGCCCCACTTTCTGCCAAAACACAGTCATTGTTATGCAACTTTTTTGTAAGCAACACGTTTCATTTTAAGTTATTAACAATAGGTGGATTCGTTTTTGTTATTTTCCGGTAAAGCACCTTTAGTACGGTAGAGAGACGTACCATTTTCCCACAAGGTAGGCTACACATTGAGTGAGGGAAAGGATGTGCGCCTCCTGTCAGGTGTCCACTCGGTAAACAAATACAGCGCAACAGTTAGCACTTTGAGCTCATGGGTAGTTCACATTAAGAAGTAGGATAAAATGGCCAGATGTTGTACACTTGACTGTCAAAATGGTGAGTATGCAGTGTTGGACACTTATCACACTCAATACTATACTTGCCATATTGGCTACATTGCAGAATGAGAAGGTTATACCACAATAAAAAGGGCAGAGGAAGAATAAATACACTTCCAGCAGGTGTGCATGGACCGAAGTCTATTTGGGACAGCAATACTCAGACAACATTTGCGCACTAAGGAACTAAGTACCGTATTTTTCGGACTATAAGTCGCAGTTTTTTTTCATAGTTTGGCCGGGGGTTTACTCAGGAGCGACTTATGTGTGAAATTATTAACACATTACCGTAAAATATCAAATAATATTATTTAGCTCATTCACGTAAGAGACTAGACGTATAAGATTTCATGGGATTTAGCGATTAGGAGTGACAGATTGTTTGGTAAACGTACGTATAGCATGTTCTATATGTTATAGTTATGTAAATGACTCTTACCATAATATGTTACGTTAACATACCAGGCGCGTTCTCAGTTGGTTATTTATGCGTCATATAACGTATACTTATTCAGCCTGTTGTTCACTATTGTTTTTTTTATTTAAAATTGCCTTTCAAATGTCTATTCTTGGTGTTGGGTTTTATCAAATAAATTTCCCCAAAAAATGCGACTTATACTCCAGTGCGACTTATATATGTTTTTTTTCCTTCTTTATTATGCATTTTCGGCCGGTGCGACTTATACTCCGGGGCAACTTATACTCCGGGGCAACTTATAGTCCGAAAAATACGGTACACTGAGTCTCAATTTGCCCATTTCCGTCCAAAAAATAAGTCTTTTGAGTGCTTTAGTGCAAATGCACTGAAAAGTATGGCAAAATGCAGTGCAAAGTGTTCCTGACTGGCGGTTTGCAGTTAGCATATCCTCGTACAGTGTGTAGTGTAGCATGTTAAGCTTTTCCTCGTCCTCTAGGGATGATACTTGTAAGAAGCGTAGTTTGTTTGCCGCTGCACTTCAGCCAATAAAAAAAAGTTTAAAAAGTTAAAGTAACATTGATAGTCACACACACACTAGGTGTGGTGAAATTACCCTCTGCACTTGACCCATCCCATTGTTCCACCCCCTGGGAGGTGAGGGGAGCAGTGAGCAGCAGCGGTGGCCGTGCTCGGCAATCATTTTGGTGATTTAACCCCCAATTCCAAACCTTGATGCTGAGTGCCCAGCAGGGAGGTAATGGGTCCCATTTTTATAGTCTTTGATATGACTCAGCCGGGGTTTGAACTCACGACCTACCAATCTCAGGGCGGACACGCTAACCATAAGACCACTAAGCAGGAAAAAACTATAATTTTTGAAAAACAACCATTATTCAAACTCTTACTGTTGCACTTGTCTGCTTTGTTGCACTTTTCTAAATGGATACATTTAAAAAAAAAATAAAAAAAGGTCTTGTATTCATTGCATAATTACCGGTACATGTTAGGTTTAAGCTGTTTACACAACAGCTAAGCAGTTTTATGCTATGCATTTTTTTCCCTTACTGTACCCAAAATTAACTGAAGTGTCGCCTAAAAAATGTACCAAACCCATACCGGTTGGATGTGTTGCATAGAGGACTGGAAGCTGTGCTGTTGCAGCAATATTTGATTTTAGTTTTTTTCAGGAAAGTTGAAATACGGAAACGGGATTGACAAAATATGTTTTTTTCCTGGGGAAGCAGGAGGGTTGGCAAGTATGACTGAAGCGGTGTACCGTTAGAACCCTGGTAATTAATAATCTATTGCATAGGAAAGATGATTCCACTCTGAAGTCTTATTGAAGGTCTAATATACTTCTCAGTAGCTTAGTGAAGTTTGTCCTACCAGTATTGACATTGTGGTATGTCAGCTGACGCGGGGACTGGCCACTGTCCAACACCATGGTGCGCATCCTCAGCTGTTCATACATGCCTTGAAGCTTCTGGTACTGCCTGCTCTTCTCCATCAGCCGCTCAGACACATCGACGTTCTTCCTCTTGTAGTCCTCCAACATCTACACGTGCACACATCCTTTTACAATTCAAGAAGTCATTTTATCACCCAGTTAATATGGTAGAAAAATACCAAGTTTAACTCCCTTCTTCAAGTAGGCAATTTCCGCTTTCATGGCTGACAGCTCTAGCTGCCTGGTCTGGTTCTGCTGGGTCAGAACATTTTCCATCTGTAGCAGCTGCTTTTCAACACGAGTCGCACTGTATTCCTGATACATGCGCTCCTGATGGACCTGCATCCAGGGGACGCAGGGAAAAGTACACTTGGTATTTAGCAGGGATGGACTCACACAGGGTTTACTCAAACTCAACCTGGTAGTTCCAGAAGGCCAGAGCTCGGGAAGTGATGTCCAGAACTATGTCTGGGCGCAGACCACACAGCACCATGGCCTTGTAATGCTCGGACGGCGACAGCTCTGTCCTTAAAATGTCAATTTTTTTAGACAGAGTGGACGAGCAGGCCGGACAGATGGTTGGAGCATGGTTAAATTCACGGGACCCGTGCTGATCGCAGAACACGTGCGAACAGGCCGTGACCCAGGCAAAGGTGGTCAGCTTGACCCGACACTTGGCGAAGTTGCACAGGAGGGTGTCGTCGCAAAGAGACATACTACAGACAGGGAAAAGACGAAAAGGTCACAAGATGAATGACATTAAGGCTGTGTTTATCAATTAATAACACAAATTTTAACACTGTGGATATATTTCAGTAATAAAAACATAATTTACATTGACTCACTAAACACTGGGAAGTGTTTCAATAACTAATAATTTGAATGACTGTAGTAGCATAGGTACTCATAAGCAAATAGTCAAACGACATAAGGATTTAAAAGCCAAGTAGAAAAACACAATGATTTAATAATTAAAACGTTGCTGTTTTGTTTAAGCTAGCAAATAACCAGAAGTGTGTGAACGTTAGCTATGGTCGCCTAGCAAGCAGCTATAGCAACATGCTAACAGCTAGTTTCGACCAGTTTTCTCTCACTTTAGCTGCTAAAACTTTACTTTTCTCGAAAAAATAACTGAAACCTTACCGTGAAATATAACCCACCTGGAGTCGTAACTTAACTTTACAACAACAAAAAACTATTTACATTTCAATTTACCTTGAGAACGGCTGCCAGCTGGAGAAAGAGACGTCACCGACAATACTGGGATCTGATTGGTCAAGAGAACATGTGATCAATCAAGGCAAGCAATTTGCCAGTTGTCCTTTTTTTAAAATTATGTTTACATAGTTCGCTTGAAAGTTGAATTAATTATCGGCTTATAAAAAGAGTGGCAGTTTAAATTAGTAATTTTCCGAGTGGAGTTTGAAACTCTCTTCTCTTATTGGTATGGACAGTGTACAACATCATCTTATAAGTAGACGCAGCATTGGCTGCTGTGACGCGAGAAATTCGGCTGCCATCTTGAAGTGGTGATGAGGAGCCGGCGAGCAGCCTAAAATGACAGTTGACAGGTAGAAAACAAAGATACCGGGCTGGTGTTCAGCGTTTTCCTGCTCAAATGAGCGGACTGTTGAAAATAGAAATCGGGGTATTATTTTTCACAAGTAAGATTTAACATTAATGTACTATTGGTTGTATTTTGTGAAAATAATATTACTATATTATTATAGTTCTCTGCAAACCTATGGTGGCATCATGCCTTCAGAGTGAATATTATATGTAGTTATCTGCAAACCTATGAAATGGTCTATTTTGTCTTCATTATTTTGTCAGAATGCACCAGAATGGTTCATTTGTATGTGAAAATCACAAAGAAATCTTCTGGTGGAGGATGACCCCCTACAGGGGTTGGGTTTACAAACTTTCAGCCCCACCTAAAACAAAATTCACCAGCCGCCACAGATTATGATGCATTCTCATTTTAGGCAAAGTATAAGACAATACTTTCTTAACAGTATAATTTTAACACAGGGGTTAGTGCATGTGCCTCACAATACAAAGGTCCTGACTGAGTAGGCCTGAGTTCAATCCCGGGCTCGGGATCTTTCTGTGTGGCGTTTGCATGTACTCCCCGTGACTGCATGGGTTCCCTCCGGGTACTCCAGCCTCCTGCCAAAAACATGCACCTGGGGATAGGTTGATTGGCAATACTAAATTGGCCCTAGTGTGTGAATGTGAGTGTGAACGTTGTCTGTCTATCTATGTTGGCCCTGTGATGAGGTGGCGACTTGTCCAGGGTGTACGCCGCCTTCCGCCCGAATGCAGCTGAGATAGGCTCCAGCACCCCCGCGACCCCAAAAGGGACAAGCGGTAGAAAATGGATGGATGGATAATTGTAACCAGGAATTAGTCTTCAAGTAACAATATTCAAATACTAACATTGTTAGGTAAGACAGAATTTGGTTTTATTCTGAACCAAGTGAAACAGATTGGTGGTTTTAGCTGAAATAAAGACTTTCGAGTGTTTATACATGTTTATGTTTAAGTATTTGGCACACGCTTTTATCCAAAGCGACATACATAAAAAATACATATAAAACAATCACTGTAAACATTATCATTTAAGGGAAGAATGTAATCCAAAATATCAATACAAAGTGTCAAGACAGAATAAACTCTGCTGCTGCAGCAACAGAGATACAGTCTATAAGTCCCTAAGATATATAGCTATCTAGTGTATTCATACATTGTTTATGTAGGATATACGCTGTATATATAACCTAATCATATTGTTTCTTGAACTTAAAAATAGCTGACCGTTTTTGTCCTCCTTCTCTGAGATTATATTCTCAGTTTTGATCTCGGATGTCTGGTCACTTATAGCATATAAGAATATTCTATATAAACTATGAATAATAAAACATGCCAAAACATGTGTCCTTTATTATAGCTACACATATAACAAAAAAACGTGTGAAAATCAGTGGTATTCAGTGAGGTAAGATGAATTAAATGCGCTGACAGTTCATTGCTCCTGCCAAATGAATTGCGCTGAGTGGAGCGGATCACCACTCCAAGATGGCGGCCCCGCGTCTCGTCAGCGCCAGTAGGCAGTCGCGGTCGATGCTACGTCTACTTATAAGATGTCTATGGTGTACAAGGGCTGGGCGGATCGATACACAATAGTATCAATGGCAGGGTAGTAACGGTATCGGTATGAAGTCAATACTGCGGTGATGAGAACATTATTTTTCAGTGTTCTTTTGTAATTGTTTTCAAAAATATCTGTGCTTGTTTTGTTGGGTTGTTCATAATGTTACATACAGTAGTTGATATAGTATAGGACAAACTCTCGGAATAATTAGTCCTTAGACAAAAGAGGGCTAGGAAGACGAATAGACAAAGGATTTTATGAGTGCCATTATTTCTTTTTCGACGGCTATATTTTGCTCAGTCACGTTCAATGAGCTTGAACTTCCTCCAAATGAAAAGTATCAGTAACACTGACCCCAGTCTTTCCTTGGTATCGAATTGATACCAACATTTGCAGCATTGGCCAGCCCTATTGATTTGCCAATGGAATAAGTGAACAATAAAAACAAGCTTATTTAAAAAAAAAAAAAATTATTGAAAGTATCCAATTTCTAGGTGGAGTAAAGACCCCCCCGCCCCACCTCTTGTTGGTTGTACAGGAGTGGAGGCAGGTGGGGCTGAAAGGGGGACTTTGTGCAATGCACTAGTATATCCATGGGGAGGGGAGGGGGATCTCAGTCAACTGTGTCCAGCACGCCATTGTCACAGATAGCCATCTATTTGCTGCCTTTTAAATAGGCTGCACTGGAGGGGGGTGCACCGCAAACACATGCATGTTCACACACTACTCTCTAATGTAAGTATTTTACAAGAATATATGCATCTTTGATATTTTTTTAAACCCACATATTATTATTGAGCACTAAAGTACACCTCGGTTGCACTCCTATGCAATACTGTAGAGACACCTGTTGTTATGTTGTAACACTCTCACATGCACACCTCTTGCTTTATAATGTTTTATTTAAAGTAGGAGAAAGGCACATAAAGCTCGAGTGGGTGGGTGGGAGGGGGGGGGCAGGGAGTTACACGCTATTGAAATGCAAATATTAAAGAACAAGGAGGGGTTCTGTGCGCGCGCGCGCGTGGGTGTGTGTGTGCGTGTGTTTGCGTGCGTGGTTAGTGTGTGCGTGTGCACGGGAGAGGGAAGGACTGGCTCAAATTGGACAAGTTTTTTTTTTCTTTGGGGGGGGGGGGGGTGTTAAGGGGAGACTTTGAGCCACTCTGCAGCCTCTTGTTACATAGCGAAGACCTGCAGGAGTCTTCTCTCTCTCTCTTCAACTTTTGGAATTTGCTTCTCTTGGATGCGTTTAAGGAACAGATCGACAACAACAAAAAAGAGTAAACCGATGCGCCCCCCTCGCGCTTATCGTGAATCATGTCACGCCGGAAGCAGAAGAGACCCCAGCATCTCGTTAACGCCGATCCGGGGGGCCCGGGGGTGCTAGCTCACGGTGAGGAAACCACTTTTATTGTCATTATTATTGTGTACTTTAAAGGTTGTTTAGAGAAGTTTAAAAGGTCTCGTACGTGCCACCTGGCTCCCGACTCACGCAGGCCCCTGCAGACTAGGGGCCCCCAGGAAGTGAATTGTCTTGATAATGAACCAACAAACAAGAAGCAACAGGCTGCTGAGTCTCTGCTATTAGCTGACAATAAGGTGCATGTGTTGGGGGGTGTGGGGTGGGGGGGGGGGGGTGTTCCCAAGGCAGTGTCTTTGCTAAAGATTAATCTTGCACCCTTCAGTGCTTTTCTTTTTAATGCCACGCCCCCCCCCCCTCCCCTACCCACACACGCACCTTACCATTGACTGTAAAGTCCTACACAGTTACATGGGGTGGGATCTGGGGGGTGTGTCCATGCTATAATGCGTTCAGATGGAAGCTCCAGGTTAGTCCATCAATGAGTGAGAAGGAATTCCATGGAGGTCTCGTCTTTCATTCCATCACTAAACCTCTCCAGGAGGGAATAGCTAGTTTGTGTCTCCATTGTTGACCCCCCCACCCCCTCCACACACACACACTCTGCTTAGTCACCCAACCCCCGCTTACTTCTCTCTTTTTGCTCTTTCTCACTCCGCGCTCAAGATCCTGAAAGAATTTGACCCATGAGCGGCAGAGGTCAGATTAGCTGACCAATCGGAATGAGAGGACAGTGCCCAGGACCCTCAGCTTGGCCTGACCCTTCACCTCCACTGTGACGTAGGGGGCGGGGGAAGGCAAATGGGGAGATGAAAGACGCTACTGCACTAGGGGTTGGGGGGCGGGTTAAGGGTGGTTATGGGTTGCCCTGGTGATGCCCATTGTCCTCAAAAAAGGGGTTGCCATGACAACAAGGTGGTGTGTTTATTTGTTGTGTGAGGAGTTTAGCTGTGGAGAGCACAGACTGAGACATGGTCTTACCTCCATCATGTCAGAGAAAAGAGCTCAACACTTGCCTTGTTTTTGTGTCCAACTTCAGATGAGCACATGGGCATGAAGTCGCCATCCACCTCACTTGGCTCAGAAGTCACTTCCTCTGGATCTTCTGCATCATCCCCGACTTCGCTCCAAGACTGCCAGCCGCCCCTGGCCCCTCGCCCATCCCCCGGTGGGCTCCACGCGCCCTCTTTGCCCAACGAGAGCTCCCCCCCTCCGCACTGGCCCAACCACATTGCCCCCTTTGCCACCTCCCTCCCGAACACGCACTCCTCCCTCTCCCCTGACTTTCCTCACCCCTCCTTGTCCTCTCAGACTCACTCGCCTCCCCCTTTGGGAAAGACCTCCGGCCCTCAAATGCTGACGCACCAAGGGAATTCTCACTCCACCATGACCTCCCCAATGATGGGCAGCTCGGCCACCACCACTACCTCATCCTCGTCCTCTCTATGTGTGCCCACCCACTGTGACAGCGACAGCCTGGGTCAACTACAGGCCTCCAGCTTGCCAGGTCACCAGTTACAGGTGCCTCCCACCCTCGCTGTGCTCTTGGAGGAGCTTCGGGTTCTACAGCAGCGGCAAATACACCAGATGCAGATCACTGAGGAAATCTGCAGGCATGTTCTGCGACTTGGAGGTGCAGTGTTTGGGCAGGATGCTAACACACAAGCTAGCGGCACTGAGAACAACCAGAAACCCAGTGGAGGGGCTTCGTCTCCGCCAGCACATCTCTCTACTGCCACAACTGTCACCACAGCGCCTTCACTTTTAACCGGCATTTCATCGTCCCTCTTTTCACAGCTGCCTCTCTCCAAGCAAGGTGCTTCACAGGTAAACGGCAGCCGAACGCCAATGTCCTCCACTTCCCCGGCTTCATCTATCGCCACCATGCCCAGCTCATCTGTGGCCTCCCTTCACCCCCTGTCTTTGTCTTTGGGGCTACCACTGCGCTACCTCCATGAGAAGTCCGCCAACACCTCCTTATTTGCCCGCACTAATGGCATCAGCTTCACCACGCCTCCCGTTCCCACCACCAGCCATTCCCAGGACCTCGCCTTGCCGGCTTCCTCCCTAGGTTCCGCGTTGGGACGTCCGCAGCACGTATGTCGTTTTTGCGGGAAGGTCCTGAGCAGTGACTCGTCACTACAGATCCATCTGAGGTCGCACACTGGTGAGCGGCCCTACCAGTGTCCCGTCTGCCTCAGCCGCTTCACCACGCGTGGAAACCTTAAAGCTCACTTTCTGCGACACCGGGAGCAGAACCCTGAGCTTTCCCTTTCCCTTCTTCCCCCGGCACTATCTGAGCAGACACAGAGCAGCTCTGCCTCCGGCACCATCCAAAGGAGGAGGAAGAGGCGAGCAGACGATGACGAGTCCTTTAACGGAGTGAAGGGCAGCATTCCCGGAGTGACAGACAATATGGCTCTGGGATTCCTTTCTGGTACATCCAGTCGGCCTTCTGCTTCCTCTCTCCCTCTGCCGCCAACAGTGGACATGGCACTGCTGTCCACTGCCCATTCCCTGCTGCAGCTGAACCGAGCTTCAGTTGCCGCCAGTGCACCGAGTTCCGTGCTGCCCTCTTCCTCTTCATCCATGGGAAGTCAGTACAAAGGAGCAAAGCAGCAGCGCTTCGATGAGAACACTCCTCCTCACTCGGCACTCCACGCAGCCACTTCCTATTCCCAGCTTGCTCAGCTTCCCAAAATTCTCTTCCCTGGAGGTACTTCCCCACACCATCTGGCCCTCCTGCGACCATCGGGCCACCCGTCCAGCCCTCACCTAACTTCACCACATCAGCTTCCCTTCCCCTTCCCTCCCTTCCACAAGCCATCCACCACTTCTCCGTCCTCCTCTCCTGCCACCTCCACTCAGACGTCAGACACTTCCAAGCTGCAGCGGCTGGTCCAGAAGCTTGAAAAGCAGCCACAAGGAGGGGCATCGTCTTCTTCATCTGCCCAGTCTTCTTCCAACTCTTCTCTCACCTTTTTGGAAGCTAAAGGGGATACAAATGGTCATGACCACAGCACCAACTCTAGCGCTTATCGCAGGGAAATGTTAGCCGCTCTTGGCCTCAGTCCAAACACAGGAGGGCTAGCAAGTGGCCAAGGGGTCTCAGGTAGTAACTCCACCACCACCACCGCAACTTCATCTCTGCCCACTGCGCAGGCTGCTAATCAGTGCGGGGTGTGCCTGCGTGTCCTCAGCTGCCCTCGAGCCCTGCGCTTGCATCAGGCTACCCATCTGGGAGAGCGCCCCTTCCCTTGTAAGCTCTGTGGTCGCTCCTTCTCCACCAAGGGCAGCCTCAGGGCGCACCTAGCCACTCATCGGGCAAGGCCACCCAACTCCCGAGCGCAAAACTCCTGCCCGCTGTGTCCACGCAAGTTTACTAATGCCTTAGTTCTTCAGCACCACATCCGCCTTCACCTCGGAGGGCAAATCCCACCCGATGAAGACATGCCAGTAGAGGACAGTACAGAAACAGGGAAGGCAATCTTTGATGACACAAAAAATGACTCACCATCCACAGTTGGACAACACCTACCACTGGCTCTTACAAAATCTTCTGCTTCTAAGACAGCTCCTGATGTAAAGACAGAAGAATCTGGGAGTTCCACACCCAGCATAAGCCCACCACCGACCTATAATCCCCACTCAGCAGGAGCTGAGGACTCCCTGGTTTTGAAAGATAACAACTTAGTCGGTGGTGGTCCCCTGAACGGCTCCACATTCCCGCAAGAGGAAGCTCCTCAAGCTGACCTTGGCAGCCCTCTCAAAGCCCCCTTGACAAGCCTTCATCCAGCTGCAGTTAATGAAGAAGACACCCCTCTCGCCTTATGTGTTTCCAAGCATGACGTACAGACACATGACGCTGACAGCCCCGCGCCAAAAATAAATCCCATACCTGCACTCATCTCCACTGCCAGCCCGGGGGCTGTCTGTGATGCTCAGGAGGCTAACGGCAACGTCCAACACAGCCCAGGTGTGCAAGATGTCATCCAAATTCAAAAAGAAGAAAATAACACATCCACAGCAGACCCAGTGAAAGAGACTTCAGAAATCCCAGAGCCCCTTGCTGCAGCACTTGGGCCGCATTCTCAACACCCCCGTCCGGATAAACCCTACAGCTGCTCCCAATGCGGGAAGGCCTACGCCAGCCGTAGTGGACTTAAGGTAAGACAATTCTTCACCACGCTGTTACATTAGAGTCAATTAAACCACTTTGCCGTTGGTCTCATCCACAGGGCCACATGAAAACTCACCCTAATGCCTACGCCAAGCCTCAAACCAATGAGAGCAATTTTGCCGAGGATCCCAGCTCCAAGATCCTGGAAGAGAAGCAGGAAGGGAAAGAAGGCAGTAGCGACCCAGAAGCAAGCACTGGTTGTGACAAGGCCGGTGAGCTATTGGATGCCACTACTTAGGGAAGAAGATAGTTTGGACTGTCATTAAACTCTTCATAGAAATAGTTTGTGTTGTAGTTGATGCTGCAGGATTTTTGGAAATGTAGAACACAACTTGTCGTCTTAAAA
This sequence comes from Nerophis lumbriciformis, assembly GCF_033978685.3. Lineage (NCBI taxonomy): Eukaryota > Metazoa > Chordata > Actinopteri > Syngnathiformes > Syngnathidae > Nerophis > Nerophis lumbriciformis. The sequence continues at coordinate 42,848,494 of NC_084552.2, forward strand.
AAAACTGTACTTCAAAACTCACAGTGAGGCCTTATTTTATACACCGTTCCTTCTAATGGTTGCTGTGAACACTTGGGGTGTAACGGCACGCCATATCCACAGTTGGGTTTTGACGTTGTCTGCCCAAGTTGAACAACCCTGGTTTCTTTTTTAGGTAAGCACAACAACGCAGACAAGTACCATATTTGAACAGTGTGAAGAAATATTTTATTTTTAGTAAAGTTATTGAATAAAGTGCTACGTCAAACTCAATGAAGGTGCGTCGCAACGACGTACACCAGCTGTTCCCCGTTTAATGTGTATTGCGTGGGAAATCGAACAATCCAATTCTGACTCCAAAGACTGTTACACCCCTATTGATCACAAAGGCTGACCTCCATACCAAAACAGGCCATATTTCTAATGGTCCACATTTGTAAATATGACAACATTTGTTCTCCTTTTGGACTTCTTTGTGAAATGTGCTGCTGCTGACTGCACTGTGCTGCCACGCTAGCAATATTGACCACGATGGCGATGAATGTGTAGCCACAAATGACTTGACTGGTGACGATTGTCCATGGTTGCCAAGGTAACCTCCAGGGTTGCTCAAAGGAAGGAAGGGCACAGTACATTAGTGCCCACCTGTCCGTCGGGCCCCCCATTTTTCTTTCTCTCAAAGTGTGAAAGTTATCGCTGCATCCATGCTTAGTGTAATGTGGATGTTTTTGTTGTTGTTGTAGCGATGCCACAAAGTTTGAGCCTTGTGTTTGTAAACAAATAAAACGAAGGAGGATGACGCGCTTTGTTGTTTCCTGCGTGTCTCTTCAAGTCTGCGCTGGTTGATTCTGCAATGAATGTGGCAAAAAGCTAAGCACATCATAGCAGTGCTGCCCACAGTCACTAGTGGGTGTATGTGCTTGCCATGTTGATAGGGTCGTCTGTGATTCGTTGTGATCCGATGGCGTGTTAGCTTTGTGTGTTTGGACGCCCAATTCAGCTTTTTTTGTGTCTTTAATGTGTGATAATCAGAGCTTGTGTGTGTGCGATTGTGGGTGCAGCTGTAGGGACTGTCTCTTCCCCCCTCCCCTCACACACACCCCCTCTCTCTCTGTGTCATACTCTTTCATGCAGACTCTCTTTCATTTTTGCTTTCATTTCACTCCTTGCTCCCCCATCGGCCTTCCCTCCATCCCACCCCATGTAATGAGCTGACACACAGGAAGCTCTAATCCTCACACAATACCCTCCCCCTCCCTTGCCCACTCCCCTTAAAGTGACTGTGAGTGGGGGGGCAACAGCGACCAACCTGGCCCAGCTGTCCCCAAAATGGCTTCCTTTAATCCCTCCACTTTCAGCCTACAAGGGGGCTCCAGAAACCATGGCAACCGGTCACCAAGGGAAAGAATGGACAGGGGACAAAGGCGCTGAAAGGGGGTGTGGGGGACGTGTGTGTGAGAAGTTTGTCCACATGTTTGTATGCAAGGGAGGAGGGGGGGGGGCATGTCTCAATCATACAGATAAAAGGAGGAAGCAGAAGGAAGAAGAATGCAGGTGTGAAGAAGGTCAGTTTCCGTCACATTGATCCCTCATTAATAAATCACATCATCAATTAATCACGTTGTGCTCCTCAATGACAACATTCTCAGGTGTTGGACACACACACACACACACACACACACACACACACACACACACACACACACACACGCCCCGTCACAAAGACAAATACACATTTCGGTATCTAGCTAATGACAAAAAAAAAATTCCAGCAAAAATGGACCAACACATTTATAGAGCTGAAATGTTAAAACTAATCATAAAACCATGCTTTGTCTTTAACTACATAAATACTATTTAATCTTTTTTGGTATGTGGCTCCTGCAGGAGAGAAGTTAGGACAACCCTGTAATCCAAATCGCTACTTTTTACTATTTTTCAAAATGATTGAATGATGATCATGATCAAAATAGTATATGGCATTATAATGCAACAATGTAAGACAGCAATCAATTAATAAATAAAAAATGTTTCAGCAAAAATAAAGTCTATAGTCTTTGGAAAGATCATTAAAAACCGTGCCTGCAACTTGAAGGCTCCAGGTTCGATTCCTGCTTCCGCCATCCTAGTCACTGCCGTTGTGTTCTTGGGCAAGACACTCTCGCCACCTGCTCCCCGTGCCACCCACACTGGTTTAAATGTAACTTAAAGATGTAGATGATGGGTTTTACTATATGTAAAGCGCTCTGAGTCTCTACAGAAAACGTGCTAGATAAATATTATTTACTTCACTGGTCATAAACAAAAGCAAAATATATTTTATCTCCCAGAGTTCTGCAATACATTTTTGTATATATATATATATATATATATAAACTCCATAGCCCCAAGTATACACAAGTTCATATGAAGGAATGTTCTAAGAAGGATATGCTTTCAAGCATCCACAAGAGGGCGTAATGCTCCCATTCGCACAACTGGAATGTAATTCACCTTTCTACTTTCCAAACTGAGGAATGCAAAACAACAATTTATTTATCATAATTTATCATGCATTAGAAGAAGCTTAAGGATTTTTTCTTACTCTTTTATTGTTTGTTCACTGCGAAACTAATCTACTTTTACTAGAGATGACAAATGTATGGGGTGCCGAATGTAAAAGTTCAGTCTCACTTTTCTCAGATTTAGCTCATTTTCATTTAAGTTTAAATTAAATGTTGACACCATTGCATCCAAATGCTAATTCTAAACTTAACTCTTAAATATAAATATTTATGTTAAATGAATGTGAGTGTGGGCAGCACGGTGGTAGAGGGGTTAGTGCGTCTGCCTCACAATACGAAGGTCCTGAGTTCAATCCCGGGCTCGGGATCTTTCTGTGTGGAGTTTGCATGTTCTCCCCGTGACTGCGTGGGTTCCCTCCGGGTACTCCGGCTTCCTCCCACCTCCAAAGACATGCACCTGGGGATAGGTTGATTGGCAACACTAAATTGGCCCTAGTGTGTGAGTCTGAATGTTGTCGGTCTATCAGTATTGGCCCTGCGATGAGGTGGCGACTTGTCCAGGGTGTACACCGCCTTCCGCCCGATTGTAGCTGAAATAGGCCCCCAACGACCCTGAAGAGAATAAGTGTTAGAAAACGGATGGACATGAATCTTAAAATAATAATCTATATGTTGAATCTAATTCTTAAATCTAAATATATATGTCAAATCTAAACCTACATTCATCTAATTTCTACCGCTTGTCCCTTTCGGGGTCACAGGGGGTGCTGGAGCCTATCTCAGCTCGGGCGGAAGGCGGGGTACACACTGGACAAGTCGCCACCTCATCACAGGGCCAACACAGATAGACAGACAACATTCACACTCACATTCACACACTAGGGACCATTTTGTGTTGCTAAACCTACATGTTAATCTGTCATGGTTCTTTCTTCCACAGTAAGAAAGACGTTGGAGTGTTGTGCATTGAGAAGCAGAGATGTGGGCGTGGCTATACGACTGAGAGTCGTCGGATTGGTGGAATATTGACATCCTATAAATATTCATCTTTACACTTGGCGAGAGATTTAACGCTCACATTTAGATTTAGATGTAAGGTTTAGGTTTAGATTCAACATTTAGGTTTAGAGTTAACATTTACAGCTCACAATTAACGTTAAGAATTAGGTTTAGATTTAATAGAGTCAACATTTAATTTAAACTTAAATGTGATTAAAAGCAGCTAAATCTGAGAAAAGTGAGTTATCGCTCACCTTGGTCTCCTTAGACGCATCGTTGCTCATCCATGCGGACTGTACACTGGCCGAGAGTTAGTGGGCGGCCGAAGGTGGAGTCGGCTCTCTTGGTTGCTTTGTTGGGTCTGCTCCTATCTCTGGCCATGCTCCCTCCACCCCAGCAGACGATGGCGTGGAACACCGCAAAGGCCACCACAGTGTATATGTTTTTGTTGTTGTTGTTTTTACCCGTGGTGGACCGCTCGCCTGTGCATCAGTTGGGGACGTCTCTGCGCTGCTGACCTGTCTCCGCTCGGGATGGTCTTCTGCAGGCCTCTCTATGGACTGGACTCTCACTATTATGTTGGATCCACTATGGACTGGACTTTCACAATATTATGCTAGACCCACTCGACGTCCATTGCACCGGTCTCCCTGCAGTCCTCTCCAAGGTTTCTCATTGTCATCCCACTAGGTTGAGTTCCTCCTTGCCCTGATGTGGGATCTGAACCGAGGATGTTGTTGTGGCTTGTGCAGCCCTTTGAGACACTAGTGATTTAGGGCTATATAAATAAACATTGATTGATTGATTGATTGACTTTTGTAGCTGTATGTAGAAATGGCTGGTTGCATCGGCTATGCTCTTTTAATGTCTTTAATGTCCTTTGTGTTCTTTGATGTTTGCCTCTTACACACATGCTTATGTGTGCTATGGCTATGAGGATTGTTTCCCCCTTGGCCTGAGACTGAATTTTTTTTCTCACCTTTTTTGTAAGGGGCGCCGGAAGTTGGCAGACCCATCAGCGATCCTGTTCTGTCTCCCTGTAATGTTTGTCTGATCTTGAATGGGATTGTGCTGAAAATCTTAATTTCCCCCTGGGGATTAAGAAAGTATTTCTGATTCTGAGCTGAGAAATATATATCTGCTAGAAAAGTGTGACTAAACCTTTGTATTCGGTACTCTATACAAATCAGTATATTATCTGATAATATATCATTATTTTTTTTAACAGTATGCCGACGGAGACAGCCTATAAAAATGAGCTGAAAAGGGGCCTGGGCGGCGTGACACTTCTACCACAAAAATTTATTTATTTATTGTTGCACATTTTCTAGCCTTTTCTCTCCCTATTAGAACATGGTGTCAGGAAGTAAACAAACGTTTTTTGTACTGACTAAATGTAAGTGTGTCATTATCAGTAATAGACAAGCAAAAGGGGTAGAGTTTAAGGAACTCTGTTTCTTCTTATTCCTTGTTGGATTATGCAAGTGTACACATAATATGTGACAATGTCGTTTTTTTTAATAACCTCCAAAAATAAGACGAAACATTTATTGTACCTTATTCACACTTTTTAGGGATTTTTCTTTTTTTACTTTTCTTTTTTACAAAAGTATCTGTTTCACCATTTATGTGTCAAAACACCACCATAATCATTTTGGGTTCAAGTTACAAGGAATAAGAGTATCGATATTTAGGTGTGCCACCTTGAGCCCATCAAAAATGATAATCTCATTAAAAACCCTCAGGAGACACAATACCAGTTAATTGTGGTTACCCCACCCCTCATCCCCCAGCTGTTTACGCCTACACTCTGAGGAGTGTATAAAAAGTCTCAAGTGCATGAGGAGGATGGCTCCAAAGGAGAGGAAACTGCAGAGGAAGAGGACGCTGCACATGCAGAGCAGAACACAATGAAGACTTGCTGCTGACTTTTCAAATGTGACCTTAACTGAGACTGTTTTTTGTTAACTTCTGGAGGACAAGAAGAAACAGCAGAAGGTGAGTGGCTATGACAGGTGTGTTCAAAGTGTGGACCGGGGGCCATTTGCTGTCTGCAACTTTTTTAGATGGGAGATTTTTAGGTTGGAACTGTGTTTAAGTTTTGACATGGTGACAGTGGTCAGTGCCTGCAGGAAGGCTTTCATTGATTACTGCTTTATTTTCCTCTGATTAGGAGCAGGGTGTGAATTTAACCTCCGGTAGTGACTTATCAGCACCTTTTGGACCTTGCACCTCCGGCACAGATTTGATCACATGCAAAGACAATCTACTGTCCATGTGTTGCTGAGACGCTCTGCTAAGGTAAAAACACCTTCTCCTCCTCTTTGATGGCACTTTCCATGAATGTCGCTCCTCCATTGTTAATATTGCCGAGTTATGGCTGGTGATAAACTCATTACTGCTGTATTTCTTAAGCATTTGAACAACGATATATCGCTTGGAGTGTTAAGGTTATATATTTGTTTTTAAATAAAGTTTAAAAAGACTGTCAGACTCTGTGTGCTTCTGTTTGGATGCTCCATTACTTACAAAACATTTTTTGCATTTTATATATATATATATATATATATATATATAAAATACAATTAGAATTTCATGTATTATTTGATAAATTATTAGTGATCAAAAAAATCTGTATTATGTATACATATTATATGTGTACAGTATATTATACACCCAGACTTTAGAAATAACAATAATGTTGTCAAAAGTCTTTGTGACATTGACCTTTCAAAAAAGTCTGGAAATAGAGGCAAAAATGCACACATTGTATCATTATTCAACATAATCAGTACATATAAAAATGTATTTTTTATACAGGGAGGGCCGAAAGTGGGTAAGACCCTGTCATTAATATAGACAAATGAAATAAATATTTTCTTGTAATTAATTGTAACATATAGGTATGTATACACTTAAACATATCGTTAATTAAACTGTATGATTTTTAGTATTATTATTACTTTCATTGAATATAGAAATATTTATTTAGTCTCTTTTAGGCTTGATGGACACACATTGTCAGAAGGTGAGGAATCAGTGTGACATTGACCTTTTAAGGTGTAAAAAAAGTGTTTGAGTCATCATCAAGCTCCATTGATACTGTGGGCGGGAGTGGGGCTGGGTGGAGGGGAGGTGTTGTTGCTAATGAACTTTGGAAAGCACGTGCAGTCGCCATGCTGACTCTCAGATACTGTGTGCTTCAAAGTCTTGAGGAAGTCATAAGTCTTGTTTTTAGGCCCCCACATCAATAAACGCTTGTACGTCTCTATGTGCTATCACATTATCACTGTGCCTTGCTACCATGCTAACAACATCCCTGACAAGACATGTGGTGTTGTGTCCGCAGATGGCAGGGGATGAGCGCAGATAGCCGGCGACGTCTTGACAACGCATTTAGGCTTCTCTGGCCGAGATCCTAACGAGAGCGAGCTCTTCCCGCTAATAAACACCTCAACAGAAACAATGACGTCCTTCAGTCCACTTCCGACACAAGACGCCAACGGCAGCGCCACATCCTCCAAGAGAGAGGAGCCCCAGGAGTCCATGAAGTTGAAGAAGGAGATCTCGCTCCTCAATGGGGTGTGCTTGATAGTGGGTAACATGATTGGCTCGGGCATCTTTGTGTCACCCAAGGGAGTCCTCATCCACAGCGCCTCATACGGGCTGTCGCTGGTGGTGTGGACCGTCGGCGGCATCTTCTCTGTCTTCGGGGCGCTGTGCTACGCCGAGCTGGGGACCACCATCACCAAGTCAGGGGCCTCCTACGCGTACATCCTCGAGGCCTTTGGGGGCTTCCTGGCCTTCATTCGACTGTGGACGTCGCTGCTCATCATAGAGCCCACCAGTCAGGCCGTCATTGCCATCACCTTCTCCAACTACATGGTGCAGCCCATCTTCCCCACGTGCATCGCACCGTATGTGGCAAACAGGCTGCTGGCTGCCGCATGCATATGTAAGTACACATCCGCCGCATGCAGACAGCAGAAGTGAAACGTGATGATGCCGTGATGGAAGGAGGAAGGAGGCCAGAAAACGTCTGCATGACTTCTTGCTCAATCCTTCAGGGGCCTGGGGTTTAATGTTTGTCACAGCACGAAACGCCTTATGAAAGTACGGCTGACCTTTCAGCGCTGATGCATGCCAGCTATCTCCGGGGTAACCGCCATGTAACGGCACAGAGAAGAAAAGAGCCCACAGAAGGACTCGCAAAGCAACAATGGCAGAGCCCCGCGCAACAAGATAATGTTTGTTCAGGAAGTCTCTCAGATAACAGCTTTCATATGCTGGTCCGCATGTAACTCACTCAGTGATAAGATGTGATAGCTGTAAACTAAAGTCCTTGGTCAGATGAGACTCTGACCTGAATGTCTCTGTGGTGGGGTCGGAGGTATGGTGTTGATGTCATGCTTAAAACGCAATCAAAAAGTCTTAATAGGCCATTTTGGAACTGGGTCAACAGATGGGTTCATGCTCAAGTGCTTCCCTCGTTGGTGGCAATTCATAGTGTCGATAAAACACTCAAACTAGTCCGCCCTTTCAAGTAGAGGGTCGCCATGGCAATGGCAGAGATGCTCTTCTGCTAAGTGGAAGCCTTCCAAATGAATTATTAGACGTGTTATTAGAAGACACTTGACGTTCTTCCGAATGACAACCGAAAGCATTCCCACCAGCATGATTGAGTCGGCTCCAACCTCCCAGCCTTCTTGCCTTTCTCTGTCAACACGCCACGCCTCCGTGCAGGCCGAGGCTGCTTCGTCGCTCTTCCACAGACAACCTCGGCGTGACGCTTGTTGTCTTTAAACCGCCCACCAACTGAGTTTGGACTTGTTATGATGGTGAAGCTGTCAATACGCGGGAAGGTGATAGTGTTGGGATCCCCTCGGTGGAGACAATTGGACGTCCTGTGCTTTCGCTATCTGCACATTTACGATAAGCATACAGCGTCAGATAAGTCATGTTTTTCAAGGGGAACAAGATGGGGGGTTATCAGGGTTTTGGACACAGGCACCAAAATGAGTCATGAAGTGAGGTCTCTCCTGTCACAGTTGTAAGTGCTGCACTCAGCTGTTTCCTGCTATGAAAAACAACAGTCTGCTTGAGTCAGCAGCAGCGCTTCCTGTAACGACATGGAAATCAGCCCTCGGCTTGCAGAGCAAATGTCACCACTGACCTCATGATCTGCTAAGGACCAGCCTGGGATGCCCAAAATAGGCCGCATCCCATCTTGCACTTGAACCTTTCTAAGAACGAGAGCCGACGTTGAAAACATACAGTATTCTTACAGAGACAAGATATTGGGCATGATGTTGCAGACCGTCTACCACTAAGCTTGGTGCATGGGTACGGTCCTCTTTTCCAGAACATGTCTTTCTGTCTACTCCACAGGTTTGCTGACCTTTGTCAACTGTGCCTACGTGAAATGGGGCACAAGGGTGCAGGACTTCTTCACTTACGTCAAAGTCATCGCACTCATTGCAGTCATCATCACAGGCCTGGTGAAGATTGGTCAAGGTGGCCAGCCACACTCTTGCTATAACTGAAGAGCTTTTAGGTCTATTGGTCATCATCAAGACTGAGTTTGTGCTTTTGCTATAGGCCACACACAGAACTTTGAGGGACTCTTTGATGGATCATCTCAGGACCCCGGAGGCATCGCCTTGGCTCTGTACTCGGCTTTGTTCTCCTACTCTGGATGGGACACCCTCAATTTTGTCACAGAGGAGATCAAGAACCCTGAAAGGTGACTGAGGAATGATTAGTTTCCCAACAGAGGTTTTTTAACATCGTGTATCGTCGGCCTTATTTGACAAAGTTGATAAAGAACCGCCCCACCCTGAATAGTGATTTCATCCACTTGCATATCAGACTACATGAACACATTTGGAAGTTGTCTGTTGGTCATCTGACTTCCAAAAATGAATAGGTTTGAGCTAATAGTGAAGTGAAAAGTCATGTGTTGCCACCACAAGCCTATCCTGAAGTTCTCAGGCAGATTAAGTAACTTCTTATCCCAATCCTTGACCCTTAGAAATGCTTCATGTTCAAAGTCCATCCATGTGCTCCCTTGTAGGAACCTGCCAATGGCCATCGCCATTTCCATGCCCATCGTGACCGTCATCTATATTTTGACCAACGTGGCTTACTACACAGTCCTGCCTATGAATGCCATTTTAGACAGCGACGCTGTGGCCGTGGTGAGTCCATCAACTTAGCATCTTTAACGTCTTGATCAAGTGCAGCCTTGGTGGGAAAAATCTGCATTGTCCGCCCGCAGACGTTCGCGGACCAGGTGTTCGGTGTGATGAATTGGACCATTCCCTTGGCGGTTGCTTTGTCCTGTTTCGGAGGACTCAACGCCTCCATCCTGGCGTCTTCCAGGTGAGTGCAGAGGAGGCCATAATCGTCACGCAACTACTTGCATCATCAACATTGTATTTTTATGTGTGTGTGGATAGACTCTTCTTCGTGGGGTCCAGAGAAGGACACCTGCCCGACTACCTGTGCATGATTCATGTCCATCGCTACACCCCCATACCCGCCCTGCTCTTCAACGTCAGTGTGCCTTTCCTTTCCATTCTTTTGGAAAAAATATTTCTTCTTAACGCAATTCCTTATTCTTTTAATCATTTTAAATTAGACAATGAATATTCAGATTGCAGGATTTAGCCGCATAAACAGATTTTCATCTACGGTCTCATGACAGGTGGATGTAAAAGCATGACATAGACATGAAACGTATGCAAGACATGTTAAAAAAAGTTTTGTGAGATGTTAAAACAATCAAATGAGCATAATCATAATATCTGGATGCAGGGTGTCATGGCGCTTATCTACCTGTGTGTGGAGGACGTCTTCAAGCTCATCAACTACTACAGCTTCAGCTACTGGTTCTTTGTAGGCCTGTCTATTCTGGGACAACTGTACCTGCGCTGGAAGCAGCCGGACAGAAAGAGACCGCTAAAGGTGGGGAAGTTGGAAGTGTCGAAACACGGTCTAGTAACATGGCGTCGATGGTTTAATACCTGTGTACTTTTAACTCCGACAGCTCAGCTTGTTCTACCCCATCATTTTCTGCCTCCTCACCATCTTCCTGGTGGTGGTGCCACTCTACAGTGACACCGTCAACTCCCTGATTGGCATCGGTATCGCCCTGTCCGGGGTGCCTGTTTACTTCCTGTGCTGCTACACTCCGGCTCACCGCAGGCCCATGTGGTTACGGAGCTTCATCGGTAAGGAAGCACTGCATTCCTTCAGTTTCTTTCCCCACATTGTTTGCTTCTAATCCTCCTTATGTCTCTTTCAGCCAAGTCTGGCGTGCTCATTCAGAAGGTGTGCTTCTCTGTTGTAACGGAAATGGATGTGGACCATACTGACTAGAGCCAAAGACTGGATAACTCACTGTGGTCGCTGATGCTTTTCACTGGGCCCATGGTGGCTTTGAGCAAGACCTGGGATTCTATCAATCATTACTCTGGTCAAAGTGTTTTTTATTTTGTTTTTTTACACAACCCTTTAATGCACTGCAAATGTGTTAGAGAACTATTTAATTGCAGTGTCCAGTGGCATCACATATTTTTAATTTTCCTGGAAGGAGAAATATTATCTTGATCGCCGAGTTCTTCCAGTGGAAACCAAAGGCACGGTTGGTCACAGTACTACCAACAAGCAGTAGAGCGATTGTAGCTTATGCTCAAGGTTTTTTTTTGGTCTGTCAAAAAAAACCAACCTGCGACAGTTTATTATTTATAATAAAATGATGTGAAAACGTGTATCCTGTGTGTTGTATCCCAAATAGAAAAACAAAAAAGGTAATTTGAAAAATGTTTTAATTTCACAACTTGGAACATAAATATGTACAGTTTATTCAATAACATCCTTCCATGGCTTCTCCTTGCTTGAGACCTTCTTGTCTTTAGCAACAGGAGTCTGCTGCATAGGATTGTGGGTAAAAGTCTGCCTCAGTGGTCCTAAAAAAAAGGAGCAATAATCACATTATTGTCATGGATGAATTTCTGTTTTGTAACAGACAATGAAGGTTATCTATGTACCGGTATGTATGTATGTATTAGGTACATGTCGCTAGTCACAGGTTGGATGCTTTTCTCAGCAGAAACTTTGGGCTCCAATGACTAACATAATAACAATATCCATTATAACTCCTCTCATTACATTTAATACCAATGATTAATTAATTTTACAATGATCATCTTGCATGCTAATGTTACGCTATCATCAATTGTGTTCTCTGCTAAAGTCAACAGACTGTATGACAAAGCTCACTGAATATGGAAAACAAATCATTCTTGCTCATTCTTTAAGTTAAGTTAAAGTTAAAGTACCAATGATTGTCACACACACACACACTAAGTGTGGTGAAATTTGTCCTCTGCATTTGACCCATTCCCTTGTTCACCCCCTGGGAGGTGAGGGGAGCAGTGGGCAGCAGCCGTGGCCGCGCTCAGGAATCATTTTTGGTGATTTAACCCCCAATGCCAACCCTTGATGCAGAGTGCCAAGCAGGGAGGTAATGGGTCCCATTATTAAAGTCTTTGGTATGACTTGGCCGGGATTTGAACTCACAACCTACCGATCTCAGGACGGACACTCTAACCACTATTAGTGTCCACTGAGTAGGTTAATGAATGAATAAAGCAAGAGGAGAATAATTGGAAATTTTAGAAATGATTTAAACATTTTCTGCACGTGCTGTTAGCCTTGAGTACTGCACAAGTGACAAGTGGTCCCAGCATACCTCCAGATAAGGGGGTCCAATGCGAAGCCTAGGTGCCAAATGGCCCACAGATTATTATAATTTTTTTTATTAGCCTGTGTAAAAGTCTAAAGATACAATTACTGTTTGGAATCAAGTTTATGATTGAGCAATTTACCTTTATAGTTCACCTTAAAACGGTCTTACCTTCATTGACTTATAACTTAAAATGCAAATATCTGTCCATCTATCCATTTTCTACCGCGTGTCCCTTATGAAACGACCCCTTTTTTTCGCCCTAAATGGAAGACAAAGCCAAGATGGTCGACTTCCTGTTTGTTTTCAGGTATGGGTTTCTGAGACTTTTATGTGCGTCATGTCATGAAAGAGGTCTCCTGCGATAATTGTGTCGACACGTAAAACAGGTAGGAGGGGCTAAAATATTATAATTTCAAAGGTAGTGTGCTGAAGGGCCAATTTTGAAATTTCATTGTCGGGACCCCAAAAATAGTACATTTTTCACCATACCTGACGCGCCTGCAAAATACGGGGACTTTTTGTGCATGTTAAGGGGCTCAAAAAGGCATCCACGTGTATAGAAGAAAAACACAGCAATTTCAATAGGGCCTTTGCGATGCTCTGCATTTAATTGGGCCCAAATAAACATTTGCATTTCAATAGGGCCTTCGCAGCATTTGCTGCTCGGGCCCTAATAATAAACAGAGCAGTTTCAATAGGGACTTAACAGGCCTTTGCCTGCTTGGACCCTAAAACATTTTTTTAAACACTCAAACGAGGCAAAATAAGCCATACTGTGCTATAGTTGGGTTACGGTCAGCAGATTAAGCGCTTTTCTCTGCTGCGCGGTAAACAGTCTGTCATAAACTTTCCCTGAGCTCCATCGGGTGAGACTTCATTGCTTCAGAGGAATACACTTTGTGTGCTACTTGCACTGAATGTTCTGCAAACATTCCACGAGAAATGAAAAAAAAACCCATTGAACTTCTATACATTAAACCTAATCAGTCACCTGAAACGCCCGCAACATTATAACGGTGCTTTGAAAGCCTACGAAGACACCTACGCTGCTAAAGAAGTTGTACCAATGCCATTCTTAATAAATTACAGTTGAATCTAAATTTAAAAATAATACAAGGCCTTGAAAAGCAGGAAGTTATCTGTATCTGTTTGAAAAAAATATATATCATGCATCGCAACCTATAACCCAAAGCTGACATGCAGGGTGTTTTTTTCTTTAACTACCTCTGCCAGGGGATATATGTACCGGTAATCATAATTAGCGTGTGTTTTGGACTTGGCAACGTGTTTGCCCCTGTCGACAAAGTAGATAAGGCTTGGCAGCAGTCTGCTTGCTTTTCTAGTTACCGGTACATATCATATCTTAATATTTCTACACGGGTTGGTTTGAGCCCATTTGAAAAACGTAAAATATCAAAATGGCTCTAAAAAAAACTGTTTTCAATTTTGTGTCCCTCGGTGGAAGAAGATTAGACAACCCTGCATTAAATAGAATGTGTGGTGTAAAGTACTTGCAGCAGCAGTTAACAGCCACAGGGGGCCGTCATGTGCAAGATAAAAGTACAGTACGGTAGTTTGTTATTGACTGAACGCTCCAGTCTGCTTTCTCCAAAAATGTTTTAAAATCTACTTGAAGCATAATTAAAAGTACCTTTGGCAGCAAGGTCCAGGTGATTTTTGATGCGTCTTTCCCGCTCTTCCAGCTGCCGGACTAATACTGCGTTTTTCCATCCTGCGGGGTACACAGTGCAGACATGCTACTCAGTCACATGAGTAGCATCTTAATGAGATGTTAAAATCACTGACCTTTCTTCATGTTGTCAAAGAAGCCTTCGTTCTGAGCGGAGGGCGGGTGTTTGATCCGCTCTGGGATATTCAGCTTGTCTCGGATCAGCGGGTGTCTGAGCAGGACCACTTGAGCCAGGGTAAAGCAGTTGGACGTCAGCCAGTAGGTGAACACAGCCTAGCGACACAGCAGAGGAATTGGAATGTATCTCCTGCTCAAGGGAGGAAGAAAGATGAAAAAGAAAAGGAGTCAGGACTGACCGTGGGGAAGTTGATGGTGAGTGGGAGGATGACGAAGGGCATGATCCGGAACACAGTCTTCAAGACACGCAGGTTTGGGTTGTCTAAACCGGACTCGGCGCTCAGCTAACGGCGACATATGTGCTGATTATTAAATTGATTGACACAACCGTCAACCGTGTGGATGGTATGTGGAATGACCTCCACGATGAAGAACATGGTTCCAGTGACGGCAAAAGGCAGGATGTAGAAGGGATCTGCTGCCGTCAAATCCATGAACCACAACGCACCTCCATTCTGCATGCTGGGAACCGGCAAGTAGGACATCTTCCTCAACGCGATGAAGAAGGAGATGAAAACAGGTGCCTTTGGAAGTCAATCAAAGATGTCAGTCCAAGATAAGAGCTGTTTGAGGGTGCATTCAGACTTCTTACTATTGGTTGTCGAATAATATACACATCACACAGGTGATGTGGCAATTGATCGGCCATCGATCAGTATTGGCGAATTTTAATAAAAAAGTATGTGATCGTCATTGCAGATTATTGCCTTTCAATGCCAAACGACAATCCCACTTGGCAGATATATGTATTTTGAGTACCCCGGCTGACAAGCTAGCAGCTAATTGTGTATTTCCATACACAGTATAGAGCTGCTCTCTTAAGTTAATAATAATCACATGAATTACGGCAAATAAACTGCATTTCTTAATATCTTAAGTATCAATATCAATTATTAGGATGAGGCAAAACTTGCTACACAAAGTAAGAACAGGCATGGTAATAGCTTAGCAAGCCATTAAGCTAGCTTTAAACAGCTATTACAGGAAATCAACAAGTAGATGAATACGATTCCAAAGAGAAGATAATATAACAGCAACTGTTGGTGTGTCAGCATTGTGACAATTAGTACACAACACATAAGAGGGACGATCAATCCTTATATTGGCGGTGTTGACACCAAGGCCAAGGGTAGTATCACTATAGGATTGATACAAGAATGATAATTTTTTATATTTTTATTTTCTCAAAATCTTTTAATGTTATTTTTGGTAATGTTTACAGATTCAGGGAATAAGTACCTGAACAATAGAGGACTTTGAGGGCAAAAAAAGACTTAAAAGTGTTGTAGATAGTAGTGTTTAATTTTGTTTGGGTATTGTGGACTTTGTTTTGCTCAAACAGTTGTAATAAAAGATAATACCTGGTTTACATACTGTGCTGATATCGTTAAATTTTCAATAGCACTCAAATTAAAAAACTTACAGTAAATACATGATATCGGTATTGGTCATGGATGATCGGAATCGGTAGCATAAAACCCTGATTGGAACATACCTGCATCACAAATGCTGTCTAATTGAAGCACAACTATTTGAGAGCACTATTAGACCCGCTGAAAAAAAAACATGTATGAAGGCAAACCAGACCGCACTAAAGTGAGCACCAATTTTTAGAAAATTATTTTTGGTCTGGGTAAAGTACCAAACTAGTGTTTATGAACCCTGAATGTAGGAACCGCAAAACTAACTTGCACTAGGGGAACCAGGAGGCCACGCTGGGGATTGATGTCGTTCTTCTTCTGGAACAAAGTGAGGTCGGTGTAGGCTTTGGCGACTGTAAACGACAGCGTGTGCGTGAGGCAAATACAAGCCAAAAGAAATGACTGCAAGGAACACTTACATTCAAATTTGTTTCCGCTCTCTTTGGCCTCCGTCAACCTGGTGTTAAGCTTGGTAATCATCGGCATGACGTTGTGCATTTTGGCGGCCTCCCGCTGGCCCTTCACTATGACTGGAAACACCATCAGGCGGGCCACAACTGTTCCTGGAAGATGACGGCAGACAACAAGCACAGTGGGCGTCTATTCAGCGGAACAGCCACAATGTGTCCGTTCCTGTCGCTTACCTACAACAATGGCTCCCCACCAGGGAATACCCACATCTACGTGCAGGAACTCTAACATGGTCTGGATCAAACCCACAGGAGTGTGACCAGCAAGTCCCAGCTCTACTAGGCGGACCTCTGTAGTCACAGCCTGCAGAACCTCCACGGCAGCCGGCGCCACATCAATAGCAGGGTCTAACGAGGCTTGTGTCAAAAGCGGGATGGGGTGGACAGAATCCACAATGGGGAAAGGGTCCATGTTAGATGTTGTTACCACGGAAACAGGTTGGAGCGTCATCTAAAAATATGAGTGATATTCAAGTGAGTTTTTAGCCGATTTCTCCAGCTTTAGACTTGCTCTCAGCCACCTGTTCAGGAATTGCTTGAGGAAGGACGGGGTTGGTTCCGTCAAGGAAAGACGCAGATGAGGACGCCAAAACTGGGCCACCATCAGGAACATCTACGCTGACGCCGCCAGTTGGAAACTGGGTAGAAAGAAAACCCTTTCATTTACAGTCAAACCTGCCTATCACAACCACCCAAGGGAAACAGCAAAAGTGGCCACTATATGCAGGTTTCCAGGCATTTTGAATTTGCGGTCATCCTGATTTTTTGACCAGTAGATGTACATGTGCTTTGTCTATTCTAGCATGTGTGATTGGGTAATATAAACAGCAATGATGCATTTGTTTTGCTGTTAGTTAACAGGCCCAATTATAATGAACACTAATTAACTAGAAAAGTAGTCACAGAGCACAGACCTCAACCGGGTCCTATCACCCCAAAGTTGATTTTTATAACTACCGTAGTTTATTTTTTTAATCATTTAAAAAAAAAATCCTGAATCCAGATGGTGATCCGGATCACCCCAAAAATCTAATTACTTGTTCCCTATCCCTTTTCTGATATTTCCTGAAATTTTCCTCAAAGGCCTCAAATAACTTTTTGACTTACAGTATGTTGCTAATGTAGCAGGAAGGGATTTCGAGCCCTGGCATTTGGAGACAGGGTAATGGGAAAAGCTTTAAGACACGGTTAGTCAGGGATATTAAGTAACAAACAGGAAAACAGAAGTTTGGTGCAGACTAGAGATGCGCGGATAGGCAATTATTTCATCCGCAACCGCATCAGAAAGTCGTCAACCATCCGCAATCCACCCGATCTAACATTTGATCAGAACCGCATACGCCCGCACCCGCCCGTTGTTATATATCTAATATAGACGATGCAAGGCATTAGTGAGGTTATAAAGCTTTTGCCTGTTAAAGAAAGGAGACTGATCCAATGCAGCACAGACATTCGCGTGCCACGCTGTCACGACCCAGACGCACACCAGTGCGCAATCATATGGGAGCCGCGCTGAGCGCACCTCCAAGCGCGTCTCGCTGCCGGCGACGGCCGGGTATATGGGCCCGACGCTCCAGCGCCATCCATTTTCAGGGCTAGTTGATTCGGCAGGTGGGTTGTTACACACTCCTTAGCGGGTTCCAACTTCCATGGCCACCGTCCTAGCTGCTGTCTATATCAACCAGGGTGAGCCCCACCCCTTTCGTGAGCGCACTGCGCGCGGAGTGACCCCTGTTACACGCCCCCGGCAACAGGGGTGGTGGGCAGGTAAGCTGCGCGGGCGGAGCGCGCGGAGTGACCCCTGTTACGAGCCCCCGGCCACGGGGGTGGCGGGCAGGTAAGCTGCTTACCTGCTGCGCGTGACGCCGGCCGCGGCGAAGGCGGACGAGGCGGGGTGTCGGTGCGGTGGGCGCGGTGGTGACCCTGGACGTGCGTCGGGCCCTTCTCGCGGATCGCCTCAGCTACGGCTCCCGGTGGGGCCCTCTCGGGGGAAGGGGCCTCAGTCCCGGACCCCGGCGAGGCGTCCCTTCTCCGCTCCGTAAAAGTGTCCATCTCTTTCTTTTTTTTTTCTTCTGTTGTGGCATATGCTGCAGGTGCCTGCTCGTTTTTCGTATGTGGGTAACAACATTTAACTATGTATATATATTTCCGAATTGGTTTAACTGCCACCCGCCTGAATCTATTTAAAATCTAATTTTTTTTATTTCAACCACCCGACCCGACCCGACCCGCGGATAAAATCTAATTTTTTTAAATTTCATCCGCCCGATCCGCGGATAATCCGCGGACTCCGCGGTTGTGCCCGCAAACCGCGCATCTCTAGTGCAGACTTCAGTGAGACAGCAGGTCAGAAAGTGTGAATGTGTAAGCGTGTTTGTGTGTACAACTGAGATTCAAGCTATCAACATCATGCATTATTGCAGCAAATGTTGATATTAGTTGCAACTATACAAAATAGAAAAATGATTCTGTGATGCAAATAAGTGGCTGTTATAGATAAGGTTTATAACACTTTATTTTCTCTGCTGGGGAAATGTTTGTAGCCGTTATCGGCAAGTGGACGCTAACACAGGTTTAACTTGAACTACCTTGTAACTGGTGTTAGTTAGACTGCAAACTCACCTCGGAGCTGCTGTGTCGCACTACCAGAGCCTTGATAAAAAGCCTTTCATTGCGTCGGCGGAACAGCAGGGACGTGCTGGAGGAAGGACCGTTGAAGTCAAACACAGTGTGTAGATGGGATCTTTGTGACAAGCGCTGTTTGGTGAGAGAATAAGCATCAGTCATGGTGGTGATCAACCAACATAGTGACACAACATATAGTGGTTGCTTTGGCACTAAATCGATTAGTGCCTGTTCTACAGCTGGAATTTGGCCAATTTCTTGGGCTCTTGAAAAACCCCATTGCGTTTCTACTAAAATTCCAAAAGTTACACCTTCAGACCAGAAAAGTTCCAGCTTGTCCACCAGGATCCTATTTCAGAAACTCAGCAACTATTAATAAAACAAATCCATTGTTATTTGTCTTTGTTTGGGCGGCATGGCGTAGTGGGTAGAGCAACCGTGCCAGAAACCTGAGGGTTGCAGGTTCGCTCCCCGCCTCTTACCATCCAAAAAAAAATCGCTGCCGTTGTGTCCTTGGGCGGGACACTTCACCCTTTGCCCCCGGTGCCACTCACACCGGTGAATTGAATGATGAATGACAGGTGGTGGTCGGAGGGGCCGTTGGCGCAAATTGCAGCCACGCTTCCGTCAGTCTACCCCAGGGCAGCTGTGGCTATGAAAGTAGCTTACCACCACCAGGTGTGAATGAATGATGGGTTCTACATGTAAAGCGACTTTGGGTACTTAGAAAAGCGCTATATAAATCCAAGTTATTTTTTTTATTTATTTTTGTTTTGTTTTTTTGTTTACCATTTGGTAATTATATTTTACCTTGTTATAGAGCAACTATCTACTAGCTAATGTTAGCGTTAGAATGTGACAAAGACATTTAGAAATATGTACCTATTCAAAAGTCAGCGAACTTTCTTCTGGGCATCACCGTCATGTCTTTAATTACGGACATTCGGGGCGGTATAGCTCAGTTGGTGGAGTGGCCGTGCCAGCAACTTGAAGGTTCCAGGTTCGATCCCCGCTTCCACCATCCTAGTCACTGCCGTTGTGTCCTTGGGCAAGACACTTTACCCACCTACTCCCAGTTCCACCCACACTGGTTTAAATGTAACTTAGATATTGGGTTTCACTATGTAAAGCGCTTTGAGTCACTAGAGAAAAGCGCTATATAAATAAATAAATGATAAATGGGTTATACTTGTATAGCGCTTTTCTACCTTCAAGGTACTCAAAGCGCTTTGACAGTATTTCCACATTCACACACACATTCACACACTGATGGCGGGAGCTGCCATGCAAGGTGCTAACCAGCAGCCATCAGGAGCAAGGGTGAAGTGTCTTGCCCATGGACACAACGGACGTGACTAGGATGGTAGAAGGTGGGGATTGAACCCCAGTAACCAGCAACCCCTAGATTGCTGGCACAGCCACGCTACCAACTTCGCCACGCCGTGATTCACTTCACTTCACTTCACATTCCTGAGGTCTGGCTCCCCAAGTAGCCTGGCAAAACTATTTTGGCATTTGGTAACATTTTTGTTTTGTGTTTGTTTTTGATACTGCAGCGTTTATGTGATTGCAGAATGTCTAATTTGCAGCTTTTCCCCAGTGCATTTGTTTAATGGTATATGATGTTGTTTGGGAATTTCAGGACGTTGCTGTGTGTTTGTCACTACTGGCCAACGTATACAGTATCAATATCGGAATACATTACTTCTCCATTTCATTAGCCTGATTTTATTACATGACCTTCAACTTTGAGTTGCGGTGTTAACACAAATCAGACAATTAGATAAGATTATATTCTATTACGGTGTTGTTCGTACAACTTGATCCTGTTATAGCAGTACTTTCCTGAGCATGAGCAACAAAAACTCTCACTGACAAACTATTTAGCTATCCGTATTGTAGCAATGAACACAGTATGCTATGTCTATGAGGTTTTTTTTTCTCCCCTTGACCTCAGTCAGGACCCCCTCTCCAGGGGCCCAGGCTTAGGCTATGTCTACACTAAGCCGGATAACCCCTTAAGCGAATAATTATTTAGCCTAAGCATCGCGTCAGCTATACTAAACCATCGTTTAACCCTTGTCTAACGTTCATGTTGTTGTTACTCAGCCAGCGTTTGCGGGTCTGATGGACCCTTTGCATTTTGTGGCTTTTAATGCCTCACGATCAAACACTTTTATGTTAAAATACTGAACAGATGTTTACCTTATCCCAATAAACATCTGTTCAGTGTTTTAACACAAAAGTGTTTAATTGTGAGGCATGGCGTGGCACAGTGGAAGAGTGGCCGTGCGCAACCCGAGGGTCCCTGGTTCAATCCCCACCTAGTACCAACCTCGTCATGTCCGTTGTGTCCTGAGCAAGACACTTCACCCATGCTCCTGATGGGTGCTGGTTAGCGCCTTGCATGGCAGCTCCCTCCATCAGTGTGTGAATGTGTGTGTGAATGGGTAAATGTGGAAGTAGTGTCAAAGCGCTTTGAGTACCTTGAAGGTAGAAAAGCGCTATACAAGTACAACCCATTTATCATTTATTTATCATTTATTAAAAGCCACAAAATGCGACGGGTCCATCAGACTCACAAACGCAAACAATGTCTGCTCTCATTTTCTCGCACATTTGACCCTCTGATGTTCTGTGTACTTACACTCTGTCCTCCTCCTGTCTAGGCCTGCTGTGTGTGTGTGTGTGTGTGTGTGTGTGTGTGTGTGTGTGTGTGTGTGTGTGTGTGTGTGTGTGTGTGCGTGTGTGTGTGTGTGTGGGTGTGGTTGCATGTGGTACACAGAACATCAATTTCCACACTTCTTTTAGCCCTGGGTCCAGTGGACCCGGACATCTTATATGTAATAGAAATGTTTAGGGGGGGTGTATGGTGTGTGGTCATTAAATATGTATTCTGATATATGTTCTTCACAGAAAATGAGCCAAAGTCAGTGAGTCTCAGTTTGAAAAATTAATTACTTGTATAATTTGTCTTTGAATAAAAAATGAAAACGGGTCCCACAGACCCGAACACCACACAAGGGTTAAGGTAACCCTCCTTGGATAATTTTTTACATGGAATTAGACTGAATTTTTTTTCTTACCCCTCACCCCTCCTCCCCAGCGTTTACCTGTTTCTCACCATTTTTGTAAGGGGCGCCGGAAGTTGGCAGACCCATCAGCGATCCTGTTCTGTCTCCCTGTAATGTTTGTCTGCTCTTGAATGGGATTGTGTTGAAAATCTTAATTTCCCCACGGGGATTAATAAAGTACTTCTGATTCTGAGTATTTAGGGAAATTCTCTCCACAAATTGTTGGACATCAAATCATATTAGCAAATGTCTTTGCTGAGATTGCGCCTCAATTTTCTCATTTGTTTATTTTATTTGGTGGATTTAAAGATAGCACTTTTGTAGAAGGAAAACTAAAGGAAAGGCTACACATTTTGGAAATGAAGATCAAAGAAAGCTTCCTAGTCGCCTCGCCAGGTAGACTTTTCTGGGTGTGTGCATCAAGCTGTAACAGAGGGTTCTGAGTTTTCAGAGATAGCTAGCGTGGCTTTTACCCAGAAAATGTACACTTTAACAAATAGCAGGGGTCTCAAACTGAATTTACCTGTGGGCCACTGGGTGCAGAAACTGGGTGAGGCTGGGTCGCAAGAAAATATTTCTTAAAAAAATCTAACATGCACTTTTTAATGAATTCACTTTCTTTGAATGGCTATCCTGCCCTAGCAACATACTTGCCAAATCTCCCGAATTTCAGTGCCCCTCCCGACAATCTCCTGGGGCAACCATTCTCCCGAATTTGTCCCAATTTTCACTCGGACAACAATACTAGGGGCGTGCCGTGATAGCACTGTCTTTAACGACCTCTACAACCTGTCGCCGCGCCCGCTTTTTCACCATGCAAACGGTGTGCCGGCCCAGTCACATGTTGTATGAGGCTTCTGCAGACACACCTATGTGACTGCAAGACATACTTGATCAACAGCCATACAGGTCACACTGAGGGTGTCCGTATAAACAACTTTAACACTGTTACAAATATGCGCCACACTGTGAACCCACACCACACAAGAATGACAAACACATTTCGGGAGAACATCCGCACCGTAAGACAACATAAACACAACAGAACAAATACCCAGAACACCTTGCAGCCCTAAGTCTTCCGGGCTACAATAATACACCCCCGCTACCACCAAACCCTGCCCACCTCAACCGACGCACGGATGGGGTTGGGGGGGTGGGGTTTGGTGGTAGCGGGGGTGTATTATTGTTGCCCGGAAGAGTTAGGGCTGCATGGGATTCTGGGTATTTGTTCTGTTTATATCGTGTTACGGTGCGGATGTTCTCACGAAATGTGTTTGTCATTCTTGTCGGTGTGGGTTCACAGTGTGGCGCATATTTGTAACAGTGTTAAACTTGTTTATACGGCCACCCTCAGTGTGACCTGTGTGGCTGTTATTCAAGTATGTCTTGCAGTCACTAATGTGTGTTTACAGAAGCCAAATACAACATGTGACTGGGCTGGCATGCTATTTGTACAGGTTGTAGAGGGCGCTAAAGGCAGTACCATCACGGCACGCCCTTAATATTGTAGTTTGGTTGAAAATCGGCAGACATTCGAGAGAATGGTTGCCTTGAAATTCGAAAGTCTCCCGGAAAAATCCAGAGGGTTGGCAAGTATGACGCTGTCAAGCGCCATTCATATAAAACTTGCGGGCCGCACTAACATTAAATGTTCATGTTAAGGTGCGGGCCGCAAAACAACGTCTCGCGGGTCTGAGACCCCTGAAATATATTAAATCCACAAACTGGAGCAGGGAAGTGAAATTGTAGTGTTTGCCTGTCCCCTGGTGGTCATCGTGATTACAACAGAAACATCACTAATGAGGGGGTGTTGGTTTGTTTGCATATTTCCATCCATCCATTTTTTGAATTAATCATAATATAAATAAGGAATGTAATACACATCGAATTAATCGTTCATTCTCGTTGTTTCCTTAAGTACTCATAAGCATATCCTAATTTGTAAAACACACACCCAATAAGGGGTGTATACTCAACTATTGTTATTAAACAAGCAACAACGTAACACACAAGTAATGGAAGCTGTAGTTTAGGCAAAGGACGCCGCTGTCAAAGTCATCCATGGACGACGAACTGCGCAGCGTAGATGCTAACCGGCCAGCGGCACAGCTTGCTCGGTGTGTCTTTTACCAGGTTTAAGAATTAAATAAAACATCGTAAAAATGTGAGGAAAAACCTACATGGCTCCAAAGTTGTGGACGAGGGTGAATGCAGCCGCTCTGCTGTCTGGGGAAACATCTTGCTAAGCCCCACGGAGTCAGCCCGCTCCTGATGGCAGCCATCTTAACAGGATGTGACGTACGACGGACACGAGGAAGTCGGAAGGTTTCCGCCTCATACCGGAAGTAAGGCGGATGTTATTGCAAGGCTAAGCAGCAGAAGCTAGTATCCTCAAAGCAGACGCTTTCATAAAGTATAGAGGAATTTGACGCTATTGTCTGGAAGTCGACATGAGGCCTCCTGCTCGCACACGTAGGAAACCTGACCGCAACTCGACTTCCCGACCACGGACGCAACACGCACAGGAGAACGCCTACAGCTGGTCCAAGAAAGAGCGGCAGAAGCTCGTGAACGCCCTGACGGTGCTCAGACGTGGCCACGGAGAGCTGACCAAGATTGACTTCTCTCTGCTTAACCTTCAAATACCTTCGCGCTCCGTCTCTGAGGTACATATCTTAAGTCCCCCTATAACAATGCTTCTCTATTATTTTATTTTACGCCCTCCTATTTCCTCCTTTGCATATCATTATATCCGTATTAACATTAAAGACAACAAAAAAGAAATATGCATCAACTTACAATAAATAATACCTTTATTAACATTGTATTTAATCTGGAACAGATAACGGTGCATCAATTTGCCTGAAATAGATAATGGTATCCTTATTATAAACTTAAAATATTTTTTGACCGACTTGAAGCATTTGATACTGAAACATAATAATACTCAATAAGTAATAATGAAATCAAATTTAACGGGAACATTAACTCAGAACACAAAATTACACTTTAACCGTCAAAACACATGAGTTCAGTATACAGTATGTTGTTGAGTCTACGGAGAGATGTATTTATCTATTTTTTAATACTATTAAGGATATTTTGTTGATGCTAGCGAATATCAACTAAGATGCTATAATGTGGTCATCCGTGTCGAATAAAGAAAGCACTTGGCTTTCCTGTACATGAACTCTTTTAGTTTCTGTTGTGAAAATTGAGCAATCACAATATTTACTAATAGGACTCAACATGCTTTTAGTTTATTTGCACAAGCAGGTCTTATATTTAGGCATAGCAACCACTAAAGAACTAAAAACTACTAATATAGTAGAGAGTAAACTCGATTGCATTACATGTTTCTCAAACAAACATTTTACAAAGTGATTGCTGCAGACACAGGCGGTCCGATGGTTTACTACAAGATGATGAAAGTGATATTTTTAAGAGCCTTTTCTTTCAACCTATTTTTATTTTTTCTGGATTTAATGACCTTTATGAACCACTTCTTTCGGCACTCTATGAAAGCTATGTCTCTATTTGAACGATTGAAACACCCAAGAACAAGACAGCAATACGGCATATGCTGCTCCAACGTTACATTCACTCTCACTTCTTTTAATGCTACATTCACGCTGCTTGACCATCGTATGAATTAAGTCGCGAAGAAGAAAAGCGGATGTGACGTCATATGCAACCATCCTATTAACCTTGTTGTTACTTGCTACACTTAGAAATTAGAATCATTGCATGGATTTGGTAGACAGCAGCTTTTATAACATCTTAATTAGATATTGTGCGATTTCGATTAAAAACTGGATACATTGCGATTGACTAGAGCGGGCTTTCTCATGTGAGCCAGTTTTTGTCAAAGATCATTGCACTGCTCTTAAAAACATCTTAAAAAGAGAAGTCGGAGGGAGGGGGACTGTTTACACCAACAAGGGGACAAATAGATTAAAGCTATCAAAGCTGAAATAAGTCAATGTTTTATATTTATCTTGATACAATAAAAGCCTACCTGTTTAATAAGTGGCAGAACATTCTAGACAAGGGTCAAATCGTATCAAACAGCAGTATTTTCACTCTAAATCTTCATTTATGTATTTACAATTCATTCGAAACAGACGAAAAAATATTCAAAGTTGATTGGCAACACTAAATTGGCCCTAGTGTGTGAATGTTGTCTGTCTATCTGTGTTGGCCCTGCGATGAGGTGGCGACTTGTCCAGGGTGTACCCCGCCTTCCGCCCGATTGTAGCTGAGATAGGCTCCAGCGCCCCCCGCGACCCCAAAGGGAATAAGCGGTAGAAAATGGATGGATGGATGGATTCTCTCATCTCTGTTTCCCACAAAATCTTGTTATATCATTGCCTAATTTTCATTCAGTACATTTCCATGCACTAAGTTACCGTATTTTCCGCACTATAAGGCGCACCGGATTATTAGCCGCACCTTCAATGAATTGCATATTTCATAACTTTGTCCACCAATAAGCCGCCCCGGATTATAAGCCGCGCCTACGCTGCGCTAAAGGGAATGTCAAAAAAACAGTCAGATAGTTCAGTCAAACTTTAATAATATATTGAAAACCAGCGTTCTAACAACTCTGTCCCAAAATGTACGCAAATGTGCAATCACAAACATAGTAAAATTCAAAATGGTGTAGAGCAATAGCAACATAATGTTGCTCGAACGTTAATTTCACAACACACAAAATAAACATAGCGCTCACCTTCTGAAGTTATTCTTCATTCGTAAATCCTTCGAATTCTTCGTCTTCGGTGTCCGAATTGAAAAGTTGCGCAAGCGTGGGATCCAAAATGGCCGGTTCCGTCTCGTCGAAGTCATCGGAGTCAGTGTCGCTGTTGTTGTCCAGTAGTTCTGTGAATCCTGCCTTCCGGAAAGCTCGGACCACAGTTGTGACCGAAATATCTGCCCAGGCATTTACGATCCACTGGCAAATGTTGGCGTATGTCGTCCGGCGCTGTCTGCCTGTTTTAGTGAAGGTGTGTTCGCCTTCGGTCATCCATTGTTCCCACGCCGTTCGCAGTCGTGATTTGAATGCCCTGTTGACACCAATATCCAGCGGTTGGAGTTCTTTGGTTAATCCACCCGGAATGACGGCGAGTGTTGTATTTGTGTGCTTCACTTGTTTTTTGACACCATCTGTGATGTGGGCGCGCATAGAGTCGTATATCAACATGGACGGAGCTGTGTGAAAAAAGCCACCCGGCCTCTTCGCGTAAACTTCCCTTAACCACTCGCTCATCTTTTCTTCATCCATCCATCCCTTCGAGTTAGCTTTTATGATGACGCCGGCTGGAAAGGTCTCTTTTGGCAAGGTCTTCCTTTTGAATATCACCATGGGAGGAAGTTTCTGGCCATTAGCATGGCAAGCTAGAACCACAGTGAAGGACGACTTCTCATTCCCTGTGGTGCGAATATTCACCGTACGTGCATTTTGTAGTCTGGTCTTTACAGATGTAAACACACAAAGGAAATGAAACGAAATATCCGCGCGCTTCTTTTTCTTCCGGGGGCGGGTGGTAGCTTACAGTAGAAGAAGAAGCGCTTCCTGTTCTATGGGGGCGGGTGCTTACCTTGGCGGTTGCTTGCGTAGAAGAAGAAGCGCTTCCTGTTCTACCGGGAAAAAAGATGGCGGCTGTTTACCGAAGTTGCGAGATCGAAACTTTATGAAAATGAATCGTAATATTAATCCATATATAAAGCGCACCGGGTTATAAGGCGCACTGTCAGCTTTTGAGAAAATTTGTGGTTTTTAGGTGCGCCTTATAGTGCGGAAAATACGGTAGTCTGATTTCTCAAACAAGCTTTCTACAACACATGGAAACCTTACTCAGATCAAGTGTGGCTTTTTAAAAATCGTATGAACACACCTAGATTATCCGATTGGAAAACAGTTTCCTCTGACATGGAATGAGTTGGTGCGCCAATATCTGATGAGGACCAAAACTCCACTCTTTACTACATTATTCACAGACGAAGAAAAACAAGTTGGGTGTGGGGCGGACTGTTTATATCAACAAGCATACCAAGTAAATATATAGAAGCTGAAATGTGTCAATATCTTTTAAGTGTATGTCAAAACCTACCCGTTTTGTAGTGTCAGAATGTCAAAATTACACTTTAAATACGTTAGATGACACCACCACATTCCGGCCAGTGAAAAGACCAGTAATCATTTAAAAGGATATCCATTTTTATTTCTCATTACTGTAGAATTGTGTACCATCCATCCATCCATCCATCTTCTTCCGCTTATCCGAGGTCGGGTCGCGGGGGCAGCAGCCTAAGCAGGGAAGCTCAGACTTCCCTCTCCCCAGCCACTTCGTCCAGCTCTTCCTGTGGGACCCCGAGGCGTTCCCAGGCCAGCCGGGAGACATAGTCTTCCCAACGTGTCCTGGGTCTTCCCCGCGGCCTCCTACCGGTCGGACGTGCCCTAAACACCTCCCTAGGGAGGCGTTCGGGTGGCATCCTGACCAGATGCCCGAACCACCTCATCTGGCTCCTCTCGATGTGGAGGAGCAGCGGCTTTACTTTGAGCTCCTCCCGGATGGCAGAGCTTCTCACCCTATCTCTAAGGGAGAGCCCCGCCACCCGGCGGAGGAAACTCATTTCGGCCGCTTGTACCCGTGATCTTGTCCTTTCGGTCATAACCCAAAGCTCATGACCATAGGTGTGGATGGGAACGTAGATCGACCGGTAAATTGAGAGCTTTGCCTTCCGGCTCAGCTCCTTCTTCACCACAACGGATCGATACAGCGTCCGCATTACTGAAGACGCCGCACCGATCCGCCTGTCGATCTCACGATCAGCTCTTCCCTCACTCGTGAACAAGACTCCGAGGTACTTGAACTCCTCCACTTGGGGCAAGATCTCCTCCCCAACCCGGAGATGGCACTCCACCCTTTTCCGGGCGAGAACCATGGACTCGGACTTGGAGGTGCTGATTCTCATCCCAGTCGCTTCACACTCAGCTGCGAACCGATCCAGTGAGAGCTGAAGATCCTGGACAGATGAAGCCATCAGGACCACATCATCTGCAAAAAGCAGAGACCTAATCCTGCAGCCACCAAACCAGATCCCCTCAACGCTTTGACTGCGCCTAGAAATTCTGTCCATAAAAGTTATGAACAGAATCGGTGACAAAGGGCAGCCTTGGCGGAGTCCAACCCTCACTGGAAACGTGTCCGACTTACTACCGGCAATGCGGACCAAGCTCTGGCACTGATCATACAGGGAGCGGACTGCCACAATCAGACAGTCCGATACCCCGTACTCTCTGAGCACTCCCTACAGGACTTCCCGAGGGACACGGTCGAATGCCTTCTCCAAGTCCACAAAACACATGTAGACTGGTTGGGCAAACTCCCATGCACCCTCAAGGACCCTGCCGAGAGTATAGAGCTGGTCCACAGTTCCATGACCAGGACGTAAACCACACTGTTCCTCCTGAATCCGAGGTTCGACTATCCGGCGTAGCCTCCTCTCCAGTACACCTGAATAGACCTTACCGGGAAGGCTGAGAAGTGTGATCCCACGATAGTTAGAACACACCCTCCGGTTCCCCTTCTTAAAGAGAGGAACCACCACCCCGGTCTGCCAATCCAGTGGTACCGCCCCCGATGTCCACGCGATGCTGCAGAGTCTTGTCAACCAAGACAGCCCCACAGCATCCAGAGCCTTAAGGAACTCCGGGCGGATCTCATCTACCCCCGGGGCCTTGCCACCGAGGAGCTTTTTAACTACCTCAGCAACCTCAGCCCCAGAAATAGGAGAGCCCACCACAGACTCCCCAGGCACTGCTTCCTCATAGGAAGACGTGTTGGTGGGATTGAGGAGGTCTTCGAAGTATTCCCTCCACCGATCCACAACATCCGCAGTCGAGGTCAGCAGAACACCATCCTCGCCATACACGGTGTTGATAGTGCACTGCTTTCCCTTCCTGAGGCGGCGGATGGTGGTCCAGAATTGCTTCAGAATCAGAATCAGAATCAGCTTTATTGTCATTACGCAAGGTAACGAGATTGAGGCCATTCCATACAGTGCGATGTGTGCATGCTAGAAAAAAAAACCCCAAAAAAAACCAATGTGCAAATATATAAAAAATGTAGAAGTGCAATGAATATGGTGTGAAATGAATATATACATGAAAAAACAAAACAAAAACAGGGTGGTTGGTGGAATGGGTTATTGCACCGAAGAGAAGGCAGTTATGAGGGACAATGGGGCAGTCCGTTCAGGATGGTTATGGCCCTGGGGAAGAAGCTGTTCTTTAGCCTGTTTGTTTTGGTTTTAATGCACCTGTAGCGCTTCCCAGAGGGCAGCAGGTGGAACAGGTCAGAGCCAGGGTGGGTGCTGTCCTTGATGATGGCACTGGCTCTGTTGAGGCAGCGGGAGGTGTAGATGTCCGTCAGAGAGGGGAGAGGGCAGCCGATGATCTTCTGAGCCGTCTTGACCACTCTTTGCAGCCTCTCCCTGTCTGCTGCAGTGCAGCTGCCGTACCATACCGTAATACAGTAGGTCAGCAGGCTCTCGATGGACGAGCGGTAGAAGGTCAGCAGCAGGTCAGGCTTCAGGTTGTACTTCCCGAGGACTCTAAGGAAGTGTAGCCGCTGCTGAGCCTTCTTGATGATTGATGTGGTGTTGACTGTCCAGGAGAAGTCATTAGAGATGTGGACTCCAAGGTACCTGAAGGTGTGGACCCTCTCTACACGCTCGCCGTTGATGTAGAGGGGGGCAGGGTCGGTGCTGCTCCTCCTGAAGTCGACGATGATCTCTCTGGTCTTGCTGGTGTTGAGAGCGAGGTTGTTCTCCGAAGACCAGGCCGTCAGCTTCAGGACCTCCTCTCTGTAGGCAGCCTCGTCACCCCTGGAGATGAGCCCGACCACTGTGGTATCGTCGGCGAACTTGACGGTAAGGTTGTCACTGTGGGCCGGACTGCAGTCATGGGTGTAAAGGCAGTAGAGGAGGGGGCTCAGCACACAGCCCTGTGGGGAGCCGATGCTCAGCGTGCGGGAGGATGAGAGGTGCGGGCCAAGTCTCACATTCTGGGGTCGGTCCGTTAGGAAGTCCCTTATCCAGGCGTTTGTGAGAGGGGGGAGGCCAAGAGTGTCCAGTTTATTGCAGAGTCTGTCCGGGATTATTGTATTGAAGGCAGAGCTATAGTCCACAGAGAGCATCCGGACGTAGCTCTGCTGCTGCTCCAGGTGGTTCAGAGCAGAGTGGAGAGCAACAGCGATGGCGTCCTCTGTGGACCTGTTCGCCCGGTATGCGAACTGGTGGGGGTCGAAGTCTGGAGGGATATGGTCCTTGATGTGCTGGAGAACAAGTCGCTCGAAGCACTTCATGATTACCGGAGTGAGGGCCACTGGTCGGTAATCATTCAGGCTGGTGATGGGAGACTTCTTCGGCACCGGGATTATTGTAGATGACTTCAGGCAGGATGGGATGACTGCCTGAGCCAGGGAGAGGTTGAAGATCCTGGTGAGGGGGGGAGCGAGCTGGTGGGCGCACGTCCTAAGCACCTTTCCAGGTACTCCGTCTGGTCCGGTAGCCTTCCTGGGGTTCACAGCCAGGAGCACTCGTCTGACACTGTGCTCCTGTACAGTGAGTGGAGTGGTGCCGGAGCCCGGTGGGGGCGGGGGCAGGGCTGGAGCAGATGAGTGTCGCTGGGGGGTTTCGAAACGGGCAAAGAAACAGTTAAGCTCCTCTGCCAGTGTCGCACTCTGATCCGCAGTTGTCATATTGCAGCCTCTGAAGTTCGTGATGTCATGAATGCCCCGCCACACCTCCCGTGAGTTTTTGCTGGACAGATGGGACTCTATGCACCTCCTGTGGTCCGCCTTGGCTTTTTTAATCCCTCTCTTCAGGTCGGCTCTAGCAACACTGTACAGTGCCCTGTCCCCTGACCTGAAGGCTGCGTCGCGGGCCCTGAGGAGTGTGCGGACCTGGCTGGTCATCCAGGGTTTCTTGTTGGAGTAAACCCGGATGGTTTTTTCCACAGTCACATTCCCGATGCAGAACTTTATGTAGTCCAGCACCGTTCCTGTGGCTGTCTC
Organism: Nerophis lumbriciformis; assembly: GCF_033978685.3. Taxonomy (NCBI): domain Eukaryota; kingdom Metazoa; phylum Chordata; class Actinopteri; order Syngnathiformes; family Syngnathidae; genus Nerophis; species Nerophis lumbriciformis. The sequence goes on from NC_084552.2 coordinate 42,880,270, forward strand.
CAGCTCCTGTTGTTGGAAGAGGTCCCAGTCTGTGTGTTGGAAGCAGTCCTGAAGTTTGGGGAGTGCATCGTCAGGCCGTTCGAAGCCGTCCGGAAGTCGTTTTCCATGGCCTCACCGAACTCCTCCCATGTCCGAGTTTTTGCCTCTGCGACCGCTGAAGCCGCACACCGCTTGGCCTGTCGGTACTTGTCCGCTGCCTCAGGAGTCCTATGAGCCAAAAGAACCCGATAGGACTCCTTCTTCAGCTTGACGGCATCCCTCACCGCCGGTGTCCACCAATGGGTTCTAGGATTACCGCCACGACAAGCACCAACTACCTTGCGGCCACAGCTCCAATCAGCCGCCTCGACAATAGAGGCGCGGAACATGGTCCATTCGGACTCAATGTCCAGCACCTCCCTCGTGACATGTTCAAAGTTCTTCCGGAGGTGGGAATTGAAACTCTCTCTGACAGGAGACTCTGCCAGACGTTCCCACCAAACCCTCACAATGCGTTTGGGCCTGCCAGGTCTGTCCGGCATCCTCCCCCACCATCGCAGCCAACTCACCACCAGGTGGTGATCGGTAGAAAGCTCTGCCCCTCTCTTCACCCGAGTGTCCAAAACATGAGGCCGCAAATCCGATGACACAACTACAAAGTCGATCATGGAACTGCGGCCTAGGGTGTCCTGGTGCCAAGTGCACATATGGACACCCTTATGTTTGAACATGGTGTTCGTTATGGACAATCTGTGACGGGCACAAAAGTCCAATAACATAACACCGCTCGGGTTCAGATCCAGGCAGCCATTCTTCCCAATCACGCCTCTCCAGGTTTCACTGTCGCTGCCAACATGAGCATTGAAGTCCCCCAGTAGAACGAGGGAATCACCCAGGGGAGCACTCTCAAGTACTCCCTCGAGTGAATCCAAAAAGGGTGGGTACTCTGAGCTGCGGTTTGGCGCGTAAGTGCAAACCACAGTCAGGACCCGTTCCCCCACCCAAAGGCGGAGGGAAGCTACCCTCTCGTCCACCGGGTTGAACTCCAACGTACAGGCTCTGAGCCGGGGGGAAACAAGAATTGCCACCCCAGCCCGTCGCCTCTCACTGCCGGCAACGCCAGAGTGGAAGAGAGTCCAGCCCCTCTCGAGAGAACTGGTTCCAGAGCCCTTGCTGTGCGTCGAAGTGAGTCCGACTATATCTAGCCGGAACTTCTCCACCTCGCGCACTAGCTCAGGCTCCTTCCCCCCCAGCGAGGTGACGTTCCACGTCCCAAGAGCTAGCTTCTGTAGCCGAGGATCGGACCGCCAAGTGCCCCGCCCTCGGCTGCCGCCCAGCTCACATCGCACCCGACCTCTATGACCCCTACTATGGGTGGTGAGCCCATTGGAGGGGGGACCCACGTTGCCTCTTCGGGCTGTGCCCGGCCGGGCCCCATGGGGACAGGCCCGGCCACCAGGCGCTCGCCATCGTGCCCCACCTCCGGGCCTGGCTCCAGAGGGGGGCCCCGGTGACCCGTGAGGGAAATCTGGGTTCCTTGCTTGTTTTCTTCATAGAGGTCTTCGAGCTGCTCTTTGTCTGATCCCTCACCTAGGACCAGTTTGTCTTGGGAGACCCTACCAGGAGGCATAAAGCCCCCGGACAACATAGCTCCTAGGATCATTGGGACACGCAAACTCCTCTACCACGTTAAGGTGGCAGCTCAGAGAGGAGCTGTGTACCATTGTACTGTAATTGGTAGGTAAATAAGTTTCTTATCCTGAATAAATAAACAAAAAAATTAAATGTACTAATTTCTGGAAGAAGATTTTAACTAAATGTTGAACATCTAGATCAGGTTTCTTTTTTGTTGTCATCACGTAATCACGGCATTCTCGCTAGTATGTCCGTGTTGATGGGCTCATATTGCCCGTCCGGGTTGAAGCAGAATTGTTACCAAAACAGAACATTTGGCTTTATAATCACTGTGAACACATTGGCAGATCCTTGCATTAATATTTTAACTTTGCTAGCAAACATAGAACACTGCGGTATAAACTTGCTATTTACATAACTGAGGCGTTCCGTAGAGCATCCCTTGATGTCCTCTCCTTTTTGGAAGTTACACATTTTTTTTCTTAATATGATTGATGAAACTAAAGTGTTGATGTCGCTCAGGGGTGTCAAACTCATTTTATCTCAGAGGCCACATTGGGGAAAATATTCCCTTGTGGGCCGGACTGGTAAAATCATGGCATAATAACTTAAAAATAAATACAACTTAAGATGGTTTTGGACATTCTGAAAATGTACATATTACAAATAATGCTCTTGGTAAAACACTTAAAGTTAGCTGAAAATTCTGAGGAAAAAATTGGTGCAGATTCAAAAAAACCATGGAGAACACAATTAAACACAGACACTGTCTCAGTATATTTACAAAGCCATTAAATGTTAAGCACTTTCTGTTTAGCATTCTCATGTTGAGAGTTCACCATTAAAGACATGTTGTGAAAAGCAATCAAGTGTTTCCTCAAACCGCCACATTGGTGACATCCACAACTGCCACAACGCATTCATTTATTATTTTCAAATATTACAATTATAAACTAAACAATTTTCAAAATTACACCATAGCCGAAATCAAGGTAACATAACCACAAACTTTACTAATGTAAACATAGTAGACTTAAGCATAAAATAAAATACAACAAACAACAATTGTAGAAATACATTTTTACAATGAAGTTCTGGGTGCGCATCGCGCCGTCAAAACAATTGCAAGCACTGCACGGAATTCTAACTACAAAGATGATGGTCATGTTGACTTAAGTATTTGCATCTTACAGTTTTACAGTTTTGTTATCTTATCCATTGAGTGGATAATTTACAATGAAATATGGTATTGTGCGTCAATACTGCATCAGTCTGCTGCCAGCCACAACAGGAGCAGATTGTTTGCACAAGCGCTGATTGGAGTAGCGGTAGCAAATCGACAGGGTGCTTAAAGTCAGCTGACACGTCACCTTTAAACAGTATCATGTGTGACGTGGGTTACATTTGAATTGCTAATATGATATTTAGAACAGCGGTTTCTTTCATTAAAAAATTGCAGCTAATTTTTATCCTTAGCAAAGTCATCTTGCGGGCCGCAGGCCAGATTAACCTGTTCGGCCTACAGGCCGTACGTTTGACACCCCCTGCTGTAACTTGTTTACTTCAGATGAAGTCAGTCGTCATTTGTTCAACTTCTTTAGTTAGACTAATGGTTTTCCTCAAGGTTTCATTTTAGGTCCTCTCTTTTTCATCATTTGGGCTGTACAACTGATGGCCTGCGAGTTTTGTTAAAAAAAACTTAAAGGGACTCACATTTTTGCAGCAGATTCTTAAAAACACTAGAGTGCTGTCATAGAGATGATCTTTGACTAGCTTTTTTGCAGAAAGTCCTTAAAAACAGCAAAGCGCTCCTGTAATTCTGACAAAATGAATAGACCTGAATCAAATGTCTACTATAGAGGACACTGGTTCTCTGGATTATACCAACTAAGACTAATAGTGAAGTGAGAAGTCTGGTCCCCTGGTTCTTAACTTTCTGGAAATGTGGCCCCCAAAACAATTTAGTTGAACCTCCCTGCTCTAAAACCCACATAATTTTAATATGAAATTTAAATGGGTTTTTACTTATTAAATCTCAATGGTACATTAAAATCCGCGATGCACTGAGACCGTAGTAGCAAGGGAACACTTTAAATGTAGTGACTGTAGTATGTCGAGTGATCAACACTGAATAGTCACTTGTCTTTTTTTTTGTTTGATGTCAGCCATAAGCCAAGGATGTCTTCCAATAATGTTTTGTGTCAAGCTCAGCACTGTGATTTGTGTGTAAAAAGGGTAAATTGTTATTTATGTAGATCCAGTCTGTGGTAGAAAGTCTTCAGAACAAAGTAATCTCCTCAGCCAGCTCCCAGATGAAGGCGAAGATGTCAGCAATGAAGAAGATGGGGTCGCCCATTGAGATTTGGACCCGCTTGGCCTCTGCTGTGTGCGGAAGCATCAAAAAGCCCATTTCCTCCGCTTTCTCTCAGGTGTGGCAGCTAGACGTCTCCCATAACTTTCAATTTTACTTCATGAAATCACTTAACTCATCTGTGTCCCTCAGATGTTAACTGTGGCGTCCACAGAACCTCGCACTCTCCAGAACTGTGACCCACCCCAGCTTCACACGGCACTGCGCACTGATTGTCCTGTTGGACGGACTGTCCCTTTAACACCTGTACTTTCACCTGTCAAAGGTGTGGACCTGGACTCAAAGTAGGTTGCCAAAAATGTCATCTTCCTTTCTTCTTGTGTTTACTTCAGCCGAGGTGGTTTTCAAGAGTCGGGCTGCAGCCAAAAGACCAGAGAATGATCTGCACTTCGCAACCATGTCCCCCTGCCAAGTGTCTGTTACTCAGGAGCCAAGTTCCTCTCACACCCCCATCATTCCTCCTGCAGCTTCACCTGTTTCTGCTGCAAGACCCATCACTTCCCAAGCTAGTTCCTCAGCTTCATATTCTTCCAACTTTTCCTCCACAAGCGCCTCACCCTCTCAGCATGCCAAGCCCGCTGTGATGAAGACCCACTTCAGTCACACCAGCAAACACATCACCATAGACTCTTCCAGGGTCCTGGGTGTTAATTTTGTGGTGGACTTTGAGAGGATCTACAACTACTTGAGCACCATCCACCAGCCGGACTGCAAGTATGAGCTCACACCCATGGGTGAGTACCTAAATTATATTGTTCATGTTGACAACCCATTTGTCAACCAGCTTGAATCTCAGTCCATTGTGTTCCTCTTATTGCAGACTTGTGCCGGCTTAAGTCGACATCGACGTACATCGTTGACCATTTTAGTCAATGAAAAAACCAAGTACCGGGTAGTTGCAAGGGCAGTATTGGTCATATCGATGCTGATATTTCCATTTTCAAGCTCATTAAATTATTAAATATCTGATCACAATTATAATCAGACAAAAACACAGGATAGGGTGAATACTATCAATTAAATATTTAAATTATTTCCTATTAGGTACTGGTTCTGTTTTATATATTTTATGTTTTGCCTTTCAAGCCCTCCTGTGTCCAGGGACTTATTGGCTGAGTTTGTAAACAATAACAAAAACAACACAAAATGTTTGATAATAAACCGTAACATTAGTTGACAACTGCTTATGTCGAATAGATTCAGCCAGTTGAAGGGCGCCGACATGTCGAGTTCAGAATATGTGTCTCGTGTCCCTCAGAGAGCGCCATCGTCTTGGACCTTCTCATGTCCCTACCAGAGGAGCTTCCCCTGCTGGACTGCAAAAAACTGCACAGTTATCTAATCCAGGTACGGATGCTTCTAAAATATAACAAAGTCCTCCAGAGTGTGTAGTGCGTTTTTAAGTCTTGATTTTAAGGCTATGGTCTACCACAGTGTTTCCTCCATCTTCCAGGTGTACGACAACCTCTCAAAACCTTCCAGTTCCAAGCAGGTCAAAGAAATGTTACAAGAGCTAAAGACACGCCAGCAAGGAAGCACACAGCCAGAGCCTCAGCAGGAGTGCAGTGGGACGTCCAGCCCAAATGAATCATCAGGGAGTAACGGACTAACAACAGATGTAAAGCACACTGAACACTGTCCTCCTCTCAACCCTTTAATGATTCCACTGGACTTGCTAAAACGCGCGTAGCATGACATTGTGTGGTTGTAGCTTTTACAAGTACATAATATTACATGCTCACATTTTTTCATCATTTTTCTGCTCGTTCACAGTTGTTTTGCTTACTTTTAGTTTTGTTGAATTAAAATGGCTGACACAAACCACCTGCGTTGATCTCGCGGGCGTACAAATAAAATAATTTCAAAAAATAAATTCAAAATTAAATACATAGTATACTTTACACTATATAACAATATATATAAAATATATACAAAAGAATACCATAAGGGCAAAAAAATCCATCGAAGTGAAGAAAAAAACGTGCTATACTAACATTTCCATCCATCCATTTTCTACTGCTTGTCCGCTGTCAGGGGGTCCATATATATATATATATATGAATGAATGAATGAATGAATGATCTTTATTTGTCATTGTGCATGTACAGGTACAGGTCCAACGAAATTTAGGTTGCTTCCATGAGGTGCTTTGCATTTAAAAAAAAGAAGAAACCACACAATATACATAAACAACACAATATACACAATATGCAATATACAATATGGCCTAAGACCACTTTAAGAGGCAATGTGGAAAAAAAAACCGAGACTATAAAAAGTATAAAGTGACTAGTAAACTGACTAGGGAGGAGTAATGCTGGTTCCCAGTGTGCTGAGGGGGTGGGAGTCAGTATTTCCTACCTCCTATGCTGTGCAGGCTTTTATTGTGGATTAAATATGTAAATAAATATGGTAAATATTGTCCATTTGGCGTGTAATCGCTGATTGCACAGTCCCGGATCGTGATTGACCGGTGGCTTCCTCATGTTGCACGTGAGGGAGTTTTTATTTATTTATTTTTACATTCCAGCTGCGTTTAGTGCAGTTATGGCCCGGGGGTAGAAACTGTTCTTGAGTCTATTTGTGCGGGTTCGCATGGTTCTGAAAAGTCTGCCGGAAGGCAGCCGATCGAAGTGGCTGTTGCCGGGGTGGGATGGGTCCTTGAGTATGTTGGCTGCCTTCTTCAGGCAGCGGGAGTTGTACAGTTCTTCCAGGGAGGGGAGGGGGCACCCGATGATTTTTTGGGCCGAGTTGACGACCCTCTGGAGAGCTTTCCTCTCTGCTGCTGTGCAGCTGCAGAACCATACGCAGATGCAGTATGTGAGGATGCTCTCCACCAGAGGTGGGACCAAGTCATTGCTTTGCAAGTCACAAGTAAGTCTCAAGTCTTTGCCCTCAAGTCCGAGTCAAGTCCCGAGTCAAGACAGAGCAAGTCCGAGTCAAGTCCAAAGTCAAGACTGGAAAGTCTCAAGTCAAGTCCCAAGTCCTGCATTTTGAGTTTCGAGTCCTTTCAAGTCGTTTAACCACAGACTAATATATTTACACAGATTGTGTATGCTTTTAAAATGCTGTATTTATTTATTAAAACAAGTGCATTTGAAATTGCAGGGAAAAAGATAGTGCTGACATTGCACTTCAAAATAGCACTATTAACCAGTCATTTTAAACATGTAACTCATTCCTTTACAGAATAAACACATTTGAAAAAAACAAGTGCAACTGTACTTATTTGCACAAAAGTGTTAACATTGTATTTCAATGGCATATTGCATTGTAACTAGTTCCACAGCAGTTTCTATCCTGTTCTTACCTTATCTCATTGATCTCATCTCATACTGTATGTGTGTTTATGTGTGCGTACACATGAAAAACATAACAAATATATGAACATAACAATGAACAGAGTTGTACTTTTTAGATGTCAGGACCCTATGCAATATGTACACATATTCTTAATATAGTATACATTTTAACTGACCTTTATTTGACTATGTTTGTCTTTTTGTAGGTGGCTAAAATACGCGGTGCTGCTGACCACCGTCTAACTTTACGTTACTGTGTGTGATACATTGACTAACGTAATGTTACTGTGTGTGATACATTGACTAACGTAATGTTACTGTGTGTGATACATTGACTAACGTTACGTTACTGTGTGTGATACATTGACTAACGTTACGTTACTGTGTGTGATACATTGTCTAACGTAACGTTATGTGTAGGTACCTCATGCAACCCTGCTTAAAAAAAAATCACTTGACAAAAAGTATGAATAAGGTAGCAAACTGCAGTGGACGCAACAGATTGCCGTGTTTGCAATGACGTTGTAACCATAGACATCTTATAAGTAGACGCAGGTTGCTGTGACGTGAGCAATTTGGCCGCCATCTTGAAGTGGTGATGAGGAGCCGGCGAGCAGCCTAAACTGACAGTTGACAGGTAGAAAACAAAGATGCCGGGCTGGTGTTCAGCGTTTTCCTGCTCAAATGAGCGGACTGTTGAAAATAGGAATCGGGGGATTACTTTTCACAAGTAAGATTTAACATTAACGTACTATTGGTTGTATCTTATGAAAATAATATTACCACAGAGTTGAGAAGGATCAAAGATCTTCAATATTTGTATGTGAAAATCACAAATAAATCTTCTGGGGGAGGATGACGCCCCTACAGGGGTTTGGTTTACAAACTTTCAGCCCCACCTAAAACAAAATTCACCAGCCGCCACTGATTATGATGCATTCTCATTTTAGGCAAAGTATAAGACAATAATTTCTTAACAGTACAATTGTAACCAGGAATAAGTCTTCAAGTAACAATATTCAAATACTAACATTGTTGGGTAAAACAGAATTTGGTTTTATTCTGAATCCAGTGAAACAGATTGGTGGTTTTAGCTGATATGAAGACTTTCAGGTGTTTATATGTGTTTATTTCAAGTATTTGGCAGACGCTTTTATCCAAAGCGACTTACATAAAATAATACATATAAAACAATCACTGCAAATATTATCATTTAAGGGAAGAATGTAATAGAAAATATCAATACAAAGTGTCAAGACAGAATAAACTCTCTGCTGCTGCAGCAACAGAGATACAGTCTATAGGTCCCTAAGATATATAGATATCTAATGTATTCATACATTGTTTATGTCGGATATACGCATGTATATATAACCTAATCATATTGTTTCTTCAATTTAAAAATAGTTTACCGTTTTTTCCCCTTCTCTAGGATTATAATCCCAGTTTTGATCTCGGACGTCTGGTCACTTATAGCATATAAGAATATTATATTACTGTTAAGCAAACTATGAATACTAAAACACGCCAAAACATGTGTCTGTTATCATAGCTACACGTATGACAAAAAAGGAGGGTGAAAATCAGTGGTATTCAGTGAGGTAAAATTAATTAAATGCGCTGACAGTTCATTGTTCCTGCCAAATGAATTGCACTGAGTGGAGCGGATCACCACTCCAAGATGGCGGCCCCGCGCCTCGTCTGCGCCAGTAGGCAGTAGCGCTCCATGCTGCGTCTACTTATAAGATGTCTATGGTTATAACGTTAGCAGTGAGTTTGCAGCCTCACTGATTTAACTACACAGCAAATACAAGTCACGTAACTTAGCCAATAAACGTTATCTTACATTCAAAACTTACCCTTCTTTGTGCAACTTCAAATGTTGAACGTTGTTGCGTCTCCGTCTGTAATATTCGAACTGCGTGATTTCCATACGGCAATTCGTTTTTTGTTGACCAAGTCGTAGTTTTTATACCCGAACGAAACCAACTTTGGCATAATTGTTGCGTTGTTTGACAACTTGTTCGGTGGTTGTACTGCAATTTGATTGGATGAATGCTGCGTGATGAAAACAACGTAGATCTAATTTGATTGGCTGTTGTACTTACAGCACACCAGCTGACAGGAACAACACGCTGAGAGACACAGACGAAGAAAATGAAAAATACGGAGCGCTCCCAAATAACTTTTTAAGCGTTGGATTTTGGGGAAAGTAGCAAGTCATGTCAAGTCATGTCAAGTCATGTCAAGTCAAAAGGCTCAAGTCCAAGTGAAGTCACAAGTCATTGATGTTAAAGTCTAAGTCGAGTTGCAAGTCTCTTTACATTTTGTCAAGTCGAGTCTAAAGTCATCAAATTCATGACTCGAGTCTGACTCGAGTCCAAGTCATGTGACTCGAGTCCAAGTCATGTGACTCGAGTCCACACCTCTGCTCTCCACAGAACAGCGGTAGAAGGACACCAGTAGATCCTGTCGCAGGTGGAGATTCCTGAGTACTCTCAAGAAGTAGAGCCTCTGCTGTGCCCTCTTGACGATGGCCGTGGTGTTGGTCCTCCAGGACAGGTCCTCCTCCAGGTGAACTCCCAGGAAGCGTAGGGATGAGACTCTTTCCACACAGCCCCCATCGATGTACAGGGGCTGTATGGTAGTTTTTCTCCTCCTGCTGTCCAAGATCACTTCCTGGGTCTTGAGCTGGTTCAGCTTCAGGTTGTTCACCCTGCTCAACACTGCCAGCTGCTCCACCTCGTCCCGGTATGCCGTCTCGTCGACCCCAGAGATGCAGCCCACCACCGTTGTGTCATCGGCAAACTTTATGATGTGATTGCCGGGGTGGGTGGCTGTGAAGTCGTGGGTGTAGAGTGAGTAGAGCAGGGGGCTCAGCACGCAGCCCTGAGGTGAGCCGGTGCTGAGGGCTGTAGAGGTGTGGGTACCCATCCTCACCCTCTGATGGCGGTCGGTCAGGAAGTCTTTAATCCAGAGACAGGTGGGGTTGGATATTCCGAGGTCTGCTAGCTTGGTCACCAGTCTGTCAGGTAAGATGGTATTAAATGCAGAGCTGAAGTCTACAAAGATCAGCCGTACATAGCTCCCCCACCCCCTCCATGTGGGACATGGCGGAGTGGAGAGCCGTAGCGATGGCGTCCTCCGTAGACCTGTTGGCTCGGTAGGCAAACTGATGGGGGTCCAATGCGGGCGGTAGGGATGAGAGGATGTGGGTCCGGACCAGTTTCTCGAAACACTTCATTGTGATGGAAGTGAGTGCCACTGGCCAGTAGTCGTTCAGACAGCTGACAGTGTTTTTTTGGGGGGGGACCGGGATGATGGTGGAGGTTTTCAGGCAGGATGGGACGGTGGCCTGGGACAGGGACCGGTTGAAGATGTCGGTGAGGACACCAGCCAGCTGATCAGCGCAGTCTCTCAGCACCCGTCCGGAGACGCCGTCCGGTCCCGCAGCCTTCCTCGGGTTCACGGCTTTCAGTGTGCGTCTGACCTCGTGCTCCGTCACTGAAAGGGTGAGGCTGCTGTGGTCTGCCGAGTGAGGTGTGACTGGTGATTGAGGTGTGGCTGTTGGGTGAGGTGTTGCTACTGAGTGAGGTGTTGCTACTGAGTGAGGTGTGACTGCTTCCGATGGTGTTACCTCAAAGCGGGCGTAGAAGGAGTTCAGCTCCTCTGCCAGCCGGGGGTCTCCCCTGCCGGCCGGGAGGTTGCTGGGCCTGGAGTGGGTCATGTGCTGGACCCCCTGCCATACCCTCCTGGAGTCATTGCTTTGGAAGCAGTCCTCAATCTTCGTTTTGTAGTCCTCCTTAGCCTCCTTGATACCACGCTTCATGCTGGCTCTGGCAGTGCTGTAGAGCTCCCCGTCGCCAGATCTGAACGCGGTGTCCCTCTCCCTCAGCAGCCTCTGCACCTCTCTCGTCATCCACGGCTTTGTGTTGGAATAGACTCGGACGTGCTTATCCACAGTAACAGAGTCTGTGCAGTGTTTTATGTAGCCCAGTACTCCTGATGTGTATTTCTCCAGGTCCTCGTCTTCAAAGACCTCCCACGCAGTGGTGTCAAAGCAGTCTTGCAGCTTTTCAGTGGCACCTTCAGGCCAGGTATTGATGGTCTTTGTTGTGGTGGGAGCACTTATCCGGGTGGGGGTATATGCTGGGATGAGTAGCAGGGATATGTGGTCTGACTGGCCCATGTGTGCTAAAGGTTTAGCTCTGTAGCCCAGCTTAATATTGGAGTAAACTTTGTCTAGTGTGTTTTTGCCTCTTGTGGCACATTTTACATGCTGGTGTAGTTTGGGGACTACCTTCAGGTTAGCATGATTAAAGTCTCCTGCGATAATATGAGCAGCCTCCGGATACATGCTTTGTTGCTGGTTGATTGTATCATGCAGCTGACGTAACGCCGTGCTAGCGTTAGCATCTGGCGCTATGTACACTGCGGTTAGCAACACGGCATTGTATTCCCTCGGCAGGTAAAAGGGCCGACATTTAATAGTCAGATATTCTAGATTAGGGGAACAGTGGCTACTCACAATGCTTGTGTGTGTTCCCCATGTGTCCTTTGTGAATATTAATAGTCCTCCCCGCGATTTCCCTGTAGCCTCTTTTGTCCTGTCCAGGCGGTGTAGAGTGTAGCCTGTTAGCTCGATAGCTAGGTCAGGGATGGATGAATGGAGCCAGGTTTCTGTGACTATTAGCATGCAGCTATTCCTCACGGTGGTGTTCGTTGCTACCTGTAGCCTCAGATCGTCCATCTTGTTTGCAAGTGATCTTGCATTTGTGAGAAATATACTCGGCAGTGGTGGTTTGTTCGGTTGTTGTCTTAGCCTCTCCAGCAGACCAGCTCTGCAGACTCGTTTCTGTTTACGTTCTCTACGCCGCCTGCGGCGCTTTGTTCCGGGTATGATGTACCATGGAGATCCGGGTTGTCTCGCAATTTCTTCCGGGATGTTGTTTACACGGATAAACTCGGCCGTGACGCCGCTTTCTCCGGGAGATCCGACTTCTATGAGATCCTGCCTGGTGTAGACGTTGTTTGCCCAACAGGATGTAAAAAGTAAAATAACAAAGACGTACATAAATAACATAAAAAAGCACCGAACGGGAGAGCGTTGAGCCTCTGCGACTAGTCGCTACGCCATCTCGGCATTACATATATATATACACACACACACACCTGAACAAAAATCTACACGCAACATTTGTTTTTGCTCCCAAAAACAAAAATCGGAAACGTACAATATACACAAAAGACCTATTCCTCTCAAATATTGTTCACAAATCAGTCTAAATCTTCTTTGCCAGGATAATCTATTCCACCTCACAGGTGTGACATATCAAGATGCTGATTAAACAGCATGATTATTGCACAGGGGCCTTAGGCTGTCCACAACAAAAAGCCACTCTGAAATGTACAGTTTTATCAAACTTCACAATGTCACAGATGTCGCAAGTTTTGAGGCACCGTGCAGTTGGCATGCTGACTGCAGGAACGTCCACCAGAGCTGTTGCACGTGAATTGAATGTTAATTTCTCGACCATAAACCATCTCCAAAGGGGTTTCAGAGAATTTGGCAGTACATCCAACCTGCCTCACAACCGCAGACCACGTGTAACCACACCAGCCCAAGACCTCCACATGCAGTAGGTGCACCTCCATGATCGTCTGAGACCAGCCACCCGGACAGCTGCTGCAACAATTGATGTGCATAACCAAATAATGTATGCAGAAACTGTCTGAGGGAAGCTCATCTGTATGCTCGTCGTCCTCATCGGGGTCTCGACCTGACTGCAGTTTGACTTGATTGGGAAAATGCTCACATTCGATGGCATCTGGCACATTGGAGAGGTGTTCTCTTCATGGATGAATCCCGGTTTTCACTGCTCAGGGCAGTTGGTAGACAGTGTGTGTGTGCCATCGAGTGGGAGAGCAGTTTGCTGATGTCAACGTTGTGAATCGACTGCCCCATGGTGGAGGTGGATTATGTTAAGGGCAGGCGTATGTTATGGACAACGATTGCAAGTGCATTTTATTGATGGCATTTTGAATACATACAAATTTGTACATTAACATTTAATCACATTTTTTTATTAGCCCACTGGTAAAAAAGTATAGGAATGATATGGAATCCATGCATCCATTTTGTACCGCTTAGTCCCTTCGGGGTCGCGGGGGGCGCTGGAGCCTATCTCAGCTACAATCGGGCGGAAGGCGGGGTACACCCTGGACAAGTCGCCATATGGAATAACATGTATTTTAAGTTGGGTGCAATCCCACTGGTGCAAAACACACATGGAGGCAACTGAAAATAATATATCTTAATGGTTTTAATTACATTTGACATGCAAAGGGAAAAAGCGGTAGAAAATGGATGGATGGATGGATGTAAATTCAAATGTAATGTAAATATCACTGATTGACTCAATCGCTTTTTGAAAATTATGAGTTGATTTAGAATCGGAATAAATAAGGATTGCGATTCGGATGTGAATTGATTTTTTTTTCAGGACCCCTACTTTTCACCAGAAACATGTTCTTATTATGTGCAATAAACTCATTACTTGTTAAGATGGAGCTACTGTTAATGACAGTGTTTATTTTTCAACTATTTGTGGTGCGCAATTCATGGGCTGATCTTAATATAAAATTAGTCAATTTGGAATTATGGGTTGGACTTGCTCGGACATGACAGGATGTCAATAAGGAAGACGATGATAGATAAAAGTACAATTTAATGGCAGTGCAGATTTACAGTATGTTGATGCCTAAGGCCTGACGTCACAATAGCAGCAGTTTTACTGCTCTATGATAAGGCCTTTTAAAACTTTTTGCCATGACGAGGCTCTTGTTTTCCATATCTTCTGAAGGCTTTAAACTAAACTATTTTTTGGACATGTTGGATTGTGAAACCTAGTTTGAAATAAACTAAATAATTTTTAAGCGGAATCAAGACATCAGTGCACCAATAAGGAGGAAGAATACTGAACGACAGTGTCTAACATCATTCATCCTGAATTCATCACTGATTATCTTAAGATTCGAGGAGGTGCCATCTATCTGCTATTATACATGTATCTGTGCAGTTCTACTCTTGTACTTTTAATTATATATAATAAGATAATATGCACTTTCTAAATTGTATTAACATTACTGTGGTACATCCTTGGTAATGGTAACTTTGCATTTGTGTTTGTTACACAGAGGAATTGAATACAATCTGTAATTACTGCAACAAGGAGAAAGGGTAAATTTCAAAAGGAACTGGTTCTTCATACTCCTTTTCGCACATTTGGATTTTTCCAAGTGTTCGCATGTAAAGTCCTTTAATGAAGCCTTTGTTCAACTTAATAAACTCCTGGTTTAGTAAATGTCCAAAGTGCTGCTCAGGGGTCATTTTTTGCTCTCAGTTAATTTTCTATTGATTTTTCAACTCTACCCCCCAAAAGCCAGCAAAAATGTGAAAAATAGAGCAGTGCAAAAATGTATAGAGAGAAAGCAATGAAAAAGCGCTGTAAAGAGAAACAGCTCAATGTAGATACTAATGACACAAAGCTTTGTCTTTAAGTGCTGTCAAGTGATTATTTTTTTAAAAATCAGATTAATCACATTTTTAAATGTGAATTAATAAAGATTAAAAAAGACTATTACTCGCTTGCTTGATTTGAATTAACTGAAAAAACACCCCAATATTTGGCCACAAATGTAATTTTATTGTCAGAATGTCATTTAGAAACTTTTTTTTTTAAATGTTTTAGGCTACTTCTATACACTACATTTATTTGCTCAAAACTTGGTAACAGTTTTATCTAAAGTCCAGTCAGGGTGTGTTTTGGAAATAAATTTGCCAGCGAGCACGCCAGCCGGAGACTCCTCACTCATACTTGCACTGACGTATGCATTGATCTGTACACTGACTGTATAACATCACACTTAGTAGGTAACCATCCACAATTTAGGTAACAGAGCATGTAAGGTCAAAAATAAATTGTGTGATTAATCTGCCCGTACACATCATTAAGGCAATATTTTTTAGTGATTAATCACATCCATCCATTTTCTACCGCTTGTCCTTTTCGGGGTTGCTGGAGCCCATCTCAGCTGCATTCGGGCAGAAGGTGGGGTACACCCTGGACCCTCATCACAGGGCCAACACAGATAGACAACATTCATACACTAGGGCCAATTTAGTGTTGCCAATCAATCTATCCCCAGGTGCATGTCTTTGGAGGTGGGAGGAAGCCGGAGTACCCGGAGGGAACCCACGCAGTCACGGGGAGAACATGCAAACTCCACACGGAAAGATCCCGAGGACCTTCGTATTGTGAGGCACATACACTAACCCCTGTTGCACCGTGCTGCCCCTGATTAATCACATGAGTTTATTAACTTCTTAAAAGTATGACAGCTCTATTTATATTATTTTTAACCTTTTTGAAAATAAAAAAAAGAAAATATATGCAAACAATATCAAAGTGGCCCCTTCGATCCTTTGATATGTTTAGTGTGCATGGCCCTCACTGGAATTTTGGAAATATAAATCCATTGCACTTTTTAATAGATAGATAGTACTTTATTGATTCCTTCAGGAGAGTTCCCTCAGGAAAATTAAATGTGATGTGATGTAAAAGTAATGTGAACATTGAAGGATTTTTACCACCTGGCTGTTATGCTGTCCAGGTGGAAGAGGGCAGAGTGCAATATTGCTGGGGAAGCGCCCTTTTTGCGTTCGTACATCTCATGCCTTATCGTCGTAAGGTCTGCTATCAGTGACGTTGTTTTTTCCACACCTTAAATCTGGGTGGAGGAATGAGCAAATGATTCGAGGTCTCTCATTGAAGTCTGTGTGGCTCACATTAGTTGGACAAACATCTGGATTTGTGACATTCATCACTGGTGATTGGGACGTACTTCGCTTATGGCGGCATCTTCATACATCCTCATCATAGCTGCTCTTGTTGTCGGCCTGTGTTCTGCAAATGGTAAGTTCAGTTATTTTTGTACTGAGCAATCTTCATCTGGAATATATTTTTCTTATGCTCAAATAATGTACACATTTCAGACAATCATGTTTTTATACACACCTAAAATATTAACGCATTCTTAAATCCTCATACTGTGCTTACCATTCTTATTGTTCTATATAAATCATTACCGAAACTTCGAGAGACTTCTCTTAGTCATCATGACCAAATATAATTTTTTTTGAACATAAACTTATCAGTTTTTCATCTTTACTTGAGAGGTGTGCGAGCTCTTAATTTGCTTAAATCATACCCAGCCCTTATCCACTATCCATTAATTCTGAGGTAATTTTCTTTTAAACAGCTAAAAAGTTAATTATTGGTCAGTGTCGCAGTTTGCCAGCTATGCAATAAACACTTTGATATGAATGATCAATACTTATTTGGAATTTTAAAAAAAATGATGGAAATCAAATTATTTACAGACATTCAAACATAAAACAAACAATACTTGTGTGTTCTCTACACACAAGTATTGTGTAAGGTTGGTTGGTTGGAGTTTATTTCGAACATATATACAGTATCAAAATTTTAATTTATCTTTACATGTCCGCAAAGGAGTAGGAAGAAGCAAGGCTTTTTTTGATCTTAGCCCTTCTCCATTTCATAGCAATTACTAATGCATATGTTCTCGTCCTGTTCCCAATTTGAGAATGAGTTGCTCTTTAACTCTTACTGACCCTCCCTGTTTGGATCCCATAGCTCCTATGAAGTTGACCCCACAAGATACAGTACATACAGAATATTAAAATGTGCAAGAATATTCTGGCGTATCTAATAACAAAGGTTTTTGAAACCTTTAAACTACAACAATGTACCCTAAAGCTTTGGTTTATTAGCATGGAAAGTTCCATTATTTTGTCTTCCCACCACTCCTACATAGGGAGATTGTTGGTTCGAGGTTTCCGTCGGGAGGACCAGTTGTGACTTTTTGTTAAGTTACTAACAACTACCTACATTAAATGTTAATCCATGTTAAAATTATTATTTTGACTGATAAACCATGTAGAAGGCAGTTGGCACTAACAACGACTTGCTTCATAAATACCAAATGTGATGTGACTTAGTACTATAATTTCAGCCTCCAAAATTCACAGTTGTGAACTTACTTCTAGGACCTTATCTTGCTGAGACTGCTGGTGTTCCACAAAACCCCGACCTAGCAGGTAGAGAAACACCCGAAGTTGGTAAGACAACAGGACTCCCTGAAACAACTGATGAGATCGATAAAAGAACCACAGAGAACCCAGAGTTCACGTCATCACCGCAAACTACTGAGGCAAACACTTCTGATCCTGCTGAGACCACTAATGTCCCAGACATCACCAATCCAGAAAATACATTGACACCTGAGGTTGGTGAGACTACTACATTTCCTGAAACTACTGCTGAGATCAACACAGGAACCCCAGAGACCACGTCACTACCACAAATTACTGAGGCAAACACTTCTGATCCTGCTGATACCACCAATGTCCCAGAAACTACCAACCCATATAGTACATTGACACCTGAGGTTGGTGAAACTACTGCTGAGATTAACACAGGAACCCCAGAAAACCCAGGGACCACGTCATTACCGCAAACTACTGAGGCAAACACTTCTGATCCAGCTGAGATCACCAATGTCCCAGAAACCACCAATCCAGAAAGTACATTGACACCTGAGGTTGGTGAAACTACTACAGTACATGAAACTACTGCTGAGATCAACACAGGAACCCCAGAGAACCCAGAAACCACGTCACTACCGCAAACTACTGAGGCAAACACTTCTGATCCTGCTGAGACCACTAATGTCCCAGAAACCACCAATCCAGAAAGTACAATTACACCTGAGGTTGGTGAGACTACTAGACTACCGGCAACTACTGCTGAGATTAACACAGGAACCCCAGAGAACCCAGAGACCACTTCACTACCGCAAACTACTGAGGCAAACACCTCTGATCCTGCTGAGACCACCAATGTCCCAGAAACCACCAATCCAGAAAGTACATTGACACCTGAGGTTGGTGAAACTACTAGACTACATGAAACTACTGCTGAGATTAACACAGGAACCCCAGAGAACCCAGAGACTACGTCACTACCGCAAACTACTGAGGCAAACACTTCTGATCCTGTTGAGACCACCAATGTCCCAGAAACCACCAATCCAGAAAGTACATTGACACCTGAGGTTGGTGAAACTACTAGCCTACCTGAAACTACTGCTGAGATCAACACAGGAACCCCAGAGAACCCAGATACCACACCACTACAGCAAACTACTGAGGCAAACACTTCTGATCCTGGTGAGACCACTAATGTCCCAGAAACCACCAATCCAGAAAGTACATTGACACCTGAGGTTGGTGAAACTACTACAGTACATGAAACTACTGCTGAGATCAACACAGGAACCCCAGAGAACCCAGACACCACGTCACTACCGCAAACTACTGAGGCAAACACTTCTGATCCTGTTGAGACCACCAATGTCCCAGAAACCACCAATCCAGAAAGTACATTGACACCTGAGGTTGGTGAAACTACTAGACTACCTAAAACTACTGCTGAGATCAACACGGGAACCCCAGAGACCACGTCACTACCTCAAACTACTGAGGCAAACACTTCTGATCCTGCTGAGACCACTAATGTCCCAGAAACCACCAATCCAGAAAGTACAATGACACCTGAGGTTGGTGAGACTACTAGACTACCGGAAACTACTGCTGAGATTAACACAGGAACCCCAGAGAACCCAAAGACCACGTCACAACCGCAGACTACTGAGGAAAACATTTCTGAACCTGCTGAGACCACCAATGTCCCAGAAACCACCAATCCAGAAAGTACATTGACACCTGAGGTTGGTGAAACTACTAGACTACCTGAAACTACTGCTGAGATCAACACAGAGAACCCAGAGACCACGTCACTACCGCAAACTACTGAGGCAAACACTTCTGATCCTGCTGAGACCACTAATGTCCCAGAAACCACCAATCCAGAAAGTACAATGACACCTGAGGTTGGTGAGACTACTAGACTACCGGAAACTACTGCTGAGATTAACACAGGAACCCCAGAGAACCTAAAGACCACGTCACAACCGCAGACTACTGAGGAAAACACTTCTGATCCTGCTGAGACCACTAATGTCCCAGAAACCACCAATCCAGAAAGTACATTGACACCTGAGGTTGGTGAGACGACTAGACTACCGGAAACTACTGCTGAGATCAACACAGGAACCCCAGAGAACCCAGAGACCACGTCACTACCGCAAACTACTGGGGCAAACACTTCTGATCCTGCTGAGACCACCATTGTCCCAGAAACCACCAATCCCACAGAGCCACAAACCACAGAGGAGCCAACAGCAACTATTGAACCCATTTATTGCCAGAACGGTGGAACTTTCACAGGAAGTGGCTGCAGCTGTCTGAGTGGGTTTGATGGAAAGTCTTGTGAGACGGTTAAACCCATCACGGAAGGTACTGTTCTGTCTCAGTACACACCAGAGAACATTGTATAGTCTTGACACCACCTTGCCAATCAGTCGCCCTCTCTTCGCAGATGTCCTCAACAGAGCGGTTGAGGTCAACGTAGTGATCAATGAAGACTACAACGCCAACTATGACGATGTGACCTCTAAAGATTACAAAGCATTTGTCGCGAACTTTTCAGACAAGGTCTAAGTTGTTTGTTTTGATCTATCTGGCAGTAGCACTGTATCTGTCGTTTATCTAACCCAACTTGTCCTGCTCCTCAATGTCCTTTATCTTACAGATGGGGGACTTTTACAAAGGAAACAAACTAGAAAACTTTAAAAAAGTTGTGGTAACGAAAGTGAGGTGAGTATGACCCAGGAGTGGGTGATACTGCAAAATTTGGATCTGAAACTGATACTTTTTACTGGAAAATGTATTATTAAATGATTTTGTTAATTTTACTTAAATTTGATTAATCATAATTACAATATAAATAATACACTTGTTATTTTGTATTACACATTGTAAATCAATAGTACCATCAATAGTATAATAATATGAACAACACCACATAAACCACGGATATTTGTGAAAATGAACACAGACGAGAACTGAAAAATATCAATCTCTTTTTTTTTTTTTGCTCAGTCGATTATCCACCAAGCATTTTTCGAGACGATCAGCCTCCGATGTGACAAAGGTGAAGCACTCCCTCTCTGTCTTTCAAGTTAGATATTAAGTTGGACTTCGCAGATAAGAAATGCTATTATCTTTATCTTTATTGCAGGTGAGATTAGCAGCTGACGGACTGGCTATTCACAGAGTTACACCAACAACAGAAGGGTAACTGGAAACACACAGGAAGTCAGTGCATTGCATTATAGTGTTTTCATTGACGTCACAATTTGGGGTAGGACTCGCATGTTACACAATCTCAGAAGAAAAAGTGAGAAAAATGTATGGTGCCATGATTAAAACGTCGAAATCATGGACAAGTCGGTGTCTTAAAATTCCAAAAGTCTGTACAGCTACACAGGGATCAACATGACCCAAATAAGGAAGGATTGTTATGCGGGAAAACAGACTCGAATTGGAGGAAAAGATCCGTATACGATTCTATCATCTCTTTTTACGAGCAACATTGGACTGTCACACTCGTAAAGCACCAGCAAATATTTTCTGTGATGACCAATAAAATGATGTCATTCACTTATATTATTTCATATCTATTTATTCATTCTGGGTTACATTGTGAACTACCTGGTCTCAAAGCATTTTTTAACACAAACGAGAGTATTGCAATATATTTATTTATTTTTTAACAAAAACAGCCAACCAAATTTATATAAAGTGGCCAGAACATGAATTTAAATAATCTGACATTTTTTCCACCTAAAATGATTATGAATCTATCAGGTTCTCCTTTACTTCAGAGTGTAAAGTAGAGATTAGTTGATACACATAGAATTATCATCAGTGAGTAATGTAAATTATCATTATTTATCATTATTAATATTATGATTGGGTATATTTATTATTAGTGCATCTCCTTGGAGTTAAATCTCCCTTGTTTTTAAAAATGAGTAACACCTCTGTTTCTAACTTTAAACAGGGGTCTTTGCATGACAATTAGATGCTAAAGTGAGTAACATATATCAGACCACAACAATGAGGTAGATACTAGAAACCATTGCAACTTGAATTACAATGACCAATTACAAACCCCGTTTCCATATGAGTTGGGAAATTGTGTTAGATGTAAATATAAACGGAATACAATGATTTGCAAATAATTTTCAACCCATATTCAGTTGAATATGCTACAAAGACAACATATTTGATGTTCAAACTGATAAACATTTTTTTTTTGCAAATAATCATTAACTTTAGAATTTGATGCCAGCAACACGTGACAAAGAAGTTGGGAAAGGTGCCAATAAATACTGATAAAGTTGAGGAATGCTCATCAAATACTTATATGGAACATCCCACAGGTGAACAGGCAAATTGGGAACAGGTGGGTGCCATGATTGGGTATAAAAGTAGATTCCATGAAATGCTCAGTCATTCACAAACAAGGATGGGGTGAGGGTCACCACTTTGTCAACAAATGCGTGAGCAAATTGTTGAACAGTTTAGGAAAAACCTTTCTCAACCAGCTATTGCAAGGAATTTAGGGATTTCACCATCTATGGTCCGTAATATCATCAAAGGGTTCAGAGAATCTGGAGAAATCACTGCACGTAAGCAGCTAAGCCCGTGACCTTCGATCCCTCACATCCACACATCAGTGTGAAAACGATATCACCACATGGGCTCAGGAACACTTCAGAAACCCACTGTCAGTAACTACAGTTGGTCAATACATCTGTAAGTGCAAGTTAAAACTTTCCTATGCAAGGCGAAAACCGTTTATCAACAACACCCAGAAACGCCGTCGGCTTCGCTGGGCCTGAGCTCATCTAAGATGGACTGATACAAAGTGGAAAAGTGCTCTGTGGTCTGATAAGTCCACATTTCAAATTGTTTTTGGAAACTGTGGACGTCGTGTCCTCCGGACCAAAGAGGAAAAGAACTATCCGGATGGTTATATGCGCAAAGTTGAAAAGCCAGCATCTGTGATGGTATGGGGGTGTATGAGTGCCCAAGACATGGGTTACTTACACATCTGTAAAGGCGCCATTAATGCTGAAAGGTACATACAGGTTTTGGAGCAACATATGTTGCCATCCAAGCAACGTTACCATGGACGCCCCTACTTATTTCAGCAAGACAATGCCAAGCCACGTGTTACATCAACGTGGCTTCATAGTAAAAGAGTGCGGGTACTAGACTGGCCTGCCCGTAGTCCAGACCTGTCTCACATTGAAAATGTGTGGCGCATTATGAAGCCTAAAATACCACAACGGAGACCCCCGGAATGTTGAACAACTTAAGCTGTACATCAAGCAAGAATGGGAAATAATTCCACCTGAGAAGCTTCAAAAATGTGTCTCCTCAGTTCCCAAACGTTTACTGAGTGTTGTTAAAAGGAAAGGGCATGTAACACAGTGGTGAACATGCCCTTTCCCAACTACTTTGGCACGTGTTGCAGCCATGAAATTCTAAGTAAATTATTATTTGCAAAAAAAAAAATTAGGTTTATGAGTTTGAACATCAAATATCTTGTCTTTGTAGTGCATTCAATTGAATATGGGTTGAAAATGATTTGAAAATCATTGTATTCCATTTATATTTACATCTAACACAATTTCCCAACTCATATGGAAACGGGGTTTGTTGACTATCTCAAGCTAAAAATAGAAAATGCAAATATAATAGAGAAATATGACTACATCTGCAACTATAAAACAATATTTGTTTAGTACACGCCTGTTCAGTTATGCTTATTATGCAACCGTGACTCAGTGACAGTTACTGTATTAGTCTGATATATATTTATATTTCAGTGGTAGTAATATACTTGTTACCCAAGGATTTGAGAATGTCGTCTTCATCTACAGTATAACTAAACGATAAAGTTACAAAACTGGAAAATCAATTGAACTGATCTGATCGGTATCACAGTTTTATTGATCATATAGCAATGACTGGGAATGAAGTTTGTTCATAAAAAAATTAAAAAAAAGCTTTGATGTAGTTAAGCTACTTTTGTTATTTATTGTAGCTTAGCTTGTCTATGTTTCTCTGGTGGGTAGCTTCAGTGTAGTGAAGCTTCATTTAATATAGAATAACTTTAGCATTCTTTATTTTACAAGTAGCTTGCCCTAATCTGCCATTGTGTTGTGGTCTTATGAACTTCTTCATTATCGCTAAGCAGTGTGAAACGACAACAGTGACATAACTACTGTCTAGTTACACAGCATTACAACGAATAAGATATACATTACCACATGAATAAGCAACAAACAAAATAAAAGTTAGCAAAAATGGAAAAAAATAATGTTGTAAGTGAAAAAATCCTTTATCATGGCCTGTTTTCATTATGTGTTTAGTGAATGCGACAAGTAAATGTGCAAGCAGTTATAATAATCAATTATTATAATAAAAATTCTAATAAAAAAAATTAAACATGCTTACTTTTGATAGTTACGGTTTCGACCATTCATGGTGACGTGAGTCAGCCAGTCTGAGGGTCATCGACTTAAATGGGTTGCACTGTACATATTGCATTGATTTTTCATTCTATTCACAAACAAAGCTCACATTGTAATGTTTTCAAAAGTGATGAAACATTTAGACTGAATAGCAATGTGGCCACTCATCGCTCATTGCGTTTTATGCTTATCTTTGTGTTTCAGCGTCAGTGTACTGCATGATGTAGTGGTGCTGGTCCCAAACAACGGCAGCAACGACGAGACATACAACATGAACGTGGAAGAGGTTACTAAGATTGCTCAGGAGCTGGTTAGCTGCACGCCAAGTAGGACATTATAGTACATGATCCTTCCATTCGCCAGTGGACTAAGCATTAATTCTGACCTGTGACTTTGCAGGTTGTCCTTTCAACATCACAAAGATGCCCACGGTGAATAAAACAAAATTGAATTTGGACAGTAAGTATACAGTTTGTAGCTTGGCTCTTAGCATAGTCTATATTTTGGTTTTGATTCGATACAAAGTAAATAAAGGGTAAATATGCCGTAAAAATACTTTTTACTTGGAAATTTGTCAAGATCATTCAAGATTGATTTGACCTTTTTTTGTTGATTTAATGATATACAGTATAAACACAACAATAGAATAAAATAATACAAGTACTGCCTTTTATTACTTACAATTGTTTGACCAAATTTAAGTCAAAAGTGCTTAAATAATACAACTACTTCCTTTTATTACATACAATTGTTTGAGCTAAATAAATCAAAAGTGCAAAATAAGTCAAGCAAAGCAAATTCCACTATTAGCTGTCATTGAAATTTGGGGGCTTTTTCCCCCTAAAGCACTACAAGAATGTATTCCCTGAGCTTGTAAATAATATATACATACAGCAATATAAACAATGTAACACAACACTACAGGTATTTTTGACAATAAACACAAATAAGGTTATTTTTATCTTATCATGCTAGCATCGATCCAATAGGGATTCTACTCTTGGAGCTTGATCTTCTAAGGTTTGCATGTACTAAAACACTCACACGCAAAACTGATCTACTAAACGTGCGCACAGAGGATTGCGTCTCTTTAGTGAGCATAATAAGGAGCACAATTCATTTAGCGTGTATGTCTCCATTAAAATGCAGAATATATGCTGATCATCAGAACGGCCACAATACTGGGAGGAAAATATGCAACCATAGCTATTTAGCACAGCCAGTGTGATCTGTAATAAAGTTCAATAACAAAAGGTATATCCAATGAATAACTTTACTCCGATTTTAGCAGGGTACAAACATGTGACGAACACTTTTTACGACTCACCGCAAAACATAGTAACGCACCTCCTTTTCGGCAGCTGTCGCAACGTCCTTGAAGCAACAGCAGCGCATACATATATATGCAACATATATGACATCTTCCTTCTTTTTTTTTTTTTCTTTTTTTTTCCTTTGCAATGTTTTCGAAAACAAGATCACCTAGCATCAATAATCATCCATCCATCCATTTTCTACCGCTTATTACCTTTGGGGTCGCGGGGGCGCTGGAGCCTATCTCAGCTACAATCGGGCGGAAGGCGGTGTACACCCTGGACAAGTCGATCAATACAATAATCAAGCAATATTCAATCTGCTCAGAACAACAAAGCAACAGCAGCATCAAAGCACAGCATTTAACGTATCTGTTTCACATCCTTTTTTTTTTTGGTAAGTCTCTCAATTTCACAGAGTCAGTTTGACCACAGGTTTTATCAGTCTGGCTGAGCGTGTGTACAGTCCATCTTTTGCAGGAGGTGGACGGGCATTGAGTGTTGGTGAAACAGTCTCAGTAGTAATGACAGGGGAAGGCTGCTGTGTAGCAGTGTCATGTAGCTGTCCATATGGAGGTAGAGTTGCTGTGTCTCCAGTTGGCTCAGGAACATGTTGCAGGTGACGACGGTTGCGCCTCAATGTCGCCTCCTGTTGAGTCTCGATGATGTATGATCTTGGCGTTGCACAGTCAGCGGTGATGACAGCGGGTGTTCCCCAGGCGTACTGATTGTCCAGTTTGACGCGGACAGGATCACCAGGTCTCAGCGACGGCAGGTGCTTTACTCCATGTCGGAGGTTGAAGTAGAACGCATGTTTCTCCTTCTCCTCGGCATCTTTGCTCCTGACGGTTTTCAGGTTAGGCCATCTAGGAAGTAAGTTTTTCTCAAGTGTTGGAAGTGTTGTTTTTATCTTCCTGCCCATAAGCAGTTCAGCTGGGCTTGCACCAGTGGAGGTGCAGGTTGCAGAGCGGTAGGACATGAGAGCGAGTCGAGGATCTTTTTGTTTTAGAATAGTCTTTGCAATTTGGACTCCTCTCTCAGCATGTCCGTTTCCTTGTGGATGATGGAGACTTGAGGTAATGTGCTCAAAGTCGTACTCTCTAGCGAACTCTCGGAACTCCTCACACCTAGTGTGTGTGTGACAATCATTGGTACTTTAACTTTTAACTTTTTTTTATGTGAACTGGGGCCCATTGTTACTAATTACTTGGTTTGGGCAACCGAATCTGGCAAATACTGCTTTTAGCTTCAACACCACCTGTGAGGCAGTGGTTGTAGGCATATGGAGTATCTCAAGGAACCTGGAAAAGTAGTCTGACGAGGTAAGTATGTTTGTTATGATCACATACGTCAATAGCAATTCTCTTCCAGGGCCGGTCAGGTAGAGGGGTCGAGATGAGGGGCTCTTTGTGCTGTGTGGGTCTCATCTCATGACAAACCTGACAGGTCTGGATTTTCTGCTTGATTTCAGCTGAGATGCCAGGCCACCACACTGAAGTGTTAGCCCGCTCTCTGCATTTTGACAGTCCTTGATGTCTATCATGGATTCGATCCAGGACATCTTAGAAGGCTTGGGATTATCATACGACATCCTCTTTTATGATTCCGTTGTACTCCGACAGTTCACTCCTTATAGGGTAATAGTCTTTGATGGCTAGTGGAACATCAGCCACATAGACCGGCCATCCTGAATTGACACTTTTAAGCACCATCTGCAAGTTGCTGGCAGCTGCTGTGGCTGCTCTTATGATCCCAAGCTTTTGTGGTGTAGCTGGCAAGTTGTCAACAACGGCTGCAATATAACATTCCACATCCGTGTTAGTGTCGGTCACCTCTGTCACGTTCTGCAGTGGACTACACGACAGGGTGTCCGCTACAGTCAAGGTCTTTACTGGTGCATATTCGGCGGTTGGCTTGAATCTCATTAGTCTCATTAACAGTCTCCGGCACCGTATTGGAACATTATCTAAATCTTTCTTGTTCATTAGGGGCACCAAGGGCTTGTGATCAGTGACTAGCTTAAAGTTCTCAAAGCCCACAAGGTACTTCTCAAACCTTTCACATGCCCAGACGCTTGCCAGGCACTCCTTTTCGATCTGGGCGTATTTTGTTTCCGCCTCAGACAGACGACGTGAGCAATAAGCGACTGGCTTCCAATCTCCATAGTGTAGTTGCAGCATCACTCCGCCGATGCCGTAGCTACTAGCATCAGGCGACACTGTTGTAGGTCGATTCACGTTGTAGAACTTTAGAACTGGAGAAGTAGACAGGATGTCCTTGATGCGCTGGAACGCCTCCTGCTGTGCATGGTCCCACGTCCATTCGGTTTGGGATCTCAACAGTTCATAAAGTGGCTGGCCCACTGTTGACAGATTTGGGATATATTTTCACAGGAACGTGAACATTCCAAGGACACGTCTGAGTTCCTGTACGTTCTGAGGTGGTGGTAGCTCTCTGATGGCTTTGACTTTATTGGGATCCGGTTTCACACCTGTTTTGTCAATCACCTGGCCTAGGAAGTTAAGTTGCTTCTGTCTGAACACACACTTGTCTCTGTTTAGCTTTAGGCCAGCTGACTTGACTCTCTCCAGCACCTTTGTTAGATGCTGGTCGTGCTGTTCTGGAGTGTTTCCATACACCAGGATGTCATCCATGTAAACAGCTACTCCATCCAAGCTATTCAGAGTCTCCGCCATTTTCCGTTGGAAGATTTCTGGAGCACTTGTGATGCCGAATGTGAGCCGCTTAAAAGAGTATCTCCTGAAGGGTGTTATGAAGGTAGTTAACTTACTGCTTTCGAGATCTAGGGGTATCTGCCAAAACCCTGAGGCAGTGTCTAGTGATGTAAACATTGTAGCGCCACTCAGCTTTGCAGTTATTTCCTCAGCAGTTGGGAGGACATACCTCTCTCTCCTTACGGAATCGTTTAGCCTCTACAGGTCCACGCAGATGCGCACTTTGTTGTTCTTTCTTGCAACTGGTACCATCGGTGCACACCAGTCTGTAGGCTCAGTCACTTTTTAAATTACAGTTTTTTTCTCCATACGCAGTAGCTCCTCTTTGACCTTCTGTATGAGAGGTAGTGGTACCCTGCGGGCTGTATACACTGCATATGGTTCAGCATTCTCCTTTAAAAGTATTTTAACTGGGTCTGTTTTGAGAGTTCCATGTTTTCCAAATGCACTGTGCACTTCTTCAATGCGCTTCACCAGCCCCATTGCACATGCTGTGTCTCTGCCTAGCAGGTTGTTTGCAGTTCAGCTGCGGATGATATACACTGGGAATGAGTAGTGCTTCTCTTTGTACTTTGCATTAGCTTGAAACTTCCCCACACATATCAGCTGACCCCCAGGACTGCTCATTGGTGGGATATTTGACTGCACCAGTTGCTGCTTAGGGCATAACATGTTGAATGTCTCTTCTTCCATAATATTTAGATCTGCCCCAGTATCAATTTTAAATGTAACTGGTGTCACTCCAATTACAATCTTTACAGTCCACTTGTCATTATTTTTGTTTATATTGGTGACTGCGCCTAGAAAGTATGGAGTCTGTGAGACAGGCTCTGTCTCTGTCACTTCTCTGACTGCCTTTGTATGACATTTAATTTCCCAGTGACCCACCTTTTTGCATTTGTGGCATGTCGATTTCAGGGCTGGACACCTTTCATGGTCTTTGTGCTGTATTTTTCCACATCTGCCACATTTAGGCATTTTTGGTGCTTCTTGCTGTCCACTTTCCTTTTTATTTCTCCACTGTTGTTTTCCTCTATATGCAAATTTCCCACGTCCGTGGACGATCTCCTGCACCGCCGTGCACGCTTCTCCTTGTTGCTGGTGCACTTGTGCATTCACCTCTTCGGACTGGCGAACAGTCTGTATAGTTTGGGTTAGCGTCAAACCAGCCTCCAGCTGCAGTTTGCGCGACGGGTCTTTGTCAACGATACCCACAACTAAGCGGTCACGAATGTGGTCGTCCCTCGCTGCTCCAAAGTCACAGTGTTCGGATAAATCATATAGAGCTCTGATAAACATTTCAACTTTCTCACCGGGCCGCTGTCCTCTCTGGTAGAAACCCACACAAACCCTTTATTTATTAAGTCAGAAATATTAAAGTTTGGTGATTTGGTAAAATTGCAAACAGCTAAAATGATGTACAAAGCAAATTATAACCTGCTACCAAAGAATATACAACAATTCTTCTCAACTAAAGAGGAGAAATATAACCTTAGAGGAAAAAATAATTTAAAACATTTATATGCACGTACAACACTTAGAACTTTTAGCATATCAGTATGTGGAATTAAATTATGAAATTATGGAATGGATTAAGTAAAGAAGTTAAAAATTGTACTGATATGATCCAGTTTAAGAGGTTGTTCAAAATAATAGTGCTTACAGAGTACAAAAAAGAAGAATTATGAGAAATACTTTCAACCTTATTGAAAATAAGGTTGAAAGTATCTCAGTATGTTAATAATGACTGAATTAATTAATTAATTACATATTACAAAACTGTTGTATACTAATTCATAGATGTTATTTTATTATATAAAAGGTCAGTAAATGATTCTATATATTTGTAAACGCTTGAAGTGAGAAAGGGGTAGGATTAAATAAGCTTTGCTTCTTCCTACTCCTTTTCGGGCATGATGTAAAATGAAATGATATGAAATTGTGTGATGTATTATGATGTAAGTGTGTTCATGTTCGAAATAAACTAAAGAAAGAAAGAAAGAAAGAAAAAAAAACATGCGCGCTCGTGGATCACGTTCCGTTTGGGATAAAAGTACTCGTCGTATTTTCCTAAACAACGTCAAACTTTTTCTGATCATCCTCTGACAACGTGAACGACTTGAAAATGTTTTCAGCCTCTGGACCCATAGCATATATCAGGCAACTGACTTGTACTTCGCCGTCCTCCTTTGCTAGTTTTGTTGCTATGCGATACCGTTGGAAACGTTGTTTCCAATCTCTCCATTCATTTGGTCGGTCGAACGCAAAACTATCTGGAGGATTAAACTTGGCCATTTTCTTGCCGCGACGTGATTGTCCGTTACTTCTGAAACCATGTAATAAAGTTCCATAACAAAAGGTATATCCAATGAATAACTTTACTCAGATTTTAGCAGGGTACAATGATGGAACACTTTTTACGACTCACCGCAAAACATAGCAACGCAGCTGTCGCAATTTCCTTAAAGCAACACCAGCGCATACATATATATGCAACATATATGACATGATCTATCAAGACTAAAGGACAACTGTGAGCGCTATTTTGCATCTTTATTTAGCAAGTCTGAAAACTTGGTGCAAACTGACACAGTTATACAAACGGCTGTGAAAAAAGAGCCGATTGCGCTGCAGCTCCAGTTTATGTATGCTTGTCAACATACTGTATATAGACTGTCAAAAATAATAATATTAGACATATTGTCTACTCATCAATATAATTTTATAAATTTATAGCTCTTGGATGACTTAAGGGGCTGATTAAAAACAAATATAATTGATGCGTTTTGATGTCTGCTTGTGTTGTTTTTAAGGATGTTTTCAAACAGAAGATTTATTATTAACATCTAGTTAAAAAACTTCTTGCAATATGCATTTTTTGCATAGTCTTTACATTCGCAGTCAGTGCCGCATCCTTTCCCATTAGAGCACCTTCAATGCACGAAAAAAAGGGTGGTTTTAATTAGGGATGTCCGATATTGGCTTTTTGCCGATATCCGATATTCCGATATTGTCCAACTCTTTAATTACCGATACCGATATCAACCGATACCGATATATACAGTCGTGGAATTAACACATTATTATGCCTAATTTGGACAACCAGGTATGGTGAAGATAAGGTCCTTTTAAAAAAAATAAAAAATAAGATAAATAAATTAAAAACATTTTCTTGAATAAAAAAGAAAGTAAAACAATATAAAAACAGTTACATAGAAACTAGTAATTATTGAAAATGAGTAAAATTAACTGTTAAAGGTTAGTACTATTAGTGGACCAGCAGCATGCACAATCATGTGTGTTTACGGACTGTGTCCCTGCAGACTGCATTGATATATATTGATATATAATGCAGGAACCAGAATATTAATAACAGAAAGAAACAACCCTTTTATGTAAATGAGTGTGAATGAGTGTAAATGGGCGAGGAAGGTTTTTTGGGTTGGTGCACTAATTGTAAGTGTATCTTGTGTTTTTTATGTTGATTTACTTAAAAAAAACAAAAAAAACCAAAAAACTAACGATACCGATAATAAAAAAACGATACCGATAATTTCCGATATTACATTTTAAAGCATTTATCGGCCGATTATGTCGGCAGGCCGATATTATCGGACATCTGTAGTTTTAATGTAGATTCACCGCAAGACTGCTTCTAAAATTCCCATAAAATGTGGTACATGTCCGCTGCTTGTTTAAAAACATAGCAAAATGTAACAAGTAGGAGGACGATAACTTGGATGTGCAGTAAATGATTGAGTGTCTCCGTGGTGAAAGCCGCCAATAGAACACGCAAAATACTCATTTAAATAAGGCGGTCCGCACCGCATTTCAATTGCACACACAGTCTTCGTAGATCACACACAACACGGCCACAAGTAGTAGATGCAACTTTATAGTTTGCACATGCTGTTTTGTGCGTGGTATTTGGATCTTAGTAAAACAGGCCTTTGGTATCTTTTTTTGGATCGATCCGTAATAGGCAACATACACTAGAGGTGGGCAATACTACAAATGTTGGTATTGATCCAATAAAAGGTTAATATGTGACCAGTATTGCCGATAGCATTAGTGATATCTTCTTCTGTCTTTTAAAATGTTTCATGATCAATTACAATATTAACCTGATATCAATAGTACTGATACTTGGATGGATTATTCCCCCTATAGGCAGCTTGTGCAATTGTTGTGTTCACTTCTCAAAGGTCTGAATTGTCTTTGCTTATCTTCCTCCTGCAGCGTATTGCAGCTCTATCATAAAAGATCCAGACTTAGCTAAGCTCTACATTGCTAAGGAGATCAACAAAAAGATTGTGTGTCTCACCGAATGCGACGTCCATCATCCGAATCCGAAAATATGCTTTAACAGAGGAACGTGCAAAGTTTTCAGGAATGCCGGAGCTGTTTGCAAGTAAGTAGAGTCAACCGAATGTGGCTTTCATCAGACAGTCTCGTCTGTAACACGGCAACTTGAGTGGCGAATGTAACCGTACAGTTTGTTGATTCATTCATTGGATACGGATGGTTTTCAGGTGTCCTGATTTGACGTCCATTTGGTACTTGAACACCGACTGCCGTATGCCAATCCAAAGAACAGCCTTCTACGCCGGTTTGACTGTCACTCTGGCGTGTCTCCTGGCGACTGTGGTGGGCTTGACTGTGTATTTGTCCATCAACAAGCAAAGGTAAAGGAAGTACATCTCACGGTCTTACCGTGAAAAGGCTCTGCTTGAACAAGACGTGTACGAGGATTTAATCAACGACTGATTGCAGGAAAAAGGACATTAAAAAGAAGCAGGTAAACAAGTGGTTCAAAGAGGATTTGGAGTGGTCTCGATCTGACAAACTCTCAACGGGCACCTACAATGCTGGTAAGCGTACGCTTTCATGCCATATCTGCATTTTTATTAAGGGTGTCCCGATCATTTATTGGTATCGGACATTGGTCTGATATCAGAACAAAAACACGATTAATTAACACATTCATTTATAACCATTCAAATATTACACTTATAATATAAACAAAACAATGATCAAAAATGACACCATAGCTGAAATCAAGGTAATATAACTACAAACTTAACCAATGTGAACATGGTAGATTTAAGCATTAAATAAAATAGCAACAACAAATGTAGAAACACACATTGAATATTAACCAAGTGTTAGTGATATTGTTATTATAAGCACTAACGAAGACAAACTATTTATAGCGGCGCCGTGATCACTAGCGTGTGTGCCTATGTTTACATCATCGAGTGGTAAGCTGCTTCCTTGCTTGTTTTGCTCGTGGAATTTTATTGTAAATTATAAATAATGCATATCACCTGGATAGTAGTTGGACAAGGATGTAATCCGACAGGTTGGTAAACTTTGACAGCCAATTTGAATGGCGAGAACGACACGAAAAGACGCTTGGTTCCACCCTCCCATTTCTTCCTGAGGCTTATGAGTCATGAGCAATCTAAAACAGGAATACAACAAGATTCTATCAGTCGGCATCCTAATGACAGCAGTCATTGTACAGTAAGGGATGTTTTATTATGGATGTTGCGCCTCATGAATTCTGCAGTGAGTACAAATTAGTGATGCAATGAAAAAAAAAACGTTGTGATGCGTTTTTTTAATTGATGCGCCTCGTATGCTAAAATGATCAAAATCGGTAAATATTAAAAGTTATTATTAATGTGTCCCTCACTGCATTACATATATACTAACAGCATGAATATAAAACCTTAATGGAGGTGTTTGGATGTTTTTAAGCGCTTTTATAGGCAGAAAAGAGCAACTCCCACAAGGCTCCATTGCAAGCAGGCTTTTGATCCCATTTATTTAATATTTAGAATGCACAAAACAGAAAAACACCAAGGCAACACCAATCTGGAGAATATCAATAAGTATACACAACAGAATATCATCAGCTGTGCATCACTCCTAGATCTTATGCCAGAGCAGTTGGCAACAGAAGAGAACCAGATGAAATGGATGCTGCTTCAACAGACCAGCAAGTGGTCAACTTTCTGCAATTAAAGGATGTTGATGTTGGTATCAACACCATAGGCGCATGCATCCCACTGAATGGAAAAAACAACACCACCATCATTCACAACGTCATCATTGTGAAGCTCGTCAACAGGAAATTCAAAATTGCACGGCTGAAAGAGGGAAAAAAGCTAAAGGGTACATGTGTACATGAACGAGCATCTCACTACAATGCTACTACATTTCATATATACTTAGTGTTTTTACATACAACGTTGATGGAGGTTTTTCGATGTTTTCTTAGAGGGCTTTATAGTTTAATGTTTATTTACAAGTTAGAATGCATAAAAAAAGAAAAACATAAATGTGCTTGTCTCCCATAAGGATTGTGAAAAATAGGCAAAATTCCCCAAAAAGTGAAGTTCGCCTTTAAGCACATGTGCATGCAGGTACTGTCAAGGGAAGAGAGTCTTTGACTTGATGCAATATTTTCAGTCTTTCAATTCATTTTCGTCAACTATCCTTCTGGGATCTCCGAGGAAGAACAACAGAAAGACCACTGGTTTCTTTAAAGCAGAACGAGATAATGAGGAAACTGATAATTATGATGATAGAAATATATTTTCAGAATGTAAGACAGAATTACGATCGTAATTTTAAGCAAGGGTATTGGGATCTTTTTTTTCAACTGCAACACAACTTCTCCCTAGCAACAAGCCACACAGAAACTTTGATGGTGACGTTATCACCTAACCACAGCTGATTACACAAAATGAGACATTTTTGTCACAGAATAAGCGAGTGGCTCCATGACTAGGTTTTGGTAGTTGCAAGTGTTTTCCACATAGACATCTTCTTGTTTGTGCTTCTTTCAGGACACATCAACCCATCGTTCCAGTATGAGGCCCCAACTGTTAACAGAAACCATCCTATGCACCCAACTCGACAGCACGCTGACTATAGAGAGTCCGTCCCAGCTATAAGCATGTACAGGCTGGATGCAGCGTCCCACCTACCAGACACTGAAATGTACCACAACAGATACCCCCACTCTGTTGGACATGACCATACCAATGGATACCATCCCGCTAGTCAACCGGTCAGTGGGACAAAATAAATGAGTGTTTGGTCAGATAATTTTTCTTCTTCTTCTATACAGATGAGAATCCACAGACCTCAGATCAGGACATCCTGGGACGCCTGATGATGAAAGCATAATTCTATTTGAAGCTGCGTCGCAAACAAGCACCTTACTGAATTTTATTTGTCAGCCAGTGATGATCAATACCTAAAAATCTTGCTCCTCAAAAACAACTTGCTTCTTCTTCATCATTGTTAACTAACATAATTTATTTTATAAAAATAAGTGCAATATTTGAAATTGTGTTTATTTTTATATCGCTCATGTTTTAATGTCCCATTACCCCATTTTAAATGCTTTTTCTATATACAGGTGGCTGATACGTCAATTTCTGGTAACGATTTGATTCCAAATAAATACAGAGTCAGCATACCAATACCTATACTATTTTTTATTCAAAATGTTTCATTGGAATTCAATGATTTGTCTTTAATTTGTTGATCATGGTCATATTTCAAAGACTTTTGGTAAATTAAACAAATATATAATTGTTTAATCAATGAACATATTCATGAACAATTTGACAATATGTACAAAGTCACTAGTGCAAAAAACCCGAAAGGAGCAAAAAAATATTACAGTAAACCCGTTTTTGTTGACGCCCCTTAAACTGTCTAACTGATGTTGTTGAAATAACCAAGATGGAAGCCAAGACAAGCTTATACATTTACTTGTCACTTTTTACGGGGAAATAAGCGGAATGGGGATAATAAAAAGTTAAAACTTACAGCAAATTGTTGACATACTTTTCAATCATTTCTGCATATTTTTGTTGTAATTTTTGTTTTTTCAGAAGGTACTTAATTGATTGAAGCACAGGGCTATTCATCTGACGGCCCAGAAATTACACCATACTGGCCTTTGAGGTCAGTTCAAGACTTTAGAAACAAACAGTTTTGCGGCAAATTCCTAAAAACACTAGACTGCTCCTGTTGCATAGAATAACTTGGGCCACTTTAAACACATTGGCATATCCTTGTATTGACATTTTAACCTTGCTAGCAAACTTAGAACACTAATATCTTAATTTGTAAGTTAACATTAACTGGGGCGTTCCTCAAGGAACTCTTTAAGTCCTCTCCTTTTTGGCAGCTACATTGTTTTACGTAATGTGATTTATGTAACTAAATAAATGTAAATGTGAGTCTGTAACAAGTTTTTAGAACTGAAGTTGCGGGTCAACATTGGAGTAGCACTAATGATGAAAAAGAGAGGACCTAAAATGGAACCTTGAGGAACATAACAGTTCCACAGTATAACTAAAGAAGTTGAACAAATGACTACTGACAGCATTTGAAGTAAACAAGCTACAGCAACACTTTAGTTACATCAATCATCCATTTCATTCATTTTCTACTGCTTGTCAAGTTGTCCCTCTCAGGGTGGCAGGGGGGCTGGAGCCTATCCCAGCTGCTTTCGGGCAAAAGGCAGGATATACCCTGGACAAGTCACCACCTTATCACAGGGCCAACACAGATATTAGGAAAAGAAATACCAAAAAACAGCAGACTTAAAGGGGTGTTATATAAATCACAAGTTTGGACCCCAGTGTTTAATATTTCTAGCAAGATTAAAATGTCAATGCAATGATCTGCCAGTGTGTTTACAATGGTCCAGTGCAGTGGAAATACAACCTGAACAGGAAGTGGAACAAAATAAGAGGCCAAGAAAGGAAGTGAACAAAAACACAGGAAAAACTAAACAGAAGAATGGCCTGGTCTAACAGATCGTAACAGTTCCATATCTAAATGTGTGGACCATTTTCTGAAGATGCGAGGGATTGAAGCAGGTAACCTTAAATGCAAAGCGACCACTGAGCTACTGTACATGACCATTTTTTATTGCTGAACGAGTGACTCTGAGGTGGGAATTTTTACTCGACCATCATTGGCTTTTCAGTCATTGTTCTTCTTGCGTGTAAGACATCTTCACAGTTTGGTTCAGTCCTCACAACCAGCAAACTGTATCCAGGCAGAGGCTGGCCAGGTTGATGATTGCGTTTTCTGGCGGGCTGAGGAAAGGGCACTTCAATATGATGTGTTGTGCGGTCTGGTCGATCGGTCCCCAGATACAGTTTGGTCAGGGGCACAGCCCCGAGCGCAAAGAAGAAGAAGTCATTGTTCATGCAGTCATTGGGCCTCTACTTTTCTGAAAGAGTGGACCAGTTTTAGGAAATCTCAGGGTTTGAATCAGGGACAATTAGAAACAAGACCACTGAGCAGCATCCTCATCCATTATTAAAGGTGGAAGCAAGTCCTCAAAATTATCAGCTTTTTTTGGTCTCTATGATGCTATCCTTGAAAGTCTCCACATCTTAAAGCCTGGAGCATTTTCTTGATTGAAGCAGGGACCTCTAAATGCAACATATCAGAACGCATTGCCCAAACACACACACACATACACCTTTAGGGCGCCAGTCGAGCTGCCATTGTACCAGCAGAGCACGCCAAAGACAAACATGCATGCTGCATTTGTAATAATGTTATTCTTTGAGATTTAATACTGAAACTTTAAAGTAATTTCATTTCTAGACTCTAGCAATGAAATGAAGATGAAGGTTGTGAGGCTGCAAGCCTACAAGGGAAGGAAAGAATAAATGAAAACAATCATATGAAAGTCATTGCTAAAAAATCCACTGTGCCATTTATTTTGACCTTTTTTTTTAACAAAGGCAAGGATTATCTATTAAGGCCAAGTCACATCCTCTCACATGATCACCCCACATTTTTGTTGGCACACACCACATGGCTCTAAAGGACACGTAAGATGAAAGAGGTCGTCACGGGGAAAATGCTGTACCAACAAATAATGGACGCTATGTTCCATTGAGATAAGTCTTCCAGTTTGACTTTTAAATAACTTCTGTACTGCTTAATATATATATTTTTGGAAATAGGAATTATCTTAGTAGGAGATGAAGCCCTATCCAGTATATGGAACCATATTGACGAACTCAAGTTAAAATACAATGAACATGTATTTATATATACAGTACTGTTTATAAATTAGGCTGTTGAAATCAACACGGTAACGCATGCAACTAATAACAAATAATTATTGCATTAGTCATGTATAAACACAGATTGGCCAAGCACATGCTCCTTTATCTTAACAAAGGATAGTAACATAAAAGGTGGCGCCGTTTGTTATGCCGTCAGAAATCATGTCAATGCATACGTTAGTGCAAAGATGAGTGAGGAGCATCCAATTGGTGTGTCTGGCAAATGTCCCAAAACCTGACTGCACTTAAACTGTTACATCGTTTTGAGCAAACAAACGACGTGCATTCAAGTAAAACATTTTAGAAAATGTTATTGTATGACCTTCTGACAACAAAATGGCATTTTTGGCCAATATATCCAAATAATAGTCCAATAATAATCCAATAATCCAAATTCAAAACTGTGATTAATCGGATTTTGAAGTGAAGTGAAGTTGGCACGTTGTGTAATTCGTGAATAAAAACAGAATACAATGATTTGCAAATCCTTTTCAACTTATATTCAATTGAATAGACTGCAAAGACAAGATATTTAATGTTCAAACTGAGAAACTAAAATTGTTTTTGCAAATAATCATTAACTTAGAATTTAATGGAGGGCAAAAAAGTTGGCACAGGGGCATTTTTACCAGTGTGTTACATGGCCTTTCCTTTGAACAACACTCCGTATACGTTTGGGAACTGAGGAGACATTTTTTTAAGCTCTTCAGGTGGAATTATTTCCCATTCTTGCATGATCTACAGCTTAAGTTGTTCAACAGTCCAGGGGTCTCCACTGTGGTATTTTAGGCTTCATATTGCGCCACACATTTTCAATGTGAGACAGGTCTGAACGAGTCTAGTACCCGCACTCTTTTACTATGAAGCCTCTCTGTTGTACCACATGGCTTGGCATTGTCTTGCTGAAACAAGCAGGGGCGTTCATGATAAAGTTACTTGGATGGCAACATATGTTGCTCCAAAACCTGTATGTACCTTTCAGCATTAATGGTGCCTTCACAGATGTGTAAGTTACCCATGCCTTGGGAACTAATACACCCCCATACCATCACTGATGCTGGCTTTTCAACTTTGCGCCTATAACAATACGGATGGTTCTTTTCCTCTTTGGTCCGGAGGACATGACGTCCAGTTTCCAAAAACAATTTGAAATGTGAACTCGTCAAACCACGGAACACTTTTCCACTTTGCATCAGTCCATCTTAGAGGAGCTCGGGCCCAACGAGACCGGCAGCGTTTCTGGGTGTTGTTGATAAATGGCTTTCGCTTTGCATAGTACAGTTTTAACTTGCATTTACAGATGTAGCGACAAACTGTAGTTACTGACAGTGGTTTTCTGAAGTGTTCCAGAACCCATGTGGTGATACACTTTACACACTGATGTCGCTTTTTGATGCAGTACCGCCTGAGGGATCGACGGTCCGTAATATCATCACTTACGTGCAGAGATTTCTACAGTCTCTGAACCTTTTGATATTACGGACCATATATGGTGCAATCCCTTAATTCCTTGCAATAGCTCATTGAGAAATGTTGTTCTTAAACTGTTCGATAATTTTTTCCCGCATTTGTTCACAAAGTGGTGACCCTTGCCCTACCCTTGTTTGTGAATGACTGAGCATTTCATGGAAGCAGCTTTTATACCCAATCATGGCACCCACATGTTCTCAATTAGCCTGTTCACATGTGGGATGTTCCAAATAAGTGTTTGATGAGCATTCTTCAACTTTCTCAGTCTTTTTTGCCACTTGTGCCAGCTTTTTTGAAACATGTTGCAGGCATCAAATTCCAAATGAGCTAATATTTGCAAAAAATAAAGTTTTCCAGTTTGAACGTTAAGTATCTTGTCTTTGCAGTCTATTCAATTGAATAGAGGTTGAAAAGGATTTGCAAATCATTGTATTCTGTTTTTATTTACGATTTACACAACGTGCCTGGTTTTGGGGTTTATATATATATATATATATATATATATATATATATATATATATATATATATATCCATCCATTTTCTACCTGTCATGTCTGTGTGATCATGTTTTGTTTTAGTAATGTTCGGTTTAAATTTTGGACTTTTTGTGCACTTTTGTTTTGTTTTGTCACCATAGCAACCATTAGTTTCACCTGTCACGTCACGCACCTGTTTCACGTTCGGACTCACACACACCTGTCACCAATCATGTCACTGTTATTTAAGCCTACCTTTGTTCATCACTCGTTCTGCCTGCGTTGTTTTGATGTCACACCGGTTTATGTCTTGCTCTGTCCAAGTAAGTTTCCATGTCCATGCCATAGTTTCTGTTTAAGATTATCCTCACTTGCGTTTTAGGCACGCTTGCCTCTTTTTTTGTTGTAGTTGTTGTTGTATTGTTTATGTTCGCGGTAGTGCGTGATTTATATTAATAAATCCTAGCCTACCTTCACGCTGTTGTCCGGAGCCGTCTATTTTGCATTGGAAGAACAACCCCGCAGCTAGCTGCGAACCCCACGTGACAGAACGCAGGCAGCAGACGTTCTTCCGCAGACCGGCCACGAGGAGGTGATGGAGACGCGCTGGCAAAGCTGGAAGCCAACCAGAAAGGCTTTTTCTCGCCAGCATGACGCGTCGTTCCCCCAAAACCCTCCCACGGACAACAGGATTCCCCAAGCAGCTGTGCTGATGACGTCATCCCGCCCACTGGTGATGACGTCAGAAACCAAGATTTTTTTTTTTTTAGATTCTATTTACGCCCTCTGTCAGCCGCCCACCAAGGACTTCGTTAAAAAAAATAATCCTTTTGAGAATTTTTTTTCTAAATTTAGATTTTTTCAGACCCAGTCTAAAGTGGGGGTGGTGAATAGATTTTCTGGACAATTTAATGGGGAGGATTCTGCCCCCCTCCATACCTCCCCCCACCCACCCTTAAAGAGAGTTCCAGACCGCAGGGAGCGCGTCTGGTATCCGCTCCTTGAGGTGGGGGCTAGGGCTGGGAACTGCACTGGTGGGGTGACTCAGCTTCACCATGTCAAGCCACAGCCTCCCTCACGGCCGCCACCACCAGTCTTTTACCATGCCAAGCCGCAACCCCCAGCTAGACCACCTCCACCTGCACCAGTAGCTCCACGACGCCAAGCTCCGGTACCAGCTCCACGACGCCAAGCTCCGGTACCAGCTCCATGACGCCAAGCTCCGGTACCAGCTCCACGACGCCAAGCTCCGGTACCAGCTCAACGACGCCAAGCTCCGGTACCAGCTCAACGACGCCAAGACCCGGTACCAGCTCAACGACGCCAAGACCCGCCATGCCAAGACCAAGACCCGCCATGCCAAGACCAAGACCCGCCATGCCAAGACCAAGACCCGCCACGCCAAGCTCCGGTACCAGTTCCACGACGCCAAGACCAAGACCCGCCACGCCAAGACCAAGACCCGCCACGCCAAGACCAAGGCCAAGACCAAGACCCGCCAGACCAAGACCCGCCACGCCAAGACCAAGACCCGCCACGCCAAAACCAAGACCCACGCCGAGCTTCGCCGCCTGACGCGCCACGCCGAGCTTCGCCGCCTGACGCGCCACGCCGAGCTTCGCCGCCTGACGCGCCACGCCGAGCTTCGCTGCCTGCATCATCTGCTGCTTCCACGCCTGCCACGATGACGCACCTCCCTCCTCGTCGGTCACGGATATGGCCGCTACCTGGTCGCCCGCCACGCCAAGTGCGCCCACCTCCCAGTCGGCCACGAATGTGGCCATTCCCTGGGCGCCCGCCTCGCCTGCTGCAGCGGCGTTCCACTCGCCGCCGCCACCTAACTCTGCCCCGGTGGATACGGGGACACGTGGCCTGGCGACCCACCGCCATGTCCCCCTCCCGCCCTCCCATGACTCTTGTTGATATTTTCTGTTTTGGGACATCTGGGATCTGTCCGTAAGGGGGGAGATTCTGTCATGTCTGTGTGATCATGTTTTGTTTTAGTAATGTTCGGTTTAAATTTTGGACTTTTTGTGCACTTTTGTTTTGTTTTGTCACCATAGCAACCATTAGTTTCACCTGTCACGTCACGCACCTGTTTCACGTTCGGACTCACACACCTGTCACCAATCATGTCACTGTTATTTAAGCCTACCTTTGTTCATCACTTGTTCTGCCTGCGTTGTTTTGATGTCACACCGGTTTATGTCTTGCTCTGTCCAAGTAAGTTTCCATGTCCATGCCATAGTTTCTGTTTAAGATTATCCTCACTTGCGTTTTAGGCACGCTTGCCTCTTTTTTTGTTGTAGTTGTTGTTGTATTGTTTATGTTCGCGGTAGTGCGTGATTTATATTAATAAATCCTAGCCTACCTTCACGCTGTTGTCCGGAGCCGTCTATTTTGCATTGGAAGAACAACCCCGCAGCTAGCTGCGAACCCCACGTGACACTACCGCTTATTCCCTTTGGGGTATATATATATATATATATACCTCAAAGGGAATAAGCGGTAGAAAATGGATATATATATATATATATATATATATATATATATTTGGATGTATACATATCTAGAGAGAGGGATGTATAGATATATAACCTGTGTTGAGGTGCAGTCTTTGATTGGGAACCATATTTTATAACTAAAGTTGAAATAAATTTAAAAGTCATTGCGTTTTATTGTTTACCCTAATAAGAAATACATGTATTCTTTTTTTTATTCCTATTTAAAATCAAATATAAGTATGAATGCTTTTAGTTGATGTTTAGATATTTACATATTTACTGTGTACTGTTTTTACTGAATACTCGCTGCATCCATTACCCTTAAAATAGTTGTTCTTCTAGCATACTCATTTTAAATAAAAAATAAATATATGTAAAGTTGCATTATTTAACATATAGTCCATTTAAAGTCACACAAGTATATTACTGTATACTTCAGTTAAAGTAAAAAAAAAAGAAGTACAGTATGTTATATGCCGATCAGATTGGGAGGTTATTATGATTTGCTGTGAAGTATCAAATTACAGTTCATGAGCTCTATAGTCACATGTGCTATTGCCCATCTCGTAACATTCCACGGGGCGTGTTAGCAAGGATTAAAGATAAACTAATTCTCATGGAATACACTTGAAAATACATTCCTGGGTGTATGTAAGTTTGGTTCCCATGTTAAAAATGAAAAGATCCCATTATAGCCTGTTTTTTTGCAACAAAACAAGATCACAATATTAGAAACACCTCTCAACAACACTTTGAAAGACAAGGTGGAATGAGTACTACTTCAATTTAGCATTATTTATCCAATGTGATAATGATTATTAAAAATATTAGTAATACAAATATGTAAATACCAAGAGGATATAACAGTATAGCTTAAACAGTTATACATATCTGTGAAACTAAAATAT
This sequence comes from Nerophis lumbriciformis, assembly GCF_033978685.3. Classification (NCBI taxonomy): domain Eukaryota; kingdom Metazoa; phylum Chordata; class Actinopteri; order Syngnathiformes; family Syngnathidae; genus Nerophis; species Nerophis lumbriciformis. The sequence continues at coordinate 42,923,684 of NC_084552.2, forward strand.
AAGTGTATATACTTATTTCTTTCATTAAAAATTAAAACAGCACTACTGAATAGATTTTTTTTCTTACAGTGTTTTTGTGTATTTAAACGAATTAATGTTGTCTAAAATAGGTTAATGAACACAAAATATAACAAATGTTTGTTTGACTCAAAATCAGGATGACGGCAAATTGTTTTCAATCTTGTGCCTTTAAACACGTCAATCATATTTGAGAACTATAAACACTCACTTGTTTTTTTTATAGGAATAAGACGAGAATATTGCTTGAATATATTTCTTTCTTATAGTGTTTTCTGTGCTTTGAAATTATTTGATGACAACTAAGTAGATAAACAACTCAACAATGCTCAATCACATGTAAGCATTTTTACCTAATTTTGGTTGTGATTCAACTTATGTATTGTGAAATATGTGCATATTTAAATATATATTTAACAAATATATTTTTGGTTACTAAAAAAAAGTATACCTTTTTATTGTCGTTTCAAAATAAAAAAAAAAGTATTGAATGTGGCTTTTGTTGTGCCTTTTCTTCTTTTTCTTCTTCCCAGTAGAAAATATGACTTTCGTGTGTGTGTGATAGGATCACGCGGGAGTCAGAAAATCTGGGTAGTCATGCGCTAATCTGCTATTTAAGGTCGGGTCACTTGTTTGAGGAGGGTGGGGGTCACATTGAAGCTGAGTGTGCTTAGGAGAAGGGTAATCAATCGGTTCTTTGGACACAATGTGGCAGTATTGCTTACTGGTCCTGGTGGGCTCACTCATGGTGGGGGCCCAGTTCCCCCGAGTGTGTGTGACCCCCGAGGGGCTCCGGAGCAGAGAGTGTTGCCCTTCTCCATCAGGCACCGGCGAAGACCCTTGCGGCTCCAGAGAGGGCCGAGGTGAGTGCACGTCTGTAGTGGTGGACGCCCGGCCCCACGGCCCCCAGTACCCGCACGATGGACAGGATGACCGAGAACAATGGCCGGCGAGGTTCTTCAGTCGGACGTGTCGGTGTAACGGCAACTTTGGCGGTTTTAACTGCGGCCGGTGCCGACATGGATGGACTGGAACCAATTGTGACCAGAGGGTATCTGTTGGTGAGTCCATGTCACCCCATGGTGCCCTAAGCAGAATTTTACAAAAAATGTTTACACTATTTTATATATATTATTTTATTTTTAAACCTAACTTGATGCATGTAGAAACACTAATTCATGGGAAATCAATTGTACAGATAACAATTTTAACATCATAAACAGATTTAAACACCTTACTATCTCAACATCGACTGGAATTTTTTGAAACCAGTTCCTTCTGCCTTACAAGACGAGCACTAACGCTATGCACCACGACAGCCACTAGGACCAAGAAGGGACATTTCTCTTTATATTACTGTCATTCATTAATTGAAATTTTCCATGTGCTTATTTATGCATAATGCTTTTTTAAACCTTTTTATTTTCCATCCATTCATTTTTTACAGCTTGTCCCTTCAATATAGTAAAACTGTCTGGGGCTGAAACAATCTGAAAACAGTAATGAAAAGTGCGCTCGGATTTGTTTGGTCTCCTCAAGTGGCCAACATTACTGTTGTGTTGATGTATTTAGTTTATTTCGCCATTTTTATCCTTGACCATTTTTAATTAAGGAACAAAAAAATTGTAGAATATGCTTTATAGAAATACCCTCCCAAAAAATCTGTGATGTGGTGAAGCCGCCGTATTTGAAGCGCAATATGTCAAGGGATGACTGTATTTATTATTTAGTGTTCGTGGATGCAACAAAAAACAATTACAAAGAACAAACTTGTAATTCATGTTTTTTCAGGATCCATCATGCTTGTTAACAACAGGTTCCCACTGAATGCATGACTAACTGACTTAAACCACACTCTAATCCTCCAGTGAGGAGAAACGTGATGCAACTTAGCGCCCAGGAGAAATTGGCTTTTGTGAATGCCTTGGACCAAGCCAAGCGGACCGTGCATCCCGACTTGGTGATCGCCATAAGGCGCTACACAGAGATTTTCGGACCGGACAGTAACACAACGCAGTTCCAGAACATCACCATCTATAACTACTTTGTTTGGAGCCATTATTACTCGGTCAGCAAGACCTTCCTGGGGGCTGGACAGCCCAGTTTTGGAGGGGTGGATTTCTCCCATGAAGGTCCTGGTTTCATCACCTGGCATCGGTACCAACTGATCCAGTTGGAGCAGGACATGCAGGTCAGCAAGCCTACCAGTGAATACTACAAACCCCGTTTCCATGAGTTGGGAAATTATGTTAGATGTAAATATAAACGGAATACAATGATTTGCAAATCATTTTCAACCCATATTCAGTTGAATATGCTACAAAGACAACATATTTGATGTTCAAACTGATACTTTTTTTTTTTGCAAATAATCATTAACTTTAGAATTTGATGCCAGCAACACGTGACAAAAAAGTTGGGAAAGGTGGCAATAAATACTGATAAAGTTGAGGAATGCTCATCAAACACTTATTTGGAACATCCCACAGGTGTGCAGGCTAATTGGGAACAGGTGGGTGCCATGATTGGGTATAAAAGTAGATTCCATGAAATGCTCAGTCATTCACAAACAAGGATGGGGCGATGGTCACCACTTTGTCAACAAATGCATGAGCAAATTGTTGAACAGTTTAAGAAAAACCTTTCTCAACCAGCTATTGCAAGGAATTTAGGGATTTCACCATCTACGGTCCGTAATATCATCAAAGGGTTCAGAGAATCTGGAGAAATCACTGCACGTAAGCAGCTAAGCCTGTGACCTTCGATCCCTCAGGCTGTACTGTATCAACAAGCGACAGTGTGTAAAGGATATCACCACATGGGCTCAGAAACACTTCAGAAACCCACTGTCAGTAACTACAGTTAGTCGCTACATCTGTAAGTGCAAGTTAAAACTCTCCTATGCAAGGCGAAAACCGTTTATCAACAACACCCAGAAACGCCGTCGGCTTCGCTGGGCCTGAGCTCATCTAAGATGGACTGATACAAAGTGGAAAAGTGTTGTGTGGTTTGACGAGTCCACATTTCAAAATTGTTTTTGGAAACAGTGGACGTCGTGTCCTCCGGACCAAAGAGGAAAAGAACCATCCGGATTGTTATAGGCGCAAAGTGTAAAAGCCAGCATCTGTGATGGTATGGGGGTGTATTAGTGCCCAAGACATGGGTAACTTACACATCTGTGAAGGCGCCATTAATGCTGAAAGGTACATACAGGTTTTGGAGCAACATATGTTGCCATCCAAGCAACGTTACCATGGACGCCCCTGCTTATTTCAGCAAGACAATGCCAAGCCACGTGTTACATCAAGTTAATTATTATTTGATAAAAAACAAAGTTTATGAGTTTGAACATCAAATATCTTGTCTTTGTAGTGCATTCAACTGAATATGGGTTGAAAGGGATGTGCAAATCATTGTATTCCGTTTATATTTACATCTAACACAATTTCCAAACTCTTATGGAAACAGGGTTTGTACTATGTTCCTTGTTTGTTCAGGAAAAACAGCCCAACTAATACCAATTTCATGGCTTAATAGATGAGCGCTGTGCTAAATGTGAATTTCAACCTAGGATTCAGAATTATTCAACAACAATTTCACACAGTGGGTTCTGGAACCACTTTTTAAGGATGTGGACACAAATAAGTCACTGTCCATGAAAGGGTTTCAATCGGAGACTTCTTACATGTAAACAGGGTCCCTACCCCTGGGGCCACATCCTTATTTACTCTCCTTGCAAGTGATATTTGGAGGCCAGTTCAGATGATATTTGAATGTTTACTTCTCATTCATGAAATCATTGGGCGGTCAATATATCTAAAAGTGTTATTGCGCCCAAAACTCTGTCAAAGAGAGAACTTGGATGATAGGTTGAAGTTGGGAGATGCCAGGTTCTTCTTCATTTACCTTCTTTTTAGTGCCTGTTTTTTGCAGTCATTGGATGGTGTACACCCGTGACCCTGATAGGGATGGATGGATGGGTGGTGTCCATGTCAAACTGAGACATAATCAGACTTAGAAATATCCCGTTTTGGGTTCTACTAATAAAGTCTGGATTGATTAAGTTATGGCATTACAGTAACCTTTGCTGCGTTATGTCTTGTTTTATCGCCATGTTTTTAGGCCTTCTTTAGGGAGGCTTTGGACCGCCGTTTCTAAAAGTAGGGGAGATGGGGAGATGGTAGGGATTTAATGATGATTTAATGTAGAGTGTTCCCTCGCCACTTTGCAGTTCACTTACTGCAGTCTCAGAGATTCACAGGTTTTATAGTACTATTGAATATTATTGAGTATATTGAGATTTGAAAAGTCAAATTGCATAGGTTTTAGAGTGTACAAGTGTTTTAAGAGCATATGAAATGAAGTGTTTATAAGTAGGTGTGAAAGCTGTATAAAGGGCTTTTAAAGACTTTAAATGCCTATAATAGTCATAAAAAATTATAAAATAAATATTACTTTGAGGAAATTCACTTTCCACAGGGAGTATGTAATGTAATCCCCGCAATAACTGAGAGAACACTCTACACTACCACTTTGCGGACCTGCTAAGAAAAACCTAGATTTAATTATGCCAGCATTTGCTGCATTATGTCCTGTATAACTACAATATGTTGTCTTTTCAGTCCCCTTTCAGACAGTCATTGGGCAGTCCACATGTCAATCACAGACATAGAAAGCATAAAAAGCAGACTGGAAAGCCTCAGTTTTGTTAACTCAGTTAGCATAAAGCATTTTCATTTCATTGGCAATGTAGCCTTTGCTGCCTTATGTTTTGTGTTGTCATCTATATTTGTTGTCTTTTGAGTGTCTGTTTATTGACTGGTTTATATGTCAGTCAGTGTCCCCTGCCCATTTTGGTGATTTCTGTTTCATAAAACAACAACCAGGACATGCTGCAGGACCCCACATTTGCCCTACCCTACTGGAACTTCGCCATCGGCGGCAACACATGTGACATTTGCACAGACGATCTTGTGGGTGCTCGGAGCAACTTCGACAATAACTCACTCAGCACCAACTCCATCTTCTCGCAGTGGAGAGTCATCTGCGAGAGCGTGGATGACTACGATACGTTGGGAACCATCTGCAACAGTAGGATCGTTGTTGTGCTGACGTAAACAATGATGCCCTTAAGATAGTCATAAGTCTCATGTCTCTTCTAGGTACTGAGACGTCACTAATAAGAAGGAACCCTGCCGGAAATGTAGACAGACCCATGGTCCAACGTCTACCCGAGCCTCAGGATGTGGCTGACTGCCTGCAAGTGGACGTTTTTGACACACCGCCATACTACTCCACATCCTCTGAAAGCTTCAGAAACACAATAGAAGGTGAAACATAGCAAAGTCTGTTAACTTTAAAATAGGGTTGTACGGGATACTGGTACTAATTACGTTCAGCGGTACTAATCAATCATAAACAGTACTATACTGCCTGTAAAAAAATACCAGTTCCCTTTTTTTTTTTAAAGAGCATAACGACGCTTGGTCGTCACGTTGTGACATTGCTGGTTTTACGAGCAGAGGAGCCTGTTCGACAACGCATACGCACGGAGTACTTAAAAGCAGACACGGGGTGTAGACAGAAAAGGAAGAATGGACGCATTTTGATTTAAAAACTTGATTGATTGATTGATTGAAACTTTTATTAGTAGATTGCACAGTACAGTACATATTCCGTACAATTGACCACTAAATGGTAACACCCGAAAAAGTTTTTCAACTAGTTTAATCAATGATAAAGGTGAAGATGTACCCCTGAAACGCCGCTCAGCAAGAGGTATTTTGACATGGCTAGCTAGTTTGCGGCTAACGTTCATTCGAAGTTGGCAGTGTTTTAGCTACCTCTAAATCGCATCACAATCACAATCAAAAAGTATCAAAAATAAATTTTGGTACCAAAATATTGGTAGCGGGACAACCCTACTTCAAAATGTTTTTTATAGTAGGAGTGTATTCTAATTAAGAGTTTCAACAAACTCTTGAGTTTCAACATGAAATCGAAGTTGATTTCCCCTAAAATGGGAAACTCTAAGTGTTAGATTCCAGAACAGCTGATCCAATTTCAATTAATTTTGAGTATGATGATTCTGAGTTAAGACCACAATAAAAAGCCATGATCAATGGGGCATTGATTCTACAATTCACCATAGCAACTGGGGACAGAAAAGGCCATTTGTCTTTATTCAGCTGGAACTGAAAGCGTTAATGCATGTTTATGTTGAATATGAACACTTTTTCAGAAAGAAAAGTAGTACAGTAAAATTATATTGGACTGAAGTGACAATTACTGCCAGAGTAAGTGCATATGTTTGAATGCAGTACTTTATTAATTTAACAGTTAATCACATTTTCTTGTAAACCCAGAGGTAAAAAAAAAAAAAAGTAAGTGGAAGAATGGAATGGAATAACATCTCCTTTTAATTTAGGTTTAATTCGACCGGTAAAAACATGGGAGGAAACATGAAAAAAAACACAGGGTTTGTTCAAGAAAATCTGGCAGCTGGCAGGATAGGCTCACAGAGTAAGTTGCCATGGTAACTGACTCTGAGTTTGACTTACCTCTCTTTTTTGGTACGGCAAACTCAACATTTCTCAATGCTCCATCGTAAGCTGCCCCCTGCCAATGTCCG